>NC_134103.1:21940250-22304478 GCF_000715075.1 Nicotiana tabacum
CTATTGTTGAGGGATGTGCCATTCGGTTGATGTTGAACTTATTCGTTTTCTGAAATAATCTGTGAGTTACTCATTTATGCTACGAGGAGTTGTGATTCATTGGTTATGTGCACAGATGGTGCGGTTTTATTGGGGGCCTCATGGCGGAATTCAAGAGAGATGAGTATTTGGGTATTGCATGATCGATTGCGTAATGGTTTTGTTCTTTCAGGTTTCGTGTGGAATTTTTGTCATTTTCCTCTCCGTCGTTATTGATTTTGAGCAGGGTGACTCGAAGTAGATAATATGGACAAGCGTTTGGACGGGGTCGCGCATTACAGTAGAGTTATGTTAAGGTATAAACCTTGTGTTAGAATCGTGTGATGGTTCTACGATGCGTGCTGAATTTTTAGCATTTCTTTGTGGCGGTACTTATTAATCTGGCGGGGAAGTTCTCTCATTTGAGTCATTTTCCATAACTGAGTACATTTGAATTGTTGCGTATTGGTGCACAGATGACACTGGTTGTGGCTCTGAGTTATATTGGTGCGGCATGTCTATGGAGTAGTTGTGTTTAGTAATATAAGGTTATTGGACCTAGAATGAGTACTATCGGGTTTGATTACTATATGTTCGGAAGGGTAATATTGAAAGTCGGCTTAAGAGAGGATTATGGTTCTGGTTGGGGCGAGAGAGCTCCATGGCTTGTTGATCTGGTAAGTGGTCATGAAATTTCGCGTGTTTCTTGTATTATCAATAGTGTACAGAGGTTTTGGGATAAGGTTTGGTTCACTATGGGTTTAATACTAGTATTTGGTTGGTTTTGGATTAGTCATTGTGATCAGGAATGGTGCTACAAGCATCCGAGTTGTGTAATATGTTAGGTGATTATGTCTGTGGTTATGGTTATGGATAGATACAACTTGTTCAGACTCATACAATGTGTAAATGTAAGATTCGTGTCTTGAAAGAAATTTTTAAGGATGGAAATTAAATTCCAAGGTTTGTGGGCTAAGGTTAAATCAATGATTTTCAGTTGTATTGTGTTGTCAAGCCTATATGGGATATGGTGACGTGGGTTCACCCCCGAGTACGTGCGTCATAAGGTGGAATAGAGATTTGAAGGTTAAGAACAACTCTTGGCACGTTCGAGGACGAACGTATGTTTAAGCGGGGGAGAATGTAATGACCCGGCCGGTCGTTTTGAGTATCACAGCCCTGCTTTCCCATTTACTACTCAAATTATGCTTTACAGTTGATTTATGACTTATCGGGTTAGTTGGTTCGGGTCCGGAAGGATTTTAGAGTGAAATGAGACACTTAGTCTCATAATTAAAAACTTAAGTTGGAAAAGTGACCGGATATTCACTTATGTGTAAACGACCTCGTAATTGAATTCTGATGATTCCAATAGCTTTGTATGGTGATTTTGGACTTAGGAGCGTATCCGAAAAATTATTTGGAGGTCCATAGTGGGATTAGGCTTGAAATGACGGAAGTCGAATTTTTGGAAAGTTTGACCGGGGGGTTGACTTTTTGATATCGGGGTCGGAATCCGATTCTGAAAAATGGAATACATATGTTATGTCAATTGTGATTTGTGTGAAAAATTTGAGGTCAATCGGACGTGATTTGATAGGTTCCGACGTTGTTTGTAGAAATTGGAAGTTTCAAAGTTCATTAGGCTTGAATCTATGTGTGATTCATGTTTTTATTGTTGTTGGATGTGATTTGAAGGCTCGACTAAGTTCGTATAATATTTTAGGACTTGTTGGTATATTTGGTTAGGTCCCGGAGGGCCTCGGGTGAGTTCGGATGTTTAATGGATCGAATTTGGATTTGGAGGAGGAGCTGAAGCAGCTGGGCATATTGTATGATCGCACCTGCACGAAAAAGGGCCGCAGGTGCGAGCTCGCGTATGCGAGGAATTAGTCGCAGAAGCAAAAATTGCATGAGCTGGCCAGGCACCACGGGTGCAAAAAGTTTTTCCACGCGCGAAGAAATCATCACAGGCGCGAGAGTTTTTCCGTGGGTGCGAAGAAATCACCGCAGGTGCGAAAACCCCCGGGCAATACAAAAACAGAGGGGTTCCGAGCTTTTGCCATTTTTGGGGCATTTCAAGCTCGGGTTGGGCGATATTTGAGCAAGGTTTTCACGGAAAAACTTGAGGTAAGTCCCTTATGATCATTTCTACTCCATAATATTAAATTATCATTGAATAATCCGACTAGATTATATGTTTTTGAGGTGTAAATCGTGGGTTCAAACTTAGGGATTTGAAAATAAGATTTGAAGATTTGGAGGTCGAGTTGAGGTCGGATTTTGGTAAAATTAGTATGGTTAGACTCGTGGTTTAATGGGCTTTTGGATTTTGTAATTTTTGTCGGGTTCCGAGATTTTTGAGTGTAATTTCAGATTTTTGTGGAAAAAATTAGTATTTTTATATGGAATAAATTCCTATAAATTTTGTGGACTGAATTAAATTAATTGATATGCGCAAAATGGAATTTCTGGAGCATTGTTTAGCTTGTTCGAGGTAAGTAACTCTTATAATCTTGGAGCTGAAGGTATGGACCCTGAATATGTATATTATGTGAATTGTTTGGAGGTGAAACACATGCTAGGTGACGGGCGAGTGGGCGTGCACCATAGAAATTATGACATAATTGTTTCCGTAGAATTTTGTAGCCAAATAATCTTGGCATTTTCTATGTAGTTTTATGTGCTACAGGAATTGAGCTGGGAATCATATTAAAAATCATGTTGAGGCTATATGCCAGTATTATTGGGACCCACATAGGTCATATTGCTGTGAATTATTTGTTTTAAATTGAAAATTTATACTCAGTCATATTCGTATCATTACATATCATGTCTCAGTCTCTGTTGTTATTTATTGATACATCATATCATCTTTTTCGGGCTATTTTTACAACATTGTGAGCCTATGAGAGAGAGATACTGGAGAGATTGATGACTGAGTGAGGCCGAGGGCCTGATTGTTAGGATTATTATGTGGATCAGGGATGCCCGCCTGCAGCAGGCCTTATAGGCTTTATTATAGCACGTGAGTTGTCTGTGCAATACATGAGTTGTCCGTGCGGATCTAGATATTATTATAGCACGTGAGTTGTCCATGCAGAACGTGAGTTGTCTGTGTAGATTATAGCGCTTGGACTGAAGGAGCCCCTTCGGAGTCTGTACACACCCCCAGTGAGCAGGTACCTACTGAGTGCGAGTTCCGAGCGATTTGTGAGGATTGAGTGACTGTGAGGACTGAGTGACTATGAGGACTGAGTGACTTGGAGGACTGAGTGAAATGATACTTTGAGAGTATGCATATGATTTTATCTCTGAGATACATTGCATTGACATGCATACATGACATACAAGCATAGAGATGTATTTTTCCTCATGCTGTACGATATTACATCATTCATAATTTCTCACACATGTTGACAGATGGGCATAGTGATGGATTTGTTTTACACGGGTTATCTGAAAAGAAAACGAAACATCTTATTTATTATTGAAAGGATTTCGGGAAAATTATTGTTTCCAAACTTATTCATATTTTTGGTAACTTTGATAAACGATTTGGGTTTTCATTAATGTACTTGAAAGGAAGAATTATAAATTTTGAAATCATGATTTAGCTGAGCATTTTATCTCTGAGTTACCTATTGTATTTTTTTCTTTACGTGGTTATGGACTGTTGTGGATTATTGGTTTTGGACCCGACCTTGGTAAAAGCTCGTCACTACTTTCAACCTAAGGTTAGGTTTGTTACTTACTCAGTACATGGGGTCAGTTGTACTGATACTATACTTCTGCACATTGCGTGCAGATGTTGGCTGCTGTTGTTGCTGTGCTCGATGGTTGTCAGATTTGAAGATGTACCTGCTTTCCTGTTGTAGCTGCCTCTTGTTCATGGTAGCCTTAGTTTTATAAACGCTCTGTTATGTTCTATTCAAACAGACTATGTATTTATAGGCATATATGTGTTAGGTTAGCTTGAATAGGCGAGTAAGAACTCGACAGATTCTTATGAGCAATATTAACCATGTTAACCAATAAACTAGATAGATTAGTTAGTCAATTCAATTGAAGAATACAATAGGAATGTTAGATAGCCCATAACCCTGGATCGTTTTCATTACATTGATAACATACAAATCTGCTCTTCCTTTGTTCAAAGTTCATTATTTGTTTTCTTTTTATTTTAATTAGATTAAGGTCACATAATTCTAGGTTTAATTCCTTTTTAGATAATTAGGATAGTCTAATTTAGTTAATAGTTAATCACAAGTCCTTGTGGGTTCGACATCCGACTTTTAATCACTTTATTACTTGACGACCGCATATACTTGCGTGTGCGTTTGGCCGCAACAAGTTTTTGGCGCCGTTGCTGGGGATTTAGAATTAGCTTGTTTTCTAGATTAGACTTTTAATTTTATCTTTACAAGTTTTTTTTCATTTTTGTAAATATTTTTATTTTTATAACAATTTTATCTTTCTCTTAGTGTGTTTCTAGTTCTCTCAACATGACATCTGGGGATGAAATATTCGGAGGTAAGGTTATTGATGAAGACGCTTAGTTGACGGAAGACTTTTATGGCCCATCTTTTTGGGTTTGTCATAACCTGAACTCTGGGAGGTCTGAGTTTGAATATGGGAGTAAGGGTTGGTATTGGGACGAATATTCACGATTAAGAGAATATGCGAAGCGACGTTATCTTCTAACAAAGTTGGTGAATGATTGGTCAAAGGAGAGAGTTGATCTTGCACAAAACATTGACAGGTTTAGCTTGGATTTGCACAACTTGTATACAGATTTGAGTGCGAAGGTTGATGCGTTCAACGCCCACCAATTTAATGATGAGTTGTGTGAAGCTGAAAAATATTTTCTAGACCAAATTGAAGAGCTAAAACAAGAATACCAACCATTATATCATATTTTTCTTGAGGATGTCAATGTTGGGAAGAGTGTTCTAGAGTCATATGAGGGAGTAGATAATGTTATCTTTGAAGACTCTAGTGCATGTAAATATGAGGATGTAAATATTAATACAATTCCAAAGTTGGGGCGTGTTGGTCCTCATTCTAAATATTTTTCAACATTGTGTTTGGATGATGACATGGAAATCGAGTTATCTGAGCCTTTGGAGGAGTCAATAGAAGAGGAACAAGCTACTTACATTCTTGGATTTGTCGTGCCAGAGAGAAAAAATTACATTGACCATATAAAGGAAAAGAAGTATATAGTGAAAAATTTATTACTTGGCCTGTTTGTTTTTGCATCCCCGCCAAAGGAGCATAGCCATATACTGCATGCCCTTACAATTCATAAGTTCAAGGTGGAGGAAAAAGTAGTTCACGTCGTGCCGCGACGTTAAATTAGGCTCTTGTTGGGAGGCAACCCAACTTTACCGCTTTCTTTTATTTTTGTTAATTTTTTTATTATTTTATTTTTGTAGTGTTGTTTTATTTTGTAGGATTATGAGCATAGGAAGAAAAGACACTGGAAGTGTGCAAAAGCGAGCCAGATGGTTGGAACTAGTGCGAGGTACCCGCACAAAGGATCATCCTTGGGTGAAGTCTGAGTATCCCGTGAGCTGCTATTGCTTCAGCCTTTGGTCTTTCAGGAAGTTTCTTGTCCACCCTTATTATTTTTGCTTTATTTGTACATTGGGGATACTGTACTCTTTTAAGTGTGGAGTGAGAGAATTCCTTTAGATCATTAGTAGTATTATGTTAGCATGTTAATTTCTTATTTTTTTCAGTTTCGTATTTTTATTTTTTATAGTAGTGTAGTATTTTAGGTGATTAATTTTAAAATTAGAAATAATGAATTGGACTTTTCCTGACTATGGATCTCCTAGACAGTTTTCTTGCGGGATTAAAGTCTAGAAAAGAAATTTAAAAATAAAAAAAATAATACAAAAGTATGTCTTTAGGTAGTAATAATCCCCCGTGATTTTTCTTTATGCCTCGATTTTTTTCTATGGGATGTAACTTGAACCGGGTAGTAGTAATTATTTATTTTTAGAGTAGATTAGAATTTAGGAAATAAATGGAGGAAGAAATATGAGATTTCTAGGCACTCTTGACTTGTTTGATAGTAGCATATTTAGGCTTTGGCATGTGTAGTACCTTCCCTATATTTTAAAATTGATCATGATGCCTTTATAAATTGGATAGCATGTTTTGTGACGCCTATGTCTCATTTTCTTGACTTATATTCACTTTGTGCTTAATGCTTAATATCTCGTGGTTTCGTGAATACTTGCATTAGTTTGAGAGTCGGAATGGTACCATCCTTAGTGAGTCATGTGCCACGTGTGGTGAGACTTTGTGTAGTCCATGTATTGTACTTGTGTCTAGAACTTGCCCGGTATGTGAGTTTTGCGAAAGTTTAGGTGATGCTCCATTTGAAAAATGATTTAGGCTTTCTTTGATCTTTTTGAGCTTTATTGCTTACCATGAATAAAATTTATCCCTAGTTAACCCTTTTGAACCTATAGACTTTTATTTGGCACCCACATTAAAAAGACAATATCCCTTTTGTTCTTAATTGATATTATTTTGATCCTTTTACCTCTTAAAGCACTTTAATTGTAAAATGAGCGCTAGAATAAGTAAGGAGGGAATTTTATGGCTTTAGAGTGGAACCAATGAAAGGAAGAAAATTGCACTTATTTTGTAAAGGAATACACCACTAGCGAAAATTGTAAAAGAAGAGAAAACTATTATTGAAAGTAAAAGAAAAAAAATAGATAAATAAATTGACATCTTGTTCTTGCTAGTGGGGCATAAATTAAAGTAGTGCTTAAAGAAATAGGGAACGTTTTTGGGGGGTGATTTTAGTTGTGAAATTGAAGTTGGGATTGAAACATTTGTGCTTAAAAGTTAATCTTGTGATGTGTTAAAGTGCTTAGGAGGGTGAGCCACTATTCCTAAATATATCCTACCTGTCCCTTCGCCCACATTACAACCATGAAAAAGTCCTAATTGATTTCATATCGAGCGAGCTTACATTAGTAGAGATTTACATTATGGGCAAGCTTATGGTACTAATTGCATGCATGTGACTTCTTTGGGAGAGTGAGCGATTTCCTTTGATATATGCGAGTCCTTAAAATATATTTGAGCATTTGATTTGAATATGTGGATTCAACTTACTCTCTTATTCTTGTTGTGAGGGCACATGATTTCACGAGGAATATGTAATGTTATTAGACTTCTCTACAATGTTGAGTGTTCAAGCCATGAGTGCATTGTGACATTGAGTCAGTTTTTGAGGCTAGGATTGTTATGAGCATGTTGTCTTTGTTTTGAATATTTGTGAAGTATGACATAAAGTGAAGGGAAGTGTATGTGATTGCATATGCTAGAGTTTAATGGTTGCTATCAACCATAGTCATTGGTATAATGTGCTTCAAATGTGTTACATATAAAGTGCTCACGGTAAATTGTTGGTTGACTCGAGGACGAGTAACGTTTAAGTGTGGGGTAGTGATGTTTGGCTATAATTATATATTTTTAGTGCATTACTTACCATACATTTTTGGGCTTTAATGTTAAATTATACTATATTTGTGCTTAATTGTGTTTAATTTGAGTGTAGGTAGTTTGAAGATGGAATTTGGGAGCAAGATGAATATTTTAAGTGTATTTTATACACTACAATTAGTAGCTCATGAGTACCTAATGATGGAAACATTATGACATTATGATGGAGGAAGTTGAAAGCATGAGCATTAATTAAGTTAATTGGCTGAAAGTTTGCAAAAAGACATGAAGCATCAATTAGAAAATAAAATCGAAGAAGTTAGGCAGCAAATAGTTGAAGTAGAAAGAGTTAGGAGACGCGAGAGAAATTCCTCGCGTTAGGCTGAGCGACGCGAGGTCCAGCACGAGCTGCTTTGCACGTTCTATGTGGTGACGCACGGTGTTCGGGATTTGAGGCAATTTTGTCTCGTTTTTTGTCTTGGACTTGGTTATTTTGCCTAGACCTATTTCTACATCTATAAATAGTCATTAAACACAGGTTTTACATAACTTTTGACCAAGGGAGAGCACAAAGCCGCCATGGAGGCTGGGTTTCATCTTTCTTCTACCAAACATAGTAATTTTTATGTTTCTTTGTATGATTTGTTGTTTGGATACCATGTCTATATGGAGCTAAACTTCACGTTCTAGGGTTGTGGTTCTTTCATGACTATTATTATTTGGATATTGATTTTGTTGTCTTGATTATCATATTGGTTTATTTATTCAATCTTGCGCTTAATTATTTGATTGCTTAATCACCAATTGAATACTACTTACGAATCTAGGGTTGAATTCGAAAGTCGAAATTCTATATTGCATATAGGATTGAGTAGAGCAAGTTCTTGAACCTGGGCATCGGGGAACGGATTCGCAGTTAGGATAGACATATACCTAATTGCCTTACTTGGTTAATTTACAGGAATTATAAATGCGTTCTTGTTGATTCTAACTCCATAGACATATAGGAGTTAGGTTAGCTTGAATAGGCGAGTAAGAACTCGACAGATTCTTATGAGCAATATTAATCCTGTTAACTAATAAACTAGATAAATTAGTTAGTCAATTCAATTGAAGAATACAATAAGAATGTTAGATAGCCCATAACCCTGGATCGTTTTCATTATATTGATAACATAAAAATCTTCTCTTCCTTTGTTCAGAGTTCATTATTTATTTTCTTTTAATATTAATTAGATTAAGGTCACATAATTCAAGGTTTAATTCTTGTTTAGATAATTAGGATAGTCTAATTTAGTTAATAGTTAATCACAAGTACTCGTGGGTTCGACATCCGACTTTTAGTCACTTTATTACTTGACGACCGCACATACTTGCTTGTGCGTTTGGCCAAACAGTGTCTGTTGAAGGCTCTAGGGTTTCATAGGATTCAAATCAGATAGTGAAAGATGACGATTACCAATTGATGTAAGCTAAATCGAGTGGAAATCTAAGAGACATAGGTGAAAATTAGTGAGGGTTTTACATTGGGGGGGGGGGGGGTAGATTGATTTGGGGCCAAGGACCATCGGAGGTTATTGCATTTGACATCTGGACCTTAAATAAATATGATTAGATTCTGAGACATGCTCATACATGCTCCAATTTGAAAGAACATAACAGAAACTAGATGATTTGAACTTTAATCTTTGAGTCTAGGGTTAAGATTTGGGGATTTCAAATTTTATCGGTTAAAGGGTAAAGGCTTAGCGAGAATTGCGAACAAAGAAGACAATATGGATGATTTCCTGATGGATTCATGACCTTGCACAAATTTTTGCAAGGTTTTTGATTGATTTAAGCGTGTAAGTTTGAGAGAAAAGGGAGAGAAAAGGTAAAGTGAGAAGGCCGGGTTCGTGTTAGAGTGATTAGGGTTTGGGAGATTGGGGTGGTCGTCTCCGAGTTTAAGATATGGGAATAAGATCTTGGCCGTTGATCATTTAGATCAACGGTCCTGATATTTTAGGATTAAAACATTTTAAATGAGGGAATATGAGGGCCATAAGATCTCTGGGGTTTGACGGCGGAGATTGAGTCTTATAAGACTAAAGATAAAAAATAGAAAAAGAGGATTAAATGCGGACCGTTTATAGGATAGACCAATGGTCCAGATTCATTTGTGTTTTCTTTATGAGTGGGAGATACGGGTGATGTGGCGTGATCTCATTGGTCCAAAAGAGGTGACGGAGATTGCCAAGGTGGAGAGAAGGGAATTGGGTCTAGGTCAGATTTGGATTTGGTCTTGATAATTGGGTAGAAATTCATTTAAAGAATAGCCACCCTATATTTAATTAAGGAATTGCAATTATAGCCCTTTAGCCTTTTACCCTTTGAAATTAATTTTAAAAAAATTAATTATTTTCAATAAAATGTAGTAAAATTATAATTATTATATACTACTAATTATTGTAATTAATTGTTTATACAATACTTCCTTTTCGTAAATTGTATTGTTAATTTTTGAATTTTCACATAGTAATCTAATTAACGAGAAATTAAAGAGTAATTTATTAAATTAATTATAGAACCTACGTATAAAATTATTTTAGTAATCCTAAAATAGTAAATATATTTTTAATTAATAATGTTAATTCTATGTGATTAATTTTAAAACAAATGCTTGGTTAATTTGTGAAAAATAGATATTCATTACTAGAAATTACTTTGAAAATATTTATTGTAAATTATTAAGTATAAATAAATTAATTTAAAAGGGGAGGGTCAAAATTGGCCGTCAACAGCTACCCCTCTTTGGCCGGAGATGATGAAAGAGTTTTCGGGCAAAGAAATTGAACCAAAGCCAATTTTGTCCCGACTTTTAGGCAGGTATTGCAGGAAATGGGGATGGTGAATTGCAGGATTGAGTTGACGAAGAATCAAGAAAGATTTGGGAATATTGGGTCGAATTCTATCTTTTAATTGCTTACATACCTTGGGCTTAACGAGAATCAGGCCTTATGTATTTATAGAGTAGGGACTTTGGGGAAACGACACTCGCATGATTTGCCCAGTATTGTATTGCGATGATACAGTGAGACGTAAGATTGGTCACTCATGGCAGCTTGAATTTTGCGGCCTAATTTGAATGATTCAAAATTTTGAGCTCGCTGATCGTCTTGATCTTAAGCCCGCTACTGGGTTGGATGTTCCCTTAGAGTTGTAGTTCGGTCTACTGCTAAGAAAATGTTCCACGTTGCGGTTTTTGTTCCTGCAAAATGAATGGAATACATGCATACCAACATATTGTAATGCAGCATACATTAAGATGCGATGTAAATGATGCAGGAATGATGATGGCTGGCTATCGGCGAGCTGTTATTTGAGATTGGGATGATGTGATACTTGATCCTAACTCGATTTGTTAGTCGGGTTGTGTACCGTTACACAACTGTCGGAGCATTTGAAAATTATCTTCACTTGTTGGGAGATCTTGATTGGTAAAGTGCGTCTCCGCTTGTTGGGAGATCTTTGCACTAAAAAATGTCTCCGCTTGTCGGGAGAGCTTGATTGGTAGAGTACATCTCCACTTGTTGGGAGAGCTTCACACTGAAGTGTAAAGTAATCTACGCTTAGGAGTGATTGATTAAAACTGTAATCATGCTTAAAGTTTCATGAACAAAATGTTAAAATATTCAAAGTAATAGCAAATAAAATAAAAGCATGGCTAAGAGATACTCTTGACTGCGAAGCTAGGTTGTCGCCATCGATTGGCAGAACGTCAGTGACGAGGTTTGCGATTGTCTATTCTGGTGTCCGTTGTGATGGAGCGGTGATGCGGATTGCTTTGTTGGCGAAGTTTGTAGTTTGCTATATATAAGGCTCCGATTGACGTAGCCGACGTTTGATTTGTACAGGGCACTTCGATTGATTGAGCTTACAGTTTTCTATATACTGGACTTCGATTTGCGAAGCTGATGTTCTATCTGTACAGGGCACTCCGATTGATTAAGCTAACCGTTTGCTATATACATGACTTCGATTGGCGAAGCCGACGTTTGTTTTGTACAAGATGAACCGATTAGGTGAGTAGACAATTTTCTATGTATAAGTTCCCTATCCGCCGTCTGATTCTGAGATACCAGCAAAGGATTCAAAAGTTAGCTTTAGCTGTACCAGAAAAATTTGAGTAAAGGAGAATGTAATGACACGACTGGTCCATTTGAGCATTTGCACTTTGATCGGTAGTTTGAGGGAATGAGTAGCTCTGTATGTTGTATTATTACTTGTGTGAATCATCGGTTTTAATTTTTAGGTTATTCAGAATCATCGGTAGTTTGAGGGCATGAGTAGCTCCGTTTGAGGGCATGAGTAGCTCCAAGTTTGACTTTTGTGAATTTGACCCCGGAACAGAGTTTTGATGGTTCCGTTAGGTCTGAATGATGATTTTGGACTCGGGCATATGTCCAGATTTTTATTTGGATATTTCTAGAAGGTTTCGTCACAAATTAGCGAAAGTTGAAAATTTAAAGGTTTGGAAAGTTCATAAGTTTGATCGGGAGTTGACTTTGAGAATATCGGATTCAGATTATGTTTCCGGGAATTGGAATAGCTTCGTTATGTTATTTGGGAATTGTGTGCAAAATTTGAGTTTATTCCGAGTTGATTCGATATGTTTCGGCGCAAGTTTTGGAAGTTCAAAGTTCATTTAAGTTTGATTTGAGGCGCGATTCATTATTTCGATGTTGTTATGTGTGATTTGAGGCCTCGAGAAGGCCCGTGTTATGTCATGGAACTTTTTGGTATATTTGGACGGGGTCCAGAGGAGCTCAGTAGTGTTTCGGATGGTATTCAGATCATTTTCTTTCATTTTGGCACTGTTGGTACATGCTGTTTGCTCGTGTTTCAAACTTTCTTCGCAATTGCAAAGATTGGGACGCGATCGCGTAGTGTATCATAGGAGCTGGCCTTTTTCCTTCATCACATTCGTGCTAGTGGCATTGCGTTCGCGCACCTTTGTGAGGTCTGGGTATCGTGTTCACAACCTTATGACTGCATTCGCGTAGGGCAAAAATGAGAAGCTGGGACTGGGGAGTATGCCTTCGTGTTCGTGAAGTAGCTTACGCGATCATGTTAGGTGGAGCTATTGTGAATCATGTTCGCGAGGGTTATGCCGCGAATACGTAGAGTATTTCGGTGGCAAATTATTTTGGTTCATGCGAACGCGATGGATTTTTCGCATTCGTGTAAGAGGAATGCCCGGGTAGAATTATAAGTACTCTATTTCGGGGGTTTCGGCCATTTTATCATAATTGGAGCTATGGAGCTCGGATTGAAATGATTCTTGAAGAAATTTTCCCCATGTGGATTGGGCTAAGTGTTCTCTACTCATTTTTGATTTTATATGATGAATCTATCTTCGTTCTTGGCAATTGGAGATGATTTCAAAAGAGAAAATTTGGTGGGTTTTGCCTAAAGTTTCATAGAGTGAGGTTTTGAATTTTGAACATCGATTCAGAGTCGGATTTGAGTGAAACTAGTATGGTTGGACACGTAATTGAATGGGTCGTCGGATTTTATGAGTTTTATCGGGTTTCGAGGTGTGGGCCCAGGTTTGAATTTTAGGATGATTTTGGGCTTTTGACTAAAGATTCAATCTTTATCGATTGGGTTTGTTTCCTTTGGCATTATTTGATGTATTTGAGTTTCTTTTGGTTGCTTTCGAGTCGTTCGGAGGCCGGTACGCACGTGATGGCATTTTGGAGCATTATCTGGCTTGTTTAGTATTGGATTTGGCTTGTTCGAGGTAAGTAACACTTCTAAACTTGGTGCTGAGGGTATGAAACCCCAAATTATATGTTATGTGATTGATGTTGAGGTGACGCGCATGCAAGGTGACGGGAGTGGGGGAGTGCACCGTGTGAGTTGTGATTTAGTCGATTCCGTGAAACTGTGTAGCGATCTTATCTAAATATTTTTGCTGTACTCTATGTGTTAGAGCACTTGAGCTGTAATTTATGCTAAAAATCATGTTTAGGCTATATGCTGGTACTATTGGGACCCACAATGGTCGTTCTTTGCTGTTGAGTTATTTGCTTAATTGCAGTTATGTACTCAGCAGCATTCATCATTTTATATCATATCTCAATCTCTGTTATTGTATATTGTCACATCTTGCACCATTGATTAGGGCTGCTTAGTATGAGCGTTGTGAACCCGTGAGACTGGAGATATTGGTGACTGAGTTGGGGCCTAAGTGTCGTGCTGTGATATATATATATATATACACACACACATATATATACATATATACATATATTTGTTCGAGGTAAGTAACACTTCTAAACTTGGTGTTGAGGGTATGAAACCCCAAATTACGTGTTATGTGATTGATGTTGAGGTGACGCGCATGCTAGGTGATGGGAGTGGGGGAGTGCACTGTGTGAGTTGTGATTTAGTCGATTCCGTGAAACTGTGTAGCGATCTTATCTAAATATTTTTGCTGTACTCTATGTATTAGAGCACTTGAGCTGTAATTTATGCTAAAAAGCATGTTTAGGCTATATGCTGGTACTATTGGGACCCACCGTGGTCGTTCTTTGCTGTTGAGTTATTTGCTTAATTGCAGATATGTACTCAGTAGCATTCATCATTTCATATCATATCTCAGTCTCTGTTATTGTATATTGTCACATCTTGCACCATTGATTAGGGCTGCTTAGCATGAGCGTTGTGAGCCCGCGAGACTCTCTCTCTCTCTCTCTCTCTCTCTCTCTCTCTCTCTCTCTATATATATATATATATATATATATATATATATATATATATATATATATATATATATATATATATATATATATACACACACACACACACACACACACACACACACACACACACACACACACACACACACATATATATATATATATATGTTGCACGCCGCAACGAGCCTTATGGCTACGTATTTATATATTATTTGTACATAAAAATGTATATATACATACATACATACATACACACACACACACACACACACACACACACACACACACATATATATATATATATATACGTGGATCAGGTTTCACGCTGTAACGAGCCTTATGGCTATATATAGGTGGATCGGGTTGTATGCCGCAACGAGCTTTATGGCTATCTATATGTGGATCGAGTTGCACGCCACAACGAGCCTTATGGCTATTTATGGATTGTGGATCGGGTTGCACGCCGCAACGAGCCTTATGGATACTTATATGATTGGATCGGGCTGCATGCCGTATCGCCGCAACAGCTACTGTACAAGAGTGCTGAGTATTGAGCAATGGTGAGAGAGGATACGAGACAGTGAGATTGAGTACTCTGAGAGTGTTAGTACATGAGTTCATCACTGAGATACATTGCATTTGACATGCGTACTTGAGATATATGCATAGAGATGCATTTCCTTATGCTACCCAGTTTTGGTGACATTCATTATGTCACCTGTATATTGACATATAGGCATAGGGATGTATTTTCCCCATGCTATCTGAAAATGAAACTTCTTGTTTATCGTTGAAAGGTTTCTGGGAAAAATCATAGTTTTCAAACTTACTCGAGTACTCTGAGAGTGTGAGTACATGAGTTCATCACTGAGATACATTGCATTTGACATGCGTACTTGAGATATATGCATAGAGATGCATTTCCTTATGCTACGCATGCCCTCATAACTGTAAACGAGTTGAGCATCTTATCTCTGAGTTATTTTCATGCACCATTTTATTATATTGTTATGAACTGTTGCTGGTTATTGGAGTTGGACCCTGACCCTTGTCCTAGCTCGTCACTACTTTCAACCTAAGGTTAGGTTTGTTACTTATTGAGTACATGGGGTCGGTTGTACTCATACTACACTTCTATACCTTGCGTGAAAATGTTGGATGTTGATGTTGATGTTGCTGTGCAGGGCGGGAGCTGGATTTGAAGATGTACCTGCGTTCTGGCCATAACCGCCTCTTGATCGTGGTAGCTTTAGAATTTTATTCTGTTCCTTTATAGTTCAAACATATGATGTACTTTATTTCATACCAGATTTGTAAATTCTAAATCTCAAAAGCTCATGATTTGTACTACCAGTCCTTGTAAAATTCCTCTATAAAAGCAATTGTATTATCATTTCTATTCTTATAAATCTCATTAAATTAGATAGATGTTAATTGGCTTACCTGACGGGTTGGGTTAAGTGACATCATGAATAGATAGATTTTGGGTCATGACAGAGAAAAAGGGATGATTTTAGGCAAGTGGGGGATCCGTCATTTGCCCCAGTGTGGTCCTAGTGCTTCCTTACTCCATGTTGACCCTGCACTCAAAGAAAACTTCTTAGTAGGGGGGAAGTTGGTTTGTGTCAACCATAGTGTTGGTTTTCCCCGGCCTTGAACATGATCGTGCTATGAAGTCTGGTAGATGAAATAGATTACGGTATATACATATATTTTGTTTTAGAAAATATTTCGAAAATAACATGTTTTTAAGGCAAATGCTGTCGTTCTGGATTATGACACGTTACGAAAGGCTCTTCACATGCGAGCGTATCCTCTTGAAAACCTTGTCCTATTGATTTTTACTTTGATGACACCACTGATAATGTGGCTGTTTGCTGTTGCGACTGCATCCTAATTTGAACTATTGCATTACAAAGGTTTTCCTAGGGTTGAGACCAAAACTTTTCAGGTTGCCTTCATATCCAAATGGAATCAGATGTGAACGTAGTTCATGGGTTATGATGAAATATGATGAAGATGACCGAGCCTGACTTAGGCAGCCTACGTATCCAAATGGAATCAGGTCAAAGTGTAGTTCGATTACAACAGATACAAAATGATGAGATTAAGAATGAAAATGGTCGAGTCTGACTCAGACAACCTGCATATCTAAGTGGAATCAGACCAAAACGTAGTTCAATTACAAAATACAATTTAATCCGATGAGTATTGCCTACATATTCCTTTCTGAGGGGTCCGCACGCCCCTTCATGTATTTCCTCTAATAGTCTGGTTGCTTTAGCAGCGTCTACACACCTCAACAAACCTAAGTCTGGGGTCCTCCTATACAGGACTTCCCTGTTGAGGACAAAGTGGGTTGCTAGCCTCCCAAAGGCTTGCTTTTGACCATTAGTAGCGTTCTCCAGGTATTCCCTGGTCGCAAGGAATTTCTTGATGTCGTGATACTATGGTTTGCCATCGGGTTCTTCTTCTACATGGAAGAAATAGGCATGTTGATCCCTAATCTCTACCTCGATAGGGTCGATGTAGTTCTTGTCTATATGCTGAATCATAGACGATAGGGTTGCAAGGGCATCGTCGAACTCGTTCTGGATCCTGGGGACGTGATTGAACTCAATATTTGTGAATTTCTTGCTCATCTCCTTCACGCAGTGTAGGTACAGCAGTATCTTGACATTCTTGGTAGACCATTCTCCTTGGACCTGGTGTATCAGCAAATCAGAATCTCCTATGTCCAAATGCTCTTTGATGTTCATGTTGACTGCCATTCTGATTCCAAGGATGCATGGTTCATATTCAGTCATATTATTGGTGCAAAGGAATCTTATCTTTGCCGATGCTGGATAGTGTTGTTCAGATTCTAAAATCAGGACTGCCCCAGTCCCGACTCCTTTGAAGTTTGCTGCTCAATCGAAAAATATTTTCCACCTAGGGTATGATTCTGCAATATCTTCCCCGACAAATAGTACTTCTTCATCAGGGAAATACGTGGTAAGCAGTTCGTAATCTCCATCTACCGGATTCTCGGCGAGGTAATCAGCTAAAGATTTTACTTTGATAGCCTTCTAAGTTATCTACATAATGTCAAATTCGCTGTGGAGAATTTGCCATTTAGCTATTTTTTCGATGGGCATTTGTTTCTGAAAAATGTACTTGAGCGGGTCGAGCCGAAATATCAAATGTGTGGTGTACGCTGACATGTAATTCCTTAGCTTCTGAGCAATCCAAGCCAGAGCATAAAAAATGCGTTTTATCAGGGTATACTTGGCCTCGCATGGCATGAACTTCTTGCTTAAGTAGTAGATGGCACGCTCCTTTCTCCCACTTCCATCATGCTGACCCAATACACAGCCGAAGGCGTTGTCCAAGACTGATAAATAGAGTAACAATGGTTTCCCTGGTTCGGGGGGAACTAGCACTGGCGGGTTTCAGAGATACTCTTTGATTCTTTCGAAGGCTTTCTGGCACTCTTCCATCCATTTTATGGCAGCATCTTTCTTCAACAGCTTGAAAATGGGTTCATAGATTACCATGGACTAGGCTATGAAACGACTGATGTAGTTCAATCTGCCCAAGAAATTTATGACATCCTTCTTTCTCTTTGGTGGCGGTAATTCTTTGATGGCCTTGATTTTTAATGGGTTCAGCTCTATCCCTTCCTGCTTACAATGAAACCCAATAAATTTCCAGCGGGGACTCCGAACGCACACTTCGCTGGATTCAAATTCAAATTGTATCTTCGCATGTGTTCAGAAAATTTCCTCAAGTCGTCCAAGTGTTCCGAGCTCTTTCGAGACTTTATGATGACATCATCCATATATACTTCAATCTCCTTATGAATCATGTCGTGAAAGAGGGTCGTCATGGCCCTCATGTAGGTGGTACCAACGTCCTTGAGACCGAACGACATAACTCTATAACTGTAGACTCCCCAAGGTGTAGTGAAAGTTGTCTTCTCTGCATCTTCCCCGTGCATTAAGATTTGATGGTATCTAGCAAAACAATCCACAAATTACTGCAGTTCATGCTTAGCATAATTGTCAATGAGGATGTGGATGTTTGCCATAGGGAAATCGTCTTTTGGACTAGCTTTGTTGAGATCTCGGTAGTCCACGCATATTCTGATTTTTCTGTCCTTCTTGGGCACTGGAAAAATGTTTGCCAACCAGCTTGGATAGTTGGTGACCCTTACTACATTTTCTTGTATATGTTTGGTCACTTCTTCGGTCTTCCTTTATCCTCGGACTTAAATCATGTTTGAACTTTCTGGGATTCTGCTTGACTGGCGATCTTGTACGGTTGGTGGGAAGTCAATGTGAGACAATGTTGGTGCTTAATCCTGGCATGTCATCATACGACCATGCGAACACATCGATGTACTGTCGGAGAAGATCAATCATATTTTCCTTCTGCTCTGTTTCTAGGTGAACGCTTGTAACGACCCAGCCGGTCGTTTCGAGAGTTATAGTCCCGTTTCCCCCATTTCTGCTTCCTTTTGTGCTTTTCCGCTATATTATGGTTTACCGAGTTCGTTATTTTGGGTCCGGAGTGGTTTCGGAGTAGATTGAGACACTTAGTCTCTAAAGTAGAACCTTAAGTTGGAAAAGTCAACAGGATGTTGACTTATGTGTAAATGATCTCGGATTTGAATTTTGATGGTTCCGTTAGCTCCGTTAGGTGAAATTGTACTTTGGAGTGCATCCGAAATGTGATTTGGAGGCCCGTAGGGGAATTAGGCTTGACTTGGCAAAATTGGAAATTTGGCGATTTCAGTCGGCAATGGAAAATTTGATATCGGGGTTGGAATGGATTTCCAGAAGTTGGAGTAGGTTCGTAGTGTCAATTGTGACATGTGTGCAAAATGTGAGGTCAGTCGGACGTGGTTTGGTAGGTTTCGGCATCGTTTGCGGTATTTGGGAAGTTAGAAGTTCTTAGGCTTGAATCCGAGGGTAATTTGGTGTTTTGATATTGTTTTGAGTGATTTGATGATCTGTCTAAGCTTGTATGTTAATATATGACTTGTTGGTATGTTTGGTTGAAGTCCCGAGGGGCTCGGGGTGAGTCCGGGTGGTTAACAGATTGTTTGAAGTTGGAAGAATCCAGCTGAAGCTGCTGCTACTGGTATTTCAGCACATGCGGAGGGGGAGCCGCAGGTGCGAGGTCGCTGGTGTGCTTGGCGAGCAGCAGATGCAGACATAGAGGACTTGGGTTGGAATCGCAGGTGCATAAGATTGGTCGCATCTGCAAGCCCGCAGATGCGAGGCTGAGTCGCAGATGCGGAAGTGAGGAGGACTGGCAGTGGCCACAGGTGCGAGGTCTTTTCCGCAACTGCGAAGTCGCAAAAGCGGATATGGAACGCAGGTGCGGAGATGGGCATTTAAGTGATTTTCTGCAGATGCGGAGATTTTTGCGCAAAAGCGGCTCCGCAGGTGCGCATTTTTGAGCCGCAGGTGTGAAAACTTGGACAAAACCTATAGATAGAAGACTTTGTGAATTTTTGTTTATTTCCACCTTTTTCAAGTCGGACCTTAGAGCTTTTGGAGTGAGTTTTGAAGGGGATTCAAGGATATTCACCGAGGTAAGTTGCTTGAGCTCTAATACTCCTAGCTATGGTATTTTCCCATTAATTTCTCACCTAATTAGTAGGATTTTTGGAGTGAAATAAGGGGTTAGGGGTTGGGATTTTGGAGAGAGTAATTTGGGGATTTGAGGGACCAAATGAGGTCGGATATTGATGAATTTAGTATGGGTGGACTCAGGAGTGAATAGGCTTTCAGGTTTTGTGACTTTTTTTTGGATTTCGAGACACGGGCCTGGGGGCCGGGTTTGAGTGAATTTTGGGATTCGGCCTATAAATTGGTATTTTCCTTATGGGATTCATTCCTTTAGCTCATATTGATCGTATTTTATTGCTTGTGGCTAGATTCGGGTCATTTGGAGGCTGGTTCGAGAGGAAAGGACATTTCGGATTAGGAGTTCTACGCTGTTGAGGTAAGTAACAGTTTTAAATCTGGTCTTGAGAGTATGAAACCCGAAGTTTGGTATAATGTGACTGTTTGGAGGTGGCACCCATGCTAGGTGACAGACGTATGGGTGTACGCCATGAGTGATTGAGACTTGGTCCATCCCGGGAAACTGTGAAGTCTAATAGCCTTTATTTATGTTTATATGCATTCCTGTCTACTAGAACTTGACTGCCTTCATATTAGAGATCATGCTTAGGCTATATTCCTGCTCATGGTAGTTATATTCAGTCATAGTGATTCTTGTACATGTTTACCTCAGTCTCTGTTATATTTCCCTGATAATATACTGCAACACTTTGATTTGGGCTGTTTTCCCTTTCTTTATTGAGAGCTATGGGACTAGAGAGGTTCATGACTGAGTAAGGTCGAAGGACTGGTTGTGAGGTATTGTTCTATGGCACGTGAGTTGTCCGTGAAACACGTGATGTCTGTGCGGATCCTTGTATTTATACTAGGACACGTGAGTTGTCCGTACAGCACGTGAGTTGTCAGTGCAGATTATAGCGCTTGGGCTGTAGGAGCCCCTCATGAGTCTGAACACCCCTAGTGAGCGCAGGTACCTATTGAGCGTGTGCATTGAGGGCTGAGAGTTGAGTGCCGAGTTATTGAGGGTTTGAGTGACTGTTGCCCTGAGAGGCTGTTCTTGCTTTTCAATTGTTGATTTCACTTAGTTTCTATCTGTCATTGTTGTGAATTTTTTGAAAGTTTCTATATCCGGAGTACCTGCACTTTAACTGTATAAAACTGATTTGACTGAAATTGCCGGATTTGAAAGTATGTTTATTATTTGCTGGAATTATTGAAAATGAATTGTGCTGTATAGATCGTCGCTCTTCTCAGTTCCTTATTTATTTCTGTTACTTGTTGAGTTGGTTGTACTCATGCTACACTCTGCACTTCATGTGCAGATCTAGGTGTATTTGATCACGGAGGTCGTTGAGTTCGGGCGTGATCGAGTACTGGAGACTACGAGGTAGCTACCGGCGTCTGTAGGACCTTGTCTCTCCTTCTATATTTCTTAATGTCTTGTATTGATACTTAGACACTGGTTGTATTAGTTTGGTTTTCTAGATGCTCATGACTTAGTGACACACCGATGTATGGGGCTAGTTTCTGCATTTTGATTCTATATTGAGTTCAACTTTGGTTTTTATGAAATATGTCTGATATGAAAAAGTTTTAAACTACCTTTTCTATTGAATTACTGGAGTATTTTGGGAACGTTGGCTTACCTAGTACCATCGATATACACCATCACAACATGTTAGGTTTTCGATCGTGACAAGTTGGTATCAGAGCCTAGGTTACATAGGTCTCACGAGTCATGAGCAGGTTTAGTAGAGTCTTGCGGATCGGTACGGAGACGTCTGTACTTATCTTCGAGAGGCTACAGAACCCTTAGGAAAATTTCACATTATTGGATTATTGTCGTTCGTATCTATTTATTCTGGTAACTAAACACCTATTGTTTCATTCTCTCACAGATGGTGAGGACTTATGCTACCGGTCAGGAAGGCCAGTCACCAGTACCACCAGCCAGGGCCGCGAGAGGCCGAGGCCGTGGTAGGGGCCGTGGTAGGGGCAGAGGTGCAGCCCGCACAACAGCTGGGGCAGTACCTGCAGATCTACCAGTTGTGTCAGATCAGGACCAGATTCCAGTTGTTGATGCACCAGCTCAGGCACCACCCATGCTTATTATGATTCCAGGCCTCCAAGAGGCCCTAGCTCAGATTCTGACAACGTGTACCGACCTTGCTCAGGCGGTCTCTATCCCGACGGCCGCAACCATTTCTCAGGCCGGGGGAGGCACTCAGACTCCCGCCGCTCGCACACCCGAGCAGGTTGTTCAGGGACTCCAGACACCGGAGGCACCACCAGCCCAGCCGGTTGCAGTTGCTCAGGAATGTGTGGTTCCTGCTATGCCTGAGGATTATCAGCGTAGGTTGGAGAGGTTTGGGAGACTCTAACCTCCACCTTTAAGTGGCATAGAGAGAGAGGATGCCCAGGACTTCTTGGACAGGTGTCAGAGGATACTCCGTACAGCTCGTATTCTGGAGACTTATGGGGTCTCATTCACTACATTTTAGTTTTCTGGGACTGTACTCAGATGGTGGGAGACTTACGAGAGGCGTAGGCCTGTTGGCGCAATACCCCTTACTTGGCAGCATTTCTCCGTGGTCTTTTTGGAGAAGTTCGTGCCTCAGTCCCGCAGAGAAGAGCTGCGTAGACAGTTTGAGCAGCTTCGCCAGGGTGATATGTCTGTGATGCAGTATGAGATATGATTCTCGGAATTGGCTTGTCATGCTATCTGGTTGGTTCCCACAAACAGAGAGAGTATCATTAGGTTTATAGATGGTCTCACTTTTCAGCTACAGTTGCTTATGACCAAAGAGAGGGTGTTTGGTGCTACCTTTGATGAGGTTGTCGACATTGCTCGGTAGATTGAGATGGTTTGTAGTCAGGAGAGGGTTGAGAGGGAGGCCAAGAGGCCTCGTGGTCAGGGCGAATTCAGCGGTACTCCTTCTGGGGGTCAGTTCCAGCATAGTAAAGGTCTTCATTTCAGACAGGCTCAGACAGCTCGGCCATTTCACCGTGGTGCATCATCTGGCCATGATTTTCACAGTCATCAGCAGGGCCAGTCATCATTTAGTGCACTACCATCACAGAGTTCTCATCATGCCCCATCCGCTCAGATATCCCCGGGTAGTTCTTTTGGGCATCAGGTGCAGCAGTTTCGTCAGAGGAGGGGTTATTTCGAGTGCGGAAATTTTGGTCACATTATGAGAGATTGCCCTAGGATATTGTGTGGGACTCCACAGTGGAGTACTCGACCGATGGTACCAGCACCAATTCCTCTACCACCCGCCCAGCCAGCCAGGGGTGGAGCTTAGCCAACTAGGGGTGGATCCCAGTCAGCTAGGGGTCGCCCGAGGGGGGGAGGCAGATCAGGGGGTGGTCAGGCCCGTTTCTATGCCCTCCCTGCCAGACCAGATGCTATTGCTTCAGATGCTGTGATTACAAGTATTGTCTCAGTTTGTCATAGAGATGCCTCTGTATTATTTGACCCTGGTTCCATGTATTCATATGTTTCCTCGTATTTCGCCCATTTTTTGGATATGCCCCGTGGGTCTTTAGTTTCATCTGTTCATGTATCTACTCCTGTAGGCGATACTATTGTTGTGGACCGCATATATCGGTCATGTGTGGTGACTATTGGGGTTCTGGAGACCCAAGTGGACCTTTTGCTGCTCAGTATGGTTGACTTTGATGTGATATTAGGTATGGATTGGTTATCTCCATGTCATGTTATTCTAGATTATCACACTAAGATCGTGATGTTGGCGATGCCGAGATTTGCGAGGGTTGAGTGGAGAAGTTCTATAGACTATGTACCTAGTAGGATGATTTCATACTTGAAGGCTCAACATATGGTTGAGAAGGGTTGTCTATCCTATTTGGCTTTTGTGAGGGATGTTAGTGCAGAGACTCCTGCCATTGATTCTGTTCCGGTGGTACGTGATTTCCCAGATGTTTTTCCTGCAGACCTGACAGGCTTGGCGCGTGACAGGGATATTGATTTCAGTATAGATTTGGTGCCGGGTATTCAGCCTATTTCTATTCCACCGTATTGTATAGCACTAGCGGAGTTGAAGTAGTGGAAGGAACAACTTCAAGAACTCCTTGATAAGGGGTTTATTCGGCCTAGTGTGTCACCTTGGGGTGCACCAGTTCTATTTGTAAAGAAGAAGGATAGTTCTATGAGAATATGCATTGATTACAGGCAGTTGAACAAGGTCACAGTCAAGAACAAGTATCCTTTGCCTCGTATTGATGATTTATTGACCAGCTTTAGGGAGCGAGGGTGTTCTCCAAGACTGATTTGAGGTCTGGTTATCACCAGCTGAAGATTCGGAATTCAGATATTCTTAAGACAACTTTTAGTACCCGTTATGGCCATTATGAGTTCTTGGTGATGTCTTTTGGGATGTCCAATGCCCCAGCAATGTTCATGCATTTGATGAACATTGTATTCCAGTCCTATTTGGACTCATTCATTATTGTATTCATTGATGACATCCTGGTGTACTCTCGTAGCCAGGAGGAGCATGCACAACATTTGAGGGTTGTATTTCAGAGATTGAGTGAGGAGAAGCTTTATGTAATGTTCTCCAAGTGTGAGTTTTGGCTCGGTTCAGTAGCATTCTTAGGGCACGTGGTGTCCAGTGAGGGTATTCAGGTGGATCCGAAGAAGATAGAGGCGGTGCAGAGTTGGCCTAAACCATCCTCAGCCACGGAGATTAGGAGCTTTGTTGGTTTGGCGGGTTATTACCGTCTCTTTGTGGACGGATTTTCATCTATTGCGTCACCCTTGACCAAATTGACCCAAAAGGGTGCTCCATTCAGGTGGTCGGATGATTGTGAGGAGAACTTTCAGAAGCTCAAGACTGCTTTGACCACAGCTCCAGTGTTAGTTCTGCCATCAGCTTTAGGTTCTTACATCGTGTATTGTGATGCCTCGAGGGTAGGTAGTGGATGTGTTCTGATGCAGGAGGGTAGGGTGATTGCCTACACCTCGTGCCAATTGAAGACCCATGAGAAGAACTATCATGTCCATGATCTTGAGTTAGCAACCATTGTTCACGCCTTGAAGATTTGGCATCATTATTTGTATGGAGTTCATTGTGAGATCTATACTGGTCACCGGAGTTTACAGTATCTGTTGAAGCAGAAGGATCTTAACTTGCATAAGCGGAGATGGTTGTAGCTTCTTAAGGACTACGATATCACTATTTTGTACCATTCGGGAAAGGCCAATGTGGTGGCCGATGCTTTGAGTCACCGGGCTAAGAGTTTGGGGAGTTTAGCATATCTCCCAGCAGTAGAGAGACCCTTGGAATTGGATGTTCAGGCCTTAGCAGGCCAGCTTGTCATATTGGATATTTCGGAGCCGAGTCGGGTATTGGCTTATGTGGTCTCCAGATCTTCTCTTTATGACCGTATCAGGGAGCGTCAGTATGATGACCCCCACCTGCTCGTTCTTCAGGATAGGGTTCAGCGAGGTGATACTACGGATGTGACCAATGGTGATGATGGCGTGTTGAGGATGCAGGGCCTGATATGTATGCCTAATGTAGATGAGCTTAGGGAGTTGATTCTTGAGGAGGCCCACAGCTCGCGGTATTCCATCCATCCGGGTGCCGCGAAGATGTACCAGGATTTAAGGCAGCACTATTGGTGGAGCGAATGAAGAAGGATATAGTTGGATTTGTGGCTCGGTGTCTCAAATGTCAGGAAGTTAAGTATGAGCATCAGAGACCGGGTGGCTTGCTTCATAGGTTAGAGATTCCAGAGTGGAAGTGGGAGCGGATCATCATGGACTTCGTAGTTCGGCTCTCACGGACTTCGAGGAAGTTTAATGCTATTTGGATGATTGTGGATCGGCTGAACAAGTCCGCACACTTCATTCCAGTTGGTACTACATATACTTCAGAGCGGTTGGCCGAGATTTATATCCGAGAGGTTGTTCGCCTGCATGGTATTCTAGTTTCCATAATTTCAGATAGAGGTACTCAGTTTACATCGCAGTTTTGGAGGGTCGTGCAGCGAGAGTTGGGTACTCAGGTTGAGTTGAGCATAACTTTTCACCCTCAGACGGATGGGCAGTCCGAGCTCTCTATTCAGATATTAGAGGACATGTTGTGCGCTTGTGTCATTGACTTTGGGGGTTTATGGGACCAGTGTTTTCCGCTCGCGGAGTTTGCATATAACAACAGTTACCAGTCGAGTATTCAGATGGCTCTGTACGAGGCTTTATATGGGAGGAGATGTAGATCTCCGATAGGATGGTTTGAGCCGGGTGAGTCTAGGCTCTTGGGTACAGACTTGGTCCAGGATGCATTAGATAAGGCAAAATTGATTCAGGAGCGGCTTCGCACGATGCAGTCTAGGCAAAACAGTTACGCTGACAGAAAGGTCCATGATGTGTCGTTTATGGTTTGGAAGAAGGTTTTGCTGAAGGTATCACCCATGAAGGGTGTTATGAGGTTTGGGAAGAT
This sequence comes from Nicotiana tabacum, assembly GCF_000715075.1. Lineage (NCBI taxonomy): Eukaryota > Viridiplantae > Streptophyta > Magnoliopsida > Solanales > Solanaceae > Nicotiana > Nicotiana tabacum. The sequence continues at coordinate 21,966,570 of NC_134103.1, forward strand.
GGGCAAGTTGAGCCCCTGGTTCATTGGGCCTTTTGAGGTGCTTCAGAGGATAGGGGAGGTGGCTTATAAGCTTGCCTTGCCACCCAGCTTGTCGAGTGTGCATCCAGTGTTTCATGTTTCCATGCTACGGAAGTACATTGGCGATCCGTCCCATGTTTTAGACTTCAGCACGGTTCAGTTGGAGGGTGATATGACTTATGATGTAGAGCCTGTGGCCATTTTGGATCGGCAGGTTCGGAAGTTGAGGTGAAAGGACATAGATTCGGTAAAGGTGCACTTGAGAGGTCATCCTGTGGAGAAGGCCGCCTGGGAGACCGAGCGGGAGACAAATATTTGAGACTCCAGGTTTGTTTCTAGACCCGTTCGAGGACGAACGTTTGTTTAAGAAAGGGAGGATCTAATGATCCGACGGGTCATTTCGAGCGTTATATCCCCGTTTTCCCCATTTCTGCTTTCTTTTGTGCTTTTCAGTTATATTATGGTATACCGAGTTAGTTGATTTGGGTCCAGAGTGGTTTCGGAGTGGATTGAGATACTTAGTCTCTAAAGTAGAAGCTTAAGTTGGAAAAGTCAACCGGATGTTGACTTATGTGTAAAAGATCTCGGATTTGAATTTTGATGGTTCTGTTAGCTCCATTAGGTGATTTTGGACATAAGAGTGCGTCCGAAATGTGATTTGGAGGTCCGTAGTAGAATTAGACTTGAATTGGCAAAAGTTAGAAATTTGGCGATTTCGGTCGGCAGTGGAAAATTTGATACCGGGGTCGGAATGGATTTTCGGAAGTTGGAGTAGGTTCGTGGTGTCATTTGTGACGTGTGTATAAAATTTGAGGTCACCCGGACGTGGTTTGGTAGTGTCGGCGTCGTTTGCGGAATTTGGGAAGTTAGAAGTTCTTAGGCTTGAATCCGAGGGTAATTTGGTATATTGATATTGTTTTGAGTGATTTTTCTAAGTTTGTATGTTGATATATGACTTGTTGGTATGCTTTGTTGAGGTCCCGAGGGGCTTGGGGTGAGTCCGGGTTGTTAAAGGAATGCTTGAAGTTGGAAGAATGCAGCTGAAGCTGCTGCTACTGGTATTTCGGCACCTGCGGAGGCGGAGCCATAGGTCCGAGGTCGCTGATGTGCTTGGTGAGCCGCAAATGCAGACATAGAGGACCTGGGCTTGAACCGCAGGTGCGTAAGATTGGTCGCATCTGCGAGCCCGCAGATGCGAGGCTGAGTCGCAGATGCGGAAGTGAGTAGGACTGGAAGTGGCCACAGGTGCGAGGTCTTTTCCGTATCTGCGAGGTTACGGAAGCGGATATAGAACGCAGGCGTGGAGATGAGCACTTAAGTGATTTTCCGCAGATGCGGAGATTTTTGCGCAAAAGCGGCTTCGCAGGTGCACATTTTTGAGCCGCAGGTGTGAAAACCTGGGCAGAATCTATAGATAGAAGACTTCGCAAATTTTTGTTCATTTCCACCATTTTCAAGTCGGACCTTGGAGCTTTTGGAGTGATTTTTGAAGGGGATTCGAGGATATTCACTAAGGTAAGTTGCTTGAACTCTAATACTCATAGCTATGATGTTTTTCCGTTCATTTCTCACCTAATTAGTAGGAGTTTTGGAGTGAAATAAGGGGTTAGGGCTTGGGATTTTGGAGAGAGTAATTTGGGAATTTGAGGGACAAATGAGGTCAGATTATGATGAATTTAGTATGGGTGGACTCGGGAGTGAATGGGATTTCGGGTTTTGTGACTTTTGTTGGATTTCGAGACGTGGGCCCGGGGGTCGGGTTTGAGTGAATTTCGGGATTTGGCCTATAAATTGGTATTTTCCTTGTGGGATTCATTCCTTTAGCTCATATTGATCGTATTTGATTGCTTGTGGCTAGATTCAGGTCATTTAGAGGCCGATTCGAGAGGAAAGGGCATTTCAGAGTAGGAGTTCTACATTGTTGAGGTAAGTAACCGTTATAATCTTGTCTTGAGGGTATGAAACCCGGAGTTTGGTATAATATGACTGTTTGGACGGGCATTTAGGTGTACGCCGTGAGGGATTGAGACTTGGTCCGTCCCGGGAGACTGTGAAGTCTAATAGCCTTTATTTGTACTTATATGCATTCCTGTCTACTAGAACTTGACCGCCTTCATATTAGAGATCATGCTTAGGCTATATTCCTACTCATAGTAGTTATATTCAGTCATAGTGATTCTTGTACATGTTTACCTCAGTCTCTATTATTTTTCCCTGATTATATACTGTAACACTTTGATTTGGGCTGTTTTCCCTTTCTTTATTGAGAGCTATGAGCCTAGAGAGGTTCATAACTGAGTAAGGCCGAAGGCCTGGTTGTGAGGTATTGTTCTATGGCACGTGAGTTGTCCGTGCGGATCCGTATATTTATACTAGGGCACGTGAGTTGTCCTCACGGATCCAGATATTTATACTATGGCACGTGAATTGTCCGTGCAGCACGTGAGTTATCCGTGCAGATTATAGCGCTTGGGCTGTAGGAGCCCCTCATGAGTCTGAACACCCCTAGTGAGCGCAGGTACCTAGTGAGCGTGTGCATTGAGGGCTGAGAGTTGAGTGCCGAGTTGTTGAGGGTTTGAGTGACTGTTGCCCTGAGAGGCTATACTTGCTTTTCAATTGTTGATGCACTTAGTTTCTATCTGTCATTGCTGTGAAATTTCTGAAGGTTTCTATATCCGGAGTACCTGCACTTTAAATGTATAAAACTGATTTGACTGAAATTATCGGATTTGAAAGTATGTCTATTCTTTGCTGAAATTATTGAAAATGAATTGTACTGTATAGTTCGTCATTGCTTCTCTTTTCCTTATTTATTTCTGTTACTTGCTGAGTTGGTTGTACTCATGATACACACTGCACTTCATGTGCAAATCCAGGTGTGTTTGATCACGGAGGTCGTTGAGTTCGGGCGCGATCGAGTACTGGAGACTACGAGGTAGCTGCCGGCATCTACAGGACCTTGTCTCTCCTTCTATATTTTTTTCTGTCTTGTATTGATACTTAGACACTGGTTGTATTAGTTTGGTTGTCTAGATGCTCATGACTTAGTGACACCCCGATGTTTGGGGCTAGTTTCCGCATTTTGATTATATATTGAGTTCAACTTTGGTTTTTATGAAAAATTTTTGATATGAAAAAGTTTTAAACTACCTTTTCTATTGAATTACTGGAGTATTTTAGGAACGTCGGCTTGCCTAGTACCTTCGATAGGCGCCATTACGACATGTTAGGTTTTGGGTCATGATAATGCTGATCCTAGTTTCTTTTACGTCTTCTTCACTTCCAAGATTGGCCACTTCTGTTTCTTCCAGTTTGGGCTTTTTCTGACTTTCTAACTACTCGATCTCCTACGGGAGATTGTTTGGCATCATTCTCTCGTCACACTCCTCGTAATCCGGATTTTTGCGCTCAATGGTTTTGTTACATGTCATAATCGCAGAAAGCAGTTTTTATCGGTCTGATTGCTGAAAAAGAAGCTAAGTATAAATAAAGCGGTAAAACAAAGTTTCAATATTTAGGAAAATGTTTTTTTATTTCATCAAAAGGGGAACGTGTTACGCATTCACAAGAGGCAAATGACAAAAAGGTATATACATGATACATGCCTCAATTGATCGTGCTCTTTTCAAAAGAAAACTTTTACAGTTCCATACTACCAAGACTCCTGGCGAACCAATGATGGAATGGCGGTCCAATTCTGCAGCTCTTCCCCTGGTTCGACATCCCTGATAGTTAGTGTCTTGATGTCAATTCCTTCACAACATTCTTCAATCATATTCACGAATAACTTTCCCATTCAGCCGATGATATCATCTTCAGGTACTGAACTCTGTCCCAGACTTGCAACATACTCTATCACAAAAACATTTTTCCCGGATTTAACGGTGAGAGCTTTCCCTTCTGGAGGTTTATATCCTATACTAGCCCTTCCTTTCTGCCCATTATGTTCAATTGGCTCTGTGATTCCATCTGACTTGGCTCCCAACCCTGTTCTTGGCATGTATTCATATTTTATCATCTCGCTCATAGCCATTTTGGATCTATACGACGACTGCGTTCTCAAATTTTGTTCAGTCTTCTCCATCTCAGTAGTCTGCATGATTTCCACAACGTGGAAGACAACTACGTCCAGCCCTTCAATGAATGGAACAACATACTCCAAATAGGCAGAGTGACCCCACTCGCCATGAACCACGATCTCCTGGCATCCCCACTCAAATTCTATCCATTGGTGCAAGGTGGATGGCACGACCCCTGCTATATGTATACAGGGCCTTCCCAGCAGCAAGTTGTAGGAAGAGGAGATGTCCATCACTTGAAACAACACCGAAAACTCGACCGACCCGATTTGTAAGGCTAAATACATTTCTCCTATAACATCCCTTTGTGAACCATCAAAGTCTCTCATCCTTACGTGGCTTTCTTTGACTTCTCTCCAATGGATTCCTAACTTCCGCAGGGTGGAGAGCGGACAAATGTTGACTAATGATCTACCATCGACCAACAGTTGGGACACTATTTTTTCCCCGCACTTGACTGTGATGTGAAGAGACTTGTTGTGACATGGGCCTTCAACAAGAAGTTCATCACTTCTGAAAGTAATCATGTTTTATTCGACCATTTTCCTAATTCTCGCAGCCAACGCCTCACTAGTGATGTTACTTGGTACATTTACCCCACTTATTACTTTTAAAAGGACGTCCTTATGATTGTCGGAACTCATTAATAGATCCATGATAGATATCTATGCTGGAGTTTTCTTCAACTGCTCTTCCACAGAGTACTCTTTGCTTGACATTCTTTTCCAAAACTCAGCATCTTTTGGGTTTGTTATGTTCCTCCTTGGAATTTGTTCTCTCCCCGGATTTCCTCGATTGAAATCTTCAGGAGCGTAGTATCTCCCAAGCCTAGTCATACCATGGGCTACAGTAGAGTCTGTCATTTTGGCAATTCCCTTTTGCTGGTATGTACATGGGACGGTTTTGCACTACCGACCTTCGTCGTCTCTAGTAGCATCGACATGTTGCTACAGATAAGTCTGAACTATCACTGTAGGCCTCAATTGTACTGTAATGATCGGAGCCTTTTGAGGAGGGATCCTTGCGGCTTCTGCATTTCCTATAGTGATAATTGTTCCTTTCATATTATACTGTTCGTCTAATGTGATCATGTTAGCTCCCTAGTTTTGATGATTTGGCAGTGGGTTGTGATTCACATCGGGTGGTGCCAGAGTGAACAGAATGGCTTCGCCCTTGATCAGGGTTTTAATTTCATTTTTCAACTTGAAGCAATCTTCAGTATCATGTCCAGGTACATTCGAATGGTACACGCATCTTTTAGTGGTATCAAATTACTTGGAGGGATGTTCAGGAACCCTCCCTCGATTCAATGTATCAATCTTGCTCTTCTCAATCTCGATTAGAGCCAAAGGCTCAGCAATCGGGGTATAAGTTCCTAGACCCCTCTCTTCAAATTTGGAATGAGGGCATGGTGTATAAGTAGGTCGGTTCTGATGAATAGTGTTTTGTACATGAGCAAATGGTCATTGTGGGTTTTGGTTATTATTGGCTCGAGCAGGGTTGTATTGTGGTTGAGGGTGGTAATATGGATGGGTATTATAAACTAGAGTGTAAGAGGTGGTGAGTGGTTGTTTGGGGAATAAGAGGTGCTCCCGCGATGTGGGTTGGGTTGGCAGTAATGGATGACTGCTGAAACCTCCTCTTTCTTCTTCTTTCTCCTTCTAATTGACCATAATTTGATGGCCTTGCTGGCCGCTTGCAGTGCTGCCATGGGTTGTACTTTACCAGATTTTATGCCCTCTTCCAAGAAATCTCCCATCTTGACCAACTCGGGGAACTTCTGTTCCATTATTCCCATCATCTTTTCAAAGTATATTCCCTACTGGGCTCTGATGAAATATTTGGTTAGCTCACTGCCATCCAGTGGAAGTTGTGCCCTGGCAGCCTTCGATCTCCACCGTTGTACATATTCTTGGAATGACTCAAATAGTTTTTTCTGCAGGTTCACCAGTGCGAACCGATCAGGATTGATCTCTGCGTTGAATCAAAAATGATTCATGAAGTCCTCCGCCATATCTTGCCAAGTTCTCTAATTTATCCTGTCGAGTATACCAGGTGAGTGCCTCTCTCATCAAACTTCTTATAAATAACTTCATCCTTAGCTTTCATTCCTCCTCACTCTAACTAACTTGTCCCAATATTCCCTCAAATGTGCGTGAGGGTCCCCCGTCCCATTGAAGATATCGAACTTTGGGGGTTTGCACCCTACTGGCATATCCACGTCTAGATAAATACACAGGTCCTCGTAGTCCAAACTTTTACTTCCCCGGGCAACTTGGAGACTCTTCATGTGACTTCTCAACATTTGCAATTGCTCAGATACTGACTCTTCTTCCTTACACTTGGCTTCTCTCTCCATCTTGGCGTATTGGTCAATATCATAAGGCACCCGATCATGACAGGTGCTATAAAGGTAGGTTCAAAACTGGCATATAGGGGGAACGTACTGCTCATAGGTGGCGGCATGTTCCATAGGTGTGTGCGAGTTAGTGGTAAAAGTGACTCCGTCACTAGGAGGGGTAGTTACATTAGTGGTAATAGGCGGGTTCTGTGATGTTTGAGTATATTGTGGTACGTAAGGAGTATGGATAGAGGGATTTGGTGGGTTAGCGGGGGTTACTAGAGGTATGACTTGAGTGGTGGGAGTTGAAGTTGGGGTGTTGTTGTTTTGGCGTGATGTGGAAGGAAAGTGATCTGGAAGTGAATCCAAAGAAGGCAATCTAGGTGGCTAAGGAAGTGTTGTCACAGCCAGGTGCGCCAGCTCTCAGATATGTTGTACCTCCTCCCTTAAGGACTCAATTTCCTGGGCCATCCTAGCCATATGTTCATCATTCCTAGTGTCGTCATTTTCCCTTGACCGCCCCGGGTTGTCAGCTATGACCAGAGCATGTTCAGTTGGGTCTTATGCGGGTGACATCTTTCCCTTTGACCTTAGATTGTATGGTGGTTCTGCCAGTTTTGGCCGACACAAACCAAGTTTCATTTCTTTTTGGGGATAATAATAAAGCAAAATTAAAATAAGTGGAAATAAAAAGAAAAGGAACAAGAGTTAGTTTCTTCATTTATACGAGCAGGAAATCACACAGAGTAGATAATTTGTGCATTACAGCTAGCGCATTCCTAGAATTCGCGGGGACCTCTCATTCCCGGAGGTAGGCCTAATTCGCAAATATTTGACATACCTTTAGATTTGACACATTTAGATCCGAAGAAATTTTTTTAATTGATAATTTGGACTGATACAAGTGGGAACAAGGATTACATCATTGTTTCATAGAACTGCATGGGCTTGGACAAGTCGCCTTTTTGGAAAGTAAAAGAGAAGACTGGGGATGAGGGTACAAAGTGGGAAAGAGGGGAAATACACCAACTCTAATAACCATCCCCCGAGTCATTTCCAATTTTCTTCTCTTCTTCGTGCTCCTCTTTCAGATCCTTCTCCAGGTCTTCCTCAAACTCCTCCTTATCATCGTTGAATTCAGACTCCTCCTCTAGATCTTCTTCTGGCTCAGTGCTTGATTCTATCTAGATGCATTTCACTACCCAATCATCGTCTTCAACGGGTGGTAAGATATGGTCAATGGATCCCAGGATTACATGATGATGCATTAACGTAGTCGCAAGATAATGCGGTAGGATCTCATGGTAAATATACATAGAAAGCACCACATCCTCTAACCAGACTATACCCTCTCTGCTTGGGCAGGCTAGTTCATCTTCTTTATTAATCCAGACGTAATACTCAGGAGTACACCTTGAGTTTTGACCCATAGGCATTGTTACCAGGCTATTCCAGTCTTCTTGCAGTCTTCTTATCCTGGAAATTGGGATCTTTCCATTGTACTCATCCTCGTATGGAACCGTCCTTGTCCACAGAGGCATATCTAGGATCATCCCAAACTGTCTGAGGACACGCAGGGGTGAGTATGGTTGAATGCCTTCCAGTCCGATCAACTCAATGAAGTATTTCTGAGGACCTTCCACTTAACCAAGAGAGTTTCCAGTTGATCCATTCTCTTGTCAGATTGGTCAGTATTTCCCTCCATTCTTCTTGCCCATATGGGGAGATTCGGTGTCTCATTCTTTCATTGTGGCTGCGGATCATATTGCTGACTAGGGGTGTATAAATGAAACTGACAAACCGCACCAACCCAATAATCCGAGTCAAACCAAGAAAAAACACCCGACTATAGTTTGGTTTGATTTAGTTTGGTGTTGAAAATAAAACCCGATCATATTTGGTTTGGTTTGGTTTTAACTAAAAAAAGTCAAACCGAAACCAAACTAACCCGACATTATATGTATAAAAGTTTTAAATATATTTAATACATAAAAATATTTATGGTAGTGTTGTTTATAAATATTTCTTAAGCTTTTTCATAATTTTATCCTTTAACGTATTATTTCAAGCTTGGGCTTATAATATTTGGATGCTCCAATAAGTTCTATAGTCCATAAATGTTAGTAACTCGAATAAATCCTTAACCAAAATCAAATCAATACTAATGCTAATAAAAGACATTCAATTCAATTGTACTATGAATGAAAATAGTGTTGGATATCTATTTTTTAGTTTTTTCATGGTTTAGATAAAATGTATAACTTATTTTTCTTTTAGTGGTTAGTCATGTAAATAATAGTACTTATTAGTCATAATTTTAAATTATGTTTGTTTTCATTATGGCTTATTAATAATATTTATTTTATGCAATTTTATTATTTTTATTATTGAATATTTTAGTACAATAACATGACTCATCTCATATTTATTATATTTTATTAAAAAATACCTTATATAGTTCTGTCTTACTAGGATTATAGAAATATTTGGAGCACAAATTTTACGTTTTATGCTATGAAGACTTTATAAAAAAAAACCAGAAAAAATCCAAAAACCTGAGAAAAACCGAGATTAAAAACCCCGACTTTTTTTGGTTTGGTTTGATATTTATATTTAATAACCCGATACCATTGGTTTGGTCTGGTAATTAAAAATCCGAACCAACCCGACTCATGTACACCCCTATTGTTGACGCCCACAAAGTAGTCGATGGTGGCCTCTCGCTGGAAGAAATGTTCAGTAGCCCATGTCTGAAGCAGCAAGTGACAACCTTTAAAGAAGTCATACCCTTATGCGCATGCAGACTAAGTCCTCAGCATCTCAACTTGAAGATCAGCACCAAAGTAGCTTGAAGATCGCCCACGGAAGGTTGATGTTGATACAGCCCCTTCACTGTAGGAAGACCAATAAACCACACAGTGCCATTATGAAAGTGATAGGCCTTAGACTCTCCTATGTCACTTGGTCACATTGAAACTCCCCTGAATAACATTCATAGCTTTCACGGTGCCCAAATCTATCGAACATCTGGTTGAGGCTCACCTATCCGTCCTTAATACTTTTGAGGCTTCTGCCGTTGGCAAGGCCTAAGGCATCCAAGAACGGGTAACCGGCCATAGTAACTGGTAATACTGCCTGTATTCTATTGAACGGCAGCTCCGTGAAACTTGTGACTTTTTCCAATGTTGGTACTAACTCACAATCGGCAAATTTAAACACCACCGAGGCCGGATCCAAAATTCTATCAACAGGCGATGGAGCACCCTGTCTGCTCGGATGTTCATCAATGCAGTTAATGTCCCCAGGTGCGTCCCAACCTCATATCCATGTTCCCGACGAATATTCTTCCACCACTATTTCAACTTATGTGGTGCTCCCATTACCATGCTGATTTCAGGGATGTTTTGGTTGATTTCCATTTTTTGAGGTGCGTAATAGAAAGATATTTGGGTAAGTATTTGCTTTGGATCCGTAAGTGTCTTGTCATATTTGTTTTCTTTCCACATAAGTTATTTCATTAAGAGCATGACCCGTTGACATCCGGGTGTCTTTCCTAATTATGTGTCGATACCTATTTTATTACTAAGTTATATTCTTTACAGGTCAGCAAACCGGTGAGATTATGGGAAAGAGTGCTTGTTCTTCTAAGGAGAAGGTGTTAGGCACCCCTTAAAATCTACCCGAGGTAGCTCCATAGGACTTAGACTAATTTTAAGGAATCAGTTATTTATACTATGCTTAATTACTACTAAGGCATGGCTTACTATATATATATTAAAGGGAGTAATATGTAAGACTTAGGAGGGAAGTGAGATTGTAAAAAAGTTATTGAAGGTTAAGAGAGTTCTGAAAGTAGTCTATATTTTAAGGCTTGTAATTATTAAGTTATGAAAGTAATTAATTTAAAGAATAGATTCTTGTATAATTTTAAAGATGTTCGTAAGAAAAGTAATTCTAAATGTGCCTTGGTTTTAAAAATTCTGAAGAAGGTGAATCTTTGAAAATTCATTTGGGTGACCGTTCATTACTGTTTTCATAAAAAATCTGGTTTCGTTCCTTATTAGCAAAGACCAACGATTCTTTTTCTAATTTCTTTTGAAAATGGACTGTTATTTTTGATTGGAGCCTGGGTTTCAAAATCTTTAATAGATATGACTGTTCAAGATGAACAAGTTATAATTAACGGAACAAATATTAATTACTAACTAATTCTCTTTAAGTCCTATATTAGTTATATTTGCCTATGTTTCATGTAATATTAGAGCATGAAAATAAAGTACATAATCTAATATATGAGTGTTAAGTACATGGTAATGAAATATGATCAAACGACAAAGGCAGTAAGCAAAAATAATTAAGCAGTAAGCTAGGCTATGGAAATAATGGGCAGTAACGAAAGAAGTTATGGAAATAATGGGCAGTAACGAAAGAAGTTAGGGAGAGAGGACTGGACTCTGATGGTTGGGCCTCAATAAGGTAGGCCCAACAATTGACAGGCGCGACTATAGCTGACTGGACTCTTTAGAAAATGCAGCGAAGCTAGTTGGGCTTGAATTCCATAGGAACTCAGCAGGCCCAAATGTATACATGCCCAAAAAAGAAAGAAGATCATTAGAAGTATATCTCACATTCTCAACATATTCAAAACATATATGACATGTGTATAGACAAACAATTGGAACAAGAAAATAATCAATACTGTGGGAAATTATTTTAATATAGGGGGTCTACTTAGCAAATAATTCACATTGAAAACCTTTTGTTGTCATTAAACATTAAACCCCCAAAGAACTAATGTGTCAATGAATTAAGGGCTAAGAAGGAAGTTCTACTCAATGTCGATATTCCCTTTGAATCCCCCGACACTTAAAAGTTCTCAAGGGACTTAAGCCCCAGGGAAATGCTTGTGCCGGGTAGGGCAGCCCAACCTAGAGTCAAACTCCACTCCCATATACCCTTAAGCACTAACAACATATTTTTCTTACAGGTTTAAATGCCAATGAGGCCCTTTCAATGTAAACTAAATGCTATAGCATTGCCTTCCACAAAAATATACTTTCCTTCCTAACATAAGAATATATAGTCTACATTGGATACCAAACAAATGTATATCACATGAATCTAAAGATATGATTTTAAAACACATACAGTTGAGGAGCAGAAGCATCATAAGCATACTACAAAGGTCTGAATATTAGAGCAGGACAATATTCCAAGGAAAGGCAAAGCTACACAGCAATAACTCAATAGATACAACGGTTCTTGTTTCTGGCAAACCAAGTATGAACTGATTGGTTTTGCTTTTAGCACATACATAGGTTGATAATACTACTTTAACACTTTAAAGGTCATCAATGAAGGTTCAGGAAATACAATCATGGCTAACTATTTACAAAGGTTATCAAATATATCTAGGACAAGATTAACTCTCTCAATAAGTCTACAAATTCATAGATTAAAACATGGAGTCCCTTAGGGCTTTAATAGAGTCATACTCCTATAGTGTTAGCTTCTGCAAATCATCATGTTTAGATAACATCAGCAAAGGTCCTTCTAAGATTTTAGGGGATCGGATTTGGTTTTAAAATTAACAGTAGGGATAGACTGGAGTTGTCACGACCCAAGCTAACCCCTGTCGTGATGGCGCCTATTGTGGAACTAGGCAAGCCGACTCATTTCCAAAACAAATCGATATTTTCATTTCAAAGATAATTCCAATGTTATTTAACATAAAAGAAACCTTCATAAATGAGTTCCAATCAAAATAAAAGTGCGGAAAGAAAAGCCCGACATCGGGGTGTCACTAGTTATGAGCATCTACTACAATCTGTCTAACGATATCAAGGCTAACTCAGCCCGGAAAATAGCTAAATACAACTAGAGGAAGATAAGAGGGAGAAGAGCAGGGGCTGCGATAGCCAAACAACTACCTTGCTATCTCCAAGAAAATCTGCAACCAGAACAATAAATAACCACTACCGTGTCCAGCTACACCTAAATCTGCACACAAGGTGCAGGGAATAACGTGAGTACGCCAAGTCAGTAAGTAACAACAATAAATAAAGACTAAGTAGTAGTGACGAGCAATAAAGCATATAACGTTCATATCAGGAAATCTCAGTAAAATACCACATGCTTTTAAAATCAGGATTTGAATCAAAATAGCTCGTTTAAACCCAGTTCCAGTAAAAATCATTTAAAGATATTTTTCAACAGATTTCAACAGAGGAAAAATGCAAAGGTGAGCTAAAATGATGAAATCATAAACAGCCACTCGGGCAAAACATCACTCATATACAGCCCCTCGGGCAAACCTCACAGTCACTCGTGCCACTCGGGCAAACCTCACAATCACTCTTGCCACTCGGGCATACCTCACAATCACTCTTGCCACTCAGGCATACCTCACAATCACTCATGCCTCCCAGTCACTCAGCACTCGGCACTCGCACTCAGTAGGTACCTGCGCTCACTGGGGGTGTGTACAGACTCCGGAGGGGCTCCTTCAGCCCAAGCGCTATAATCTGTATGGACAACTCACGTGCTGCACAGACAACTCATGTGCTATAATAATAAAGTATGCTACAGGCGGGCAGCCCCGATCCACACTCATCCTCACAATCAGGCCCTCGGCCGATATCAACATGCTGCGGCATGCAGCCCGATCCCATAAATATCCTCACAAATCAAGCCCTCGGCCTCACTCAGTCATAAACCTCTCAAGCCCCTCGGGCATTTCAGTAAAACAGGGCATTCGGCCCAAAACATTTATATGCATCAAAATAGAGTCATAAAACATTTAGAAAATCCGGGGTTTCGTACCCTCGGGACTAGATTTACAATCATTACTTACCTCAAATCGGTCAAATCTCTACCCTACAATGCTCTTGCCTCTGGACTCGGCCTCCAAATGCTCCAAATCTATTCACAATCAGTACAATACCATCAATATACACTAATGGAATGAATTCCAATGGAAAAGCTACAAAATTAGACCAAAATCCGAAATTGGCTCAAACCCGGCCCCCGAGCCCACATCTCGAAATTCGACAAAATTTACAAAACTAGAAAGCTCATTCACTCACGAATCTAACCATACCAAATTCATCAAAATCCGACATCGTTTGGTCCTTCAAATCCTTAAATTAAACTCTTAAAAATTCCAAGCCCTAACCCCCTACTTTCACTCCAAAATCCTATTAATTAATGATGAACAAGGCCATAGATTCATGAAATTTATACCATTATGGGTTAGAATCACTTACCCCCAACATTGCTCCTTGAAAACCTTCGAAACATTGCCTCTCTCCCGAGTTTCTCAAATCCAAAAATGGAAAATGAAGACAAAACGCACGAGCTAGGGCTTTTCAGCCCAGCACAGTCGCACCTGTGGCCATATGTCCGCTCCTGCTGTCGAATCCTCGCACCTGCGAGAACCACTTAAGCCCTCAATTCCGCACCTGCGACCCCAGGTTCCGCACCTGCAGGCGCGCACTTGCATAACATTTCCGCTTCTGCGAAACCAGCCCAACTCTTCCTTTCTGCATCTGCGCTCCTGGCCTCGCACCTGCCGGTGCGCAGATGTGGCCAATTCTTCGCACCTGTGTTCCCAGCCTTGGCCTTCCATTTCCGCATCTTCGGCTTCCCCAAACTCACCAGCGGCCTCGCACCTGCGACTATTTCTTCCGTAGGTGCGAAAATAGCAGTAGCAGCAGCTTCAACTGCATTTTCCAACTTCGACAAATCCGTTAACCACCCGGAATCACCCCGATGCCCTAGGGACCTCAACTAAAAATACCAACAAGTCATATATCAACATACAAACTTAGTCGAACCTTCGAATCACTCAAAACAACATCAAATCGTCAAATTACCCTCGGATTCAAGCCTAAGAACTTCTAAATTTCCAAATTCGGCAATCGATGGTGAAACCAACCAAACCACGTCCGAATGACCTCAAATTTTTCACACACATCACAAATGACATTACGAACCTACTCCAACTTCCGGAATTCCATTCCGACCCCGATATCAAATTTTCCACTGCCGACCGAAATAGCCAAATTTCCAATTTCGCCAATTCAAGCCTAATTCTACCACGGACCTCCAAATCACATTCCGGACACGCTCCTAAGTCCAAAATCACCTAACGGAGTTAACGAATCCATCAAAATTCAAATCTGAGATCGTTTACACATAGGTCAACATCTGTTGACTTTTCCAACCTAAGGTTCTAAATAATAGACTAAGTGTCTCATTCCACTTCGAAACCACTCCGGGCTCAAACCAACTAACCCAGTATATCATAATATAGCTTAAGAGCATAAAGGAAACAGAAATGGGGGAAATGGGGCTATAACTCCCGAAACGACCGGCTGGGTCGTTACATCCTCCCCCACTTAAACATACGTTCGTCCTCGAACGTGCCAAGAGTTGTTCCAAAAGCCAAGAAATGGCTGTGTAACTTTCCCATGCACATACCCGGGGGTGATCCCATGTCACCCTATCCCATACAGGTATGATAGCACATCATAACTGAAATTTCTCAATTCAACCTATCCCACAAGCCTTCGAATCAAATTTCCAACATCCAAAATTTCCTATTAGATCAGAGGTTCGCATCTACATACCATATAAGTCTGAACAAGCTGTACCAAAAGCCGTAACCATAACTCAAATATTCAAATTCAAATACCGCATAGCTCGAATGCTCGAAACAATGATTTCAAATCATAGTATCTACTCAAATCAACCCTGTGATGGTAATAAACCTCATATCAGACAAAACCTCATTCTAAAACCTTCGTACACTGCCGATGATAAAAGAAACACACCGAATTCATAACCATTCATTAGACCAACAAGTCATGGAGCTCCCGTTCCTTCTACAAGAACTATAGCTAATTTCAAAGTTGACTTCCGATATTATCCTCCAATTATACCACAATCAAATCTGATAGCATCCATTCTAGGCCCAATGACCTCGTCTCATCTAACACGACCACTCTAGTGACATGACACATCAATACAATCTAAAGCCACAAACCGTGCAATCTGTGCACCAGATAGCAACATTCCAAATGTACCCAATCGTAACAATGACCCAAATAGGAGAACCGTTCCGCAAGCTCGACGAGTACCACCCCGACGCAATGCTAAGAACCCATCACACACCGCAGAACCATAACACATGAATCTTACACGAGGGATCATATTTCCATATAACTCTGCTGCAATATGCGACCCTATCCAAATAATGGTCCATATGAAACACCTCAAGCCACCCTGCTAAAATCAATAACCATGCGCAATTTGACATCAAGTACCCAAAGTGCATTACCATAGCCACGGAGAAGCAAACGACACCATGCAACATAAAACCGGAAAGAACATAACCAATACGTCATCAACCAAGCAATATCCAATACTATTCTCGCTCAAATTCCGCTATAAGGCCACAATAGAACCGCACCATATGTGCATATAACCAACGAATCACAACTCCTCGTAGCATAGAAGAGTAACTCACAAATCATTTCAGAACATGAATAAGCTTCACATCAACCGAATGGCACATCCTTCAACAATAGCAGTATGGAGCGAATCAATCCGGCTCGGTATAGAATACACATCCTAATTGGGCCTACAAATGGGTCCCAAATCAACTATGGTCAGCCACCAATAGATAAACAACCTCCGAAAGTCCACAATGACAGAATCATAACACCTTCTATCATCTGGCTAGCTCCGGCCACAACTTCACAGTCCACAACCATGAAACAATCTGCTCCTGAGAGCTCCCAATCTCCAATTCCATAGAACACATGAATCACCATATTTGATTCCACCTCCACTGCCCGAATGCCTAACACCTCTCTCATATACAATTATCCCACGAGAATACTTTAAAAATTCTTCCGTGCCACCTGGAAAAATTTGAATATCAACAGTCGATCAACCAGGAGAGTGCCGCAATACCAGCGAAGTAGCCATAAATCAAAACACACTACCCCTTCTGAAATGTACACTCTCATCAAGCTATACCAGATAGTAATATCATTTACCTGGTCATCGGAAACCGTTCATGCTGCCTAAGAATTTATGTCCTTCCCTTCAAAACTAAACTGTGACCTTGTACATATAAATCCTATTCCCGCACAACACACCACATCTATTATGCCATCATGTGACAAGCATAAGAATTCCATTATAAATTCTGAGTCACTAGCAAATTACATACCTTATTAGTTAGAAACCTCTTTATTGCTTCTTTCTAGGAGGAAATCATAACAAACAACACGTTTCGGAACATCGATAGAAAATATCCGGTTCAAACCATGGTAGAACCCATCATGAACACTTTGAAATCCATTCGCACATAACCAAGCTGTCCTATTTCTCCAAGTTCTTTCTAAATTGCCTTCAAATTGCTACTTTTTTCCTTGTTAGAACACTACTATCCTTAACTAAAACTTACCCCACGGACTCTAGCATTGAATCACGCCGCCTGAAGTCTTATAAGCCGTCGAATTCCCTTTTTATGTATCCCAAAGGTTCCATAACCAATAATGCTTACTCCGAAGAGACTTTATGTGAACCTAAAATTGTTTCCTTCACCTTCTTGATAATGAAATGTATAATTCACAATGATATAAGATGCTACGAGTCTCAACACCGTTCAATGCAACTCCCAGTTTTCTAGCCATATTTATAAATCTTAAATCCATTGGAACCATTCTCGAGAGTTATCCACTCTACTCAAATTTCGAATTAACCGACCAAACGGACCGAAATGACCTGTGCCCCATTAGCACACCAACACACAAGGGAATAAAGAGTAACCCACACTCTTACGCAACCGAGCTAATTCCCGCTCCATGTACACTACATTCTCTGTGAATAACCCCTCAATTATTTTATGGTCCTCCTATAACCATAGAGTGTAATACAACTTGTGTCTAGATATTCCTTTACCCGAGTCATCCTCGATCTCGACCTCTGCAAGTCATAACTGATTCACCGGTATACCCCGAACCGAAACTAATACGACCCATAACCGTGCAATTAACTCGTCAATAGTAGACTCCCCCACTTAGCCTTAAGCTGCAATTATATAAAATTAGAACCCGTAAGGATTTCTTCTTCTCAATTACCAAGGTCTCGCACCGTTAACCTGCCAGACTTCTCGAAGTCTTTTATTAAGCCTTTCATGAACATTCTGAATCTCCAGCCAAAATCACACATGCGACCTCCTACCCGGTTGCAAGTAATATTCCTCGCAAAAGCTTCATCAACATCACACCACTACTAGCTGCACACAGGAGATAACCCATATGTGGAATTCCTTACCGATATCTTCCAATGACACTGCACTGAGTGCAACGACCACTAAATCCGTAAATTCTCCTGAGTTCATGCTCGCCCACAATTTGTATAAGTCTGCACTTTCCCTATTGACATTAACTATACATCAACAATACCTTCCAAACTCAAGTCATATTGCACCTGACATGATAATCAGATCTTACGCCTCTATTCATTTCAAACACACTCCTTTCTGCCATATTCAATTTTCCTTTGTACACTAATCATCACTCCAAATAGAGTCTGCAGGCCGATTCACATACTAACACGATTCTAAACCATTCTACACTTTCTCAAGGCGCATGACTACCCTACTAGTGAATTCATATGCTAATATGCCATTCTTACTTCGGTTAAATTATCTCCTTTAAGAAACTTCTCAACCTCTACTTCTCCTACTTGACCTGCTAGTTCTTCAACCACCACGAAACACTTCCCGTCATGTCTTCCCTCATACCTTGCTACCCAACTGCTGCATCAAATCGAAATGTATCTTTCTCGCACCTGAACCAATAAAATGTTACCGACTCTAAGTCTCTTCGAAGATCATCTTTCTCAAGCCATCAACATCAAAAATACCCATTCGCAACCACAATTACTACACAATCACTTACTCTTCTTGAGTCCAAACTCATTGACAAGACATGAAAATTTAATTTGCCCCAAAATTTAACAACGTGAAAGATCCTTCAAAACATTCACACTCGAGACCGTACGTCACATCAAAACGAAAATCAAGCGCCCAATGGCCTTCCTTTACATTTCAAGGAAATAATTCTCGTCACATTCAAATCATCTTAACACATCCCGCAGTTACATCATACTCATCACAAAGCCATTCCACCGCTCATCTAGCCACGAATTCCACTCGTAGGGGCATTACCGGACATATGAGTCCAAATGTACAGGTTACAACTGAAGCTATCGAGCCAAAACTACGGTTTAAACCTAGCCTCAAGTCCTCTAGACTAGCCCATCACCAAAACACATAATACACATCTCGAACCTCATTCATAGAATCACAAGTCGGCGATGCATAATTGATACCGAGCACTCATGTGCGCATACGAATGTTTGGAAGGAATTCAAAGAGTTATGTTTCAAGTGAATCAATTTCGCACGATAGAATACAAGAAAGTGAAATTTTCCTAAGGGTTCTGCAGCCTCTTGAAGATAAGTACAGACGTCTCTGTACCGATCTACAAGACTCTACTAAACCCACTCATGACTTGTGAGACCTATGTTACCTAGGTTCTGATACAAATCTGTCACAACCCAAGCTAACCCCTGTTGTGATGGCGCCTATCGTGGAACTAGGCAAGCCGACTCATTTCCAAAACAAACAGATATTTTCATTTCAAAGATAATTCCAATGTTATTTAACATAAAAGAAACCTTCATAAAGGAGTTCCAATCAAAATAAAAGTGCGAAAGGAAAAGCCCGACATCGGGGTGTCACTAGTCATGAGCATCTACTACAATCTGTCTAACGATATCAAGGCTAACTCAGCCTGGAAAATAGCTAAATACAACTAGAGTAAGATAAGAGGGAGAAGAGCAGGGTTTGCGATCGCCAAATAGCTACCTTGCTATCTTCAAGAAAATCTGCAACCAGAACAATCAATAATCGCTACCGTACCCAGCTACACCTGAATTTACACACAAGGTGCAGGGAGTAACGTGAGTACGCCAACTCAGTAAGTAACAACAATAAATAAAGACTGAGCAATAGTGACGAGCAATAAAGCATATAACGTTCATATCAAGAAATCTCAGTAAAATACCACATGCTTTTAAAATCAGGATTTGAATCAAAACATCTCGTTTAAACCTAGTTCCAGTAAAAATCATTTAAAGATATTTTTCAACAGTTTTCAACAGAGGAAAAATGCAAAGGTGAGCAAAAATGATGAAATCATAAACAACCCCTTGAGCAAAACTTCACTCATATACAGCCCCTCGGGCAAACCTCACAGTCACTCATGCCACTCGGGCATACCTCACAATCACTCTTGCCACTCGGGCATACCTCACAATCACGTATGCCTCCTAGTCACTCAACACTCATCACTCGGCACTCGACACTCGCACTCAGTAGGTACCTGCGCTCACTGGGGGTGTGTACAGACTCCGGAAGGGCTCCTTCAGCCCAAGCGCTATAATCTGCACGGACAACTCACGTGCTATACGGACAACTCACGTGCTATAATAATAAAGTATGTTGCAGATGGGCAGCCTCGATCCACATTCATCCTCACAATCAGGCCCTCGACCGATATCAACGTGCTGCGGCGTGCAGCCCAATCCCATAAATATCCTCACAAATCAGGCCCTCGGCCCTCTCAAGCCCCTCGGGCATTTCAGTAAAACATGGCATTCGGCCCAAAACATTTATATGCATCAAAATAGAGTCATAAAACTGATTTATGCGGCAAACAAGTATAAACATGACTGAGTATAGATTTTTCAATCGAAAACAATGAGAGGATAGTAATAAAAAAAACCCTATAATTGGGCTGAAATTCATTTAAAGAATAGCCACCCATGTTTAATTAAGGAAATGCAATTATAGCCCTGTAGCCTTTTACCCTTTTGAAATTAATTTAAATAAACTTAATTATTTTTAATAAAATATAGTAAAATTATAATTATTAAATACTACTAATTATTGCAATTAATTATTTATAAAATACTTCCTTTTCCTAAATTGTATTGCTAATTTTTGAATTTTCACATAGTAATATAATTAACCAGAAATTAAAGAGTAATTTATTAAATTAATTATAGAACCTACATATAGAAATTATTTTAACAATCCTAAAATAGTAAATATATTTGTAATTATATAATGTCAATGCTATGTGATTAATTTTAAAACTAATGCTTGGTTAATTTGTGAAAATAGATATTCATTACTAGAAAATACTTTGAAGACATTTATTATAAATTATTAAGTATAAATTAATTAATTTAAAAGGGGAGGGTCAAATTGGCAGTCAACAGTCGTCAATATAAACCTCCATTGATATTTCTATTTGTTCTTCGAACATCCGGTTTACTAGGCGTTGGTAAGTGGCCCCGTCGTTTTTAACCCGAACGACATTACGTTATAACAATAAGTGCCAAATTTAGTGATAAAATAAGTCTTTACTTGATCGCCTGAGTCCATACGGATTTGGTTGTACCCAGTATAGGCATCGAGAAAGCTGAGTATCTTGTGCCCGGCCGTCGCATCGATCATGCGATCGATGTTAGGCAAAGGAAAAGAGTCCATAGGGCATGCCTTTTTCAAGACATTGTAATCTACGCACATTCTTAATTTATTTCATTTTTAGGGACTACCACTACATTAGCTAACCAGTCCGGGTATTTAACTTCCCGAATAAAACCTATTTTAAGGAGTTTAGATACCTCGTCTTTGATAAATGCATGCTTGAATTCAGACTAAGGCCTTCTCTTCTGTTTAACCGGATGGAACTTCGGGTCCAACTTTAACTTATAAGTGGTTATCTACGGTGGGATGTCATGCCCCAAACTTGAAGAGGCATGGTAGGCACCCGGTGCCGTACTCGGCTCGAGCGTACCACTTTGTAACTGTGAACTCTGGAGGGGTAACCCTCAACCTAGGCCGATAAGGCCATATTCTGAATCATCTAAAAATAACGCCACTCTCATTTGTGGGGTAAACATACCCAAAAGCTGATATATATAACTGTGCAGGACGATGAAGCCGCCATGAACATCTACTGATAAAAGAATATACAAGACTCGTCTACAAGCCTCTAGAGATAACTAAACTGTATTATGGTCAGGATAGGGCCTCGACCTACCCATCAAACCAGTATATATAAAATGTACTCCAAGGCCTAGACCTGGTAACTCTGAGGAAGTGGAGCTTACCAACCAAGCTGATGTTTGACTCTGTCTACTAGAAAGTTTGTCCAACTGTCAGCGTCCCCAGCAAAAGGGACGTCAGTACGAAATAATGTACTCAGTATGTAAGGCAACATAATAACTAAAAGCTGAAACTAAACTGATAAAATAATAACTGAAAGTAACTGGAGTCAAAGATAATCTGAAGATATGCGTACCTGCTGATACTGACTCAACTCTCTCAATATAGTAAGTAAAATAGTTGTCCGGCCTTATAAGGCTCGGTATGTGTAACTGCTCTACCATAGTAGGCTCGCTCATAGGCGATCGGCCATACTAGGCTCTATATCTCGGCGATACTAGGCTCTCTCATATGCGCTTGGCCACAGTAGGATCGGTATATAACTCACCATCTGATCATAGGTTGCCCAATAGGGGCCTGCCCATCGATTATAGCTCGATAGTAGTAAAAATAATGTGATACTGTATATATATGGACTCTCTGCTCTCTTGGCTGAAAGAAGACAAAACTAAACTAAATATGAAGTCCCGATAAAGGAGAATGCTGTAACTTAGGACACTTGGACAATGTACATAAATTCAGGAATATGAATTTCTCTTTATGTCTCGTTATCAAACACATGTAGTTACTGGATCATGACAAAATGAAAGAAATGTTTAGCCTTAACATACCTTTATGATATCTTCCTTATTACTCAACCAAGCTCAACACAACGTCTTGCATCTATAAGTGAAATGATATTGTCGTTAACATATAATGTCGTACTATCATACTTGGCTAGTCTTATGGTTTAAGGAAAATCGGGCAGCAACTCCCCTATTTTTAATACATCCCAAAGACCACTAAGGTTCATCAACAATCCAACAACAATAACTATAACCAACAATATCAACACCAACAATATAATCCAATATGAGTTTCTCCGATTATCTTAATAATCATATTAAGCGGCAAGCTCATTTTTACTCATAACAATATATAAATTGAATCCAAATCTTATTCCATAAATTATTTTACAACTTTCAGAACATCATACTTATATGTACCATATTATTTCTAGTTTAAAACATCCACAAAATGCCTTCCAAAACAGCCTCGTACATTTAGCACCTTAATATTTATCGTCAATCACTTGTTTTTCATATTTTCTTCTTCAATCAACTTAATTAACATCTATAAAAGCTTAACAAAATCATCCACAATATTATCAAATATTTCTGACAATTTCCAGCCACCATAAACCATATATTTAGCCACAAAATAGTCCAACCAAAAAGACAACCGTATCCCATGTTCCTTCAAGTGCATCTTATGGGTTTTCACTCAAACAACACAACCAACACAAGATTAACTTTATACACAATCAAGAAGATATTATAAATACCTTGGACAGTAGCTACAACTCGAAACCCCATCTCAACTTAGCTCACAATAGCCCTCAATCACACCACAACACCATACAAGCATTCTCTTGTAGTCTTTAACATCTTTGATGATGATTTGAGTTGTTGTTTTCTTGAGTTTGGTTCTTGTGATCTTGAGATATGTTAGGGATGATTTTGGAGATCTTGAGAGTGGTGTTTCGTGAGTAACATATGTATTGATGACGAGATATAAGGGGGTAAGACCACCGCCTCAATTCTCCAAGCAGGTGGGTAAGCTGCCTGCTTGACAACTTGAGTAGTGCCACTTCGGACACTTGTATCTCTCTACTTCGATATCGTATTGACAAAGGGTTTGTAGTGATGGAAACTAGACACATAGGGATTTAATTACATATAAATATATCCATGTAACTCTCAATATATTGGGAGAAAACTGTGTCGCAACTTGGCCTATAAACCTGCGAGTTTCTCCGAAGTGCGGGGACGTGACTTGGCGACCCTACTTTAAAAATCCATATTTATCTACCTCGATGTCGTGTGAATATATGGTTTGGACAGTTGGAAACTATGTTTCAAGAACTTCATTTATGTATGAGATATGTCACAAAATAACATCATAAAGCTTACAAATATAATTTCTCAAAACGGCTCATTACAAGGCAAATCTTAACTCGATCTTTCCGTATGTTAAATCCATTTTTTTCCAAACTTTATATTTTATATCCAAACATCATATATAGTCATATTATGACTTTACACTCATTACAATTATAATTAACAAGTCTCATATTCATTATGCATCACCTTAGGTCGCACAGGGTGTAACACCAAACTTGTCGACTTTCGACGAAACTTATTTTCTTCAATTGGTTTAGCTTATAAGCTTTCCAACCCTCTTGGTACTCATTATTCATGATATTAAATATTTATAACCTCTAAGGTAACATGATCTACTTACTTTATATGCTTCCAAATATAATCTTATTTCTGAGCTTATATCAATTGATTTACGATGTATTCTCACGTACAAAAATATGGGGTGTAACATCATTCCCCCCTTTGGAACATTCGTCATCGAATGTTGACTGATGCACTTATCTATCTCTTAAGCAATAGCTCTTACTAATACTTTAATATTATCCTTGCCATCTAGGCAGCTGTTCTGTGAATCAATCCAAATGACAGGGCATTCCTCCTTATGCCTCTTTATCACACCACAACTTGTGGTCTGAATTCTTCTAATCTCGTAATTGTTGCTACCTTCTATCATGCAGTCTATACGACTTTTTCCTTGTATGTGCGCTTATGCGACTCTTCCCTCCAGCTTTTAGCCAATCTCTAGGCCTTACTTTGTGAACATATATAAAATTATGACAAGATGTCCCTCTAGGCGTCTATGGCTTTACTTTATCTACGTTGGTCATACTATACCATAACTCTCACTTCGGTTTATTGTTACTGAGGTCTGCTACCAAACTCCAGGTTACTCTCGTTTCTTATCCCATATGTATAAATCTATGACCCTTAATGCTTCCTTATTACTGTTCATCTTAAGGATGATGGCCTAATCTCATCTCATACTTTGTAACTTTTATCCATCCATTGTTGATTCACCTCAATATTGATCTATAATCTACCACTGATAACTTGACCTCTTATGTAACACTGCCTATAGGTCTCAC
The DNA here is from genome assembly GCF_000715075.1 of Nicotiana tabacum. Lineage (NCBI taxonomy): Eukaryota > Viridiplantae > Streptophyta > Magnoliopsida > Solanales > Solanaceae > Nicotiana > Nicotiana tabacum. Next base: position 21,991,334 of record NC_134103.1, read on the forward strand.
GTCTCATCGGGGAATATCTGAAATGATTAGACTGGTCTACTTGAGGCTGATACTATATTTCCATAACCATATTTCATAGCATCCCAATGTGATTCACTTACGTAGGTATTTTAATGCTGTACAGTTCTTGAAATCCCCCTTTTTAAAATTATTACTTAATCGAAGGCCCAAACGTTGTCTTTTATCTATCACAATTACACCCTTATTCTATTACCAGGGCATCATTCCATCTCTTCTAAATGCTATTAGTCTTAGACTCCTTTGAGTTCATTCAGACTATACTGAACTTTCTATAACTTAGAGAAACCATCAGCTATTTTGTTTTCCTGGGCTTAATCCTGAGGACTTATCCATTCTCGTTACCTTCTCGCCTTTCCTTATCCTTACTCTTCTCTTCCTAAAACCTTGTCTCTTTACCATACTTTAGCTTGTGACCCACACATATGTATTTATACTATTCACAATCTTCTGTACCTGAGTATCTTGTACGTTTTTCAGCTTTACCTTACTTACCTTAAAATCTGGCATCACGTTTTCTATCTCTCTCATGACCTTCCTTCCACATAGGTATAATTCACATCCACAACTTGAAGCTCTATTATAATACTTGTACCTCTGGTGCATACACAATCCAGTGGGGAGCTTCATACTGATTTCTTATGAGGCTGGTACTTCTTCTAACTGGATTTATCGTAGAGCCGTTATAGAATATGGTTGTTGTACTATCTCTCTTGTACCTATGATATTAGAGTAATTCTGCAATGTTCTCAATCATGATTTCTATAATATTCTGGGTCCAATAATCAGACTCCTGATTTACTTAGTTTATGTAACTCTTTAGTTTCCTATTCCTTCTTATCAGCCTTTATGTAGGCTTAAGCCATCTTCCGGTCCGCGGCCCATGGTATTAGTTATTACTTTAGCCTTTCATTGACGCTATGGAATACCCGTGACACCATCATCTAACAATTCAATCATTTGTCTATGATCTAGACTCAATTCTTTTCTTTTCTTTTAACTTATACCGAAGTCTTCTGCGACTGTATGATTGTCAACATATATGCTGAATGGATAATACTCTGAAATCTTAAGTGCATTCATAACGTAACTAATTGTGGATCATTGTTCGAATAATTTCTTTTGTTTCTTCTCAGCTTTCTTTAAACGTAGGCTATTACTTTTCCTAGTCTTTCTGCCCCCTTATAGAATGCATACTTAACTTTTCTTAGTTCCCACGCATGACGAAATTTCCGTGCAACTCACATGATCTCGAATCCTACTTTCTTATAGAGTGCATACAATGTTGTAGTGAGACTGTTGTTACAAGACCATTTCCTCTTTAGGTTACTGTACTTAGGTTGAAGCCTTCTTCCTTATATCTTTAGCTAGTCTTTTATTGTAGTACGTAGGGAGGATCCTCTGACTCTTGTAAAGTTACGAGCTTATTACATCGTATACTCGACAGAATTTTTTTGATGTCCTTCCTCGCCTATAATTATCCGTAGTTACTTACCTCCACGCCCTTGTGCTTGTAGGGTTGCTTCTGAACTGATATTTTGATTGTCTTCCCAGTGGCACTCTCTTTTATTTTCGTAATACTCATACGGTATCTTTAACTACCCCAAATCCTATCTGAATATTTCTCAAGGATCACGATGTCATATCTGCGAGAATGAATTCCTCATGTTGGGGTTCACTATGTTTATCTTGCACGATCTATTGATTTGTCTGTATCCTCTTATCTAGCCATAACTAGGCTCTTCCTGGATCAACTACTAACTACTTGTTGGCCCATTCTCATATCAATATTTCGCGTAATCTTTCTTGGGTCATTTTATATGTCTTAACTTACGTCTCGCACTGGCTCTTTATCTATCAATAACATCTCGAGTAGGAACCCTTACTTCCTCTCCTTGACGTCGTGTTTTCATAATGTTCTGGAATCGTAACATATCTATAGGCTTTGAATAATTGCAATCTCATCCCTTTCTTATTTTTATCGCATTCTTCCTTTTCCATTCCATAGTTACTAGAACCACTAAATTCTGAATTAATGCCATATCACTCCATATCCCCCCTTTAGGGGAGTACTAAGAGTTGGAGCCACGAGGATCTTCCTATAGATGTTTTACCTTTTCATCTTTGGTATCTTTTCACATTATCGATGACCCTTACTCGCCTTGCGAAAATCCTTCTGTACCAAGAATAACAAAATTCCTTACTTGCAAGGGTGACACTTAGTATAACTGGCCCATATAGTCCCTTAAGCTTAACTTTCCTCACATTGCTTGCTTTAGGGAAGCGTCTTTCTGAATGACCATTCTCTGAATTTCTCATGAATCTTCTTCTGTTGTCCATTCTATTATCGCCGGACGTAATCTGAAATTCTCATGATGCCGACTATTATCAAATTACTCAGTCCCTAATTGATGATCAGTTTATCTTGTTCACTAGCCCATGCTGATTTCTCTTACTCCGGGGGTCTAAATTTTTGTTCTGGTAATCACATTGGAGTCACCAACTCATTTCTCGAAATGAGGATATGACTTTTGGCCTATACTCTTTTATTGTCTCAAGTCATGTCACCTCTTGTCTTTTCCTTCACTTGACTATAGACTATGTCATCATATCATATTATGATTTACCGTTACCACCCTTTTATCACATCTTACTCGTAATGCTTCATTTACTCTCTTCTTATTCTCCTGCTAATATCTCTATTTATTACCTTATTCTAAAAACTTCAACAAAACATTCTTTCGCTTTTAGCTCCCCTTGCTCTATCCACTGGCTCTTTGGGTCGCCTAGCATTCTCTCTTTACAAGGGATGGGAGCCATACAAAGGTAAATATTTATTCTTTCTAGGATTCCACTGCCTATCTTCTGAGATTTTTCTAGACATTCTAGTATTCATATCTGACTGCTCTATTCTAGAGTGCACCATCTGGTATGCACGATCTAATAGGGCCTCAAACAGGGCCACGTCGTCGAGAATTTTCTCTCTTCTAATGCCCTTACCTCATGTTGTATTAGCCCTCTGGCTAGCTGTAGTTTATCAAATTGCAAGCATTCTTATAATTAGCAAACATAAGTCTTGGCTCGAACTCTTATGACTCAGCTCTAAAGCATGATGTGGATTTGAAAGAAGGGTAACATACTCCTAAATTTCTTGTAGCTTCCTGATTATATAATGTGGTGCACAACACATCTATAAACAAGGCTCTACTATACACGACTTGTAGACTCCCTAGGACAGAACTGCTCTGATGCCAAGTTTGTCACGTCCCAAACTTGAAGAGGCATGGCCGGCACCCGGTGCCGTACTCTGCCCGAGCGCACCACTCTGTAACTGTGAACTCTGAAGGGGTAACCATCAACCTAGGCCGATGAGGCCATATTCTGAATCGTCTGAAAATAACGTCTCTCACATCTATGGGGTAAACATACCCAAAAGCTGATATATATAACTGTGCAGGCCGATGAAGCCGTCATGAACATCTACTGATAAAAGAATATACAGGACTCGTCTACAAGCCTCTAGAGACAACTGAACTGTACCATGGTCGGGACAGGGCCTTGGCCTACCCATCAAACCTGTATATATAAAATGGACTCCAAGGCCTAGACCTGGTAACTCCGAGGAAGTGGAGCTTACCAACCAAGCTGATGTTTGACTCTGTCTACTGGAAGGTTTGTTCAACTGTCAATCAGGACCTGCAGATATGAAATGCAGCATCCCCAGCAAAAGGGATGTCAGTACGAAATAATGTACCGATTAAGTAAGGAAACAGAATAACTGAAAGCTAAAACTAAATTGATAATATAATAACTGAAAGTAACTGGAGTCAAAGATATTCTAAAGATATGCATACCTGCTGATATTGACTTAACTCTCTCAATATAGTAAGTAAAATAGCTATCCAGCCTTTTAATGCTCGGTATGTGTAACTACTCTGCCGTAGTAGGCTCGCTCATAGGCGTTCGGCCATAATAGGCTCTTTATCTTGGCCATTCTGGGCTAGCTCATAGGCGCTCGGCCACAGTAGGCTCGGTATATAACTCACCATCTGATCATAGGTTGCCAAATAGGGGCCTGCCCATCGATTATAGCTCGATGGTAGTGAAAATAATATGATATTGTATATGTATAGACTCTCTGCTCTCTTGGCTGAAAGAAGACAAAACTAAACTAAATATGAAGTCCCGATAAGGGAGAATGCTATTACTTAGGACACTTGGACAATGTACATAAATTCAGGAATATGAATTTCTCTTTATGTCTCGTTATCAAACACATGTAGTTACTGGATCATGCCAAAATAAAAGAAAGGTTTAGCCTTAACATACCTTTATGATATATTCCTTATTACTCAACCAAGCTCGACACAACGTCTTGCATCTACAACAAGTGAAATGATATTGCCGTTAACATATAATGTCGTACCATCGTATTTGGCTAGTCGTATGGCTTAAGAAAAATAGGGCATAAATTCCACTATTTTTAATACATCCCAAAGACTACTAAGGGTCATCAATAGCCCAACAACAACAAATATAACCAACAATATAATCCAATATGAGTTTCTCCGATTATCTTAACAATCATATTGAGCGGCAAGCTCATTTTTACTCATAACAATATATAAATTGAATCCAACTCTTATTCCATAAATTAGTTTACAACCTTCAGAACATCATACTTATATGTACCATATTATTTCTAGTTTAAAACATCAACAAAATGCCTTCCAAAAAAGCCCCATACGTCTAGCACCTTAATATTTATCGTCAATCACTTATTTTTCATCTTTTCTTCTAGAATCAACTTAATTAACACCTATAAAAGCTTAACAACATCAGCCACAACATTATCAAATTATTTATCATAATTTTCAGCCACCAGAAACCATATATTTAGCCACAAAATAGTCCAACCAAAAAGAAAATTGTATCCTATGTTCCTTCAATAGCATCTTATGGTTTTTCACTCAAACAACACAACCAACACAAGATTAAACTTAGGCACAAGCAAGAAGATATTATACATACCTTGGACAGCATATACAACTCGAAACCCCATCTCAACTTATCTCACAATAGCCGTCAATTACACCACAACACCATAGAAGCATTCTCTTGTAATCTTTAACATTTTTGATAATGATTTGAGTTGTTGTTTCCTTGTGTTTGGTTGTTGTAGTCTTGAGATATGTTAGGGATGATTTTGGAGATCTTGAGAGTGATTTTTTTGTGAGTAAAATATGTATTGATGACGAGAGAATAAGACAACCGCCTCAATTCTCCAAGCAGGTGGGTAAGCTGAGCAGTGCCACTTCGGACACTTGTATCTCTTTACTACGATATCGTATTGACAAACGGTTTGCATTTTTGGAATTTAATTCCATATAAAGATATCCATGTAATTCTCAATATATTGGGAGAAAACTGCATCGCAACTTGGCCTATAAACCTGCTAGTTTCTCCGAAGTGCGGCGACGTGACTTGGCGACCCTACTTTAAAAATTTATATTTCTCTACCCCGATGTCGTGTTAATATATGGTTTGGACCATTGGAAACAATGTTCCAAGATCTTCATTTTGGTATGAGATATGTCCCAAAATGATATCATAAAGCTTACAAATTTAATTTCTCAAAACGGCTCGTTACAAGGAAAATCTTAACTCGATGTTTTCGTAAGTTAAATCCATTTTTTTTCAAACTTTATATTTTATATCCAAACATCATATATAGTCATATTATGACTTTAAACTTATTCAAATCATGATTAACAAGTCTCATATTCATTATATACCACCTTAGGACGCACAGGGTGTAACACCAAATTTGTCGACTTTCGACGAAACTTATTTTCTTCAATTGGTTTAGCTTCTAAGCGTTCCAACCCTCTTGGTACTCGTTATTCATGATCTTAAATATTTATAAACTCCAAGGTAATATGATTAACTTACTTTATATACTTCCAAATATAATCTTATTTCATAGCTTACATCAATTGACTTACGACGTATTCTCATGTACAAAAATATGGGGTGTAACATGGGATCCCTGCCGTATCAAGATAGGACCAAGAGAAATAATCTATGTTAGATATAAGAAATTCGAAGAGTTTTTTCCTGATCTCGGGATTTAAACCCGTGCCCAGTTATACCTTTCGATTGGGTAAGTGTTTGATCAATATGACTTGCTCTAGATCCTCGACCATTGATTTGTAGGCATCGGAATAATCAGGGGTGATGAACGATCTAGGGACTCCATAATTATTATTCTTGCCTTCTCCCTTCTCCTCTGGTTCGGTCGGGGTTGGTACCGACGATTGCTATTTAGTTTCTTCCTTCCTAATCGGCTCCTTGTTCTTTGATGTCAAGAGCGCGAGCACTGGGATCACCTCGTAGACTGCTAACATTTCCTTTGCGGCTAGCTGTTCTCCGTAAAATATCTTGATTCTTCCCGGTGTGGGGAACTTCAGAGTCTGGTGTAGTGTCGAGTGTACTGCCCTCATGTTGTGAACCCAAGGCCTTCCGAATAAGGCGTTATACCTTATATCCCCTTCGATCACGTAGAATTTAGTATCCTAAATCGTCCCGACGATATTTAATGGCAAAGTTATTTCTCCTTTGGTATTTTTGCATGCCAGGTTAAATCCATTCAACACCTGGACCGCCGGCACAATTTGATCTTGTAGCCCCAACTATTCTACGACCCCCGATCTAATGATGTTGGCCGAGCTACCTGGATCAACCAACACACGTTTGACTCGAGATTTGTTGATAAGTACGGAAATTACTAGTGCATCATTATGAAATTGTCTGATGCCCTATGCATCCTTGTCGCTGAATGAAATGGTCCCTTCCGGGATATAATCTCGGGTGCGCTTCTCCCTAGTGATCGACACTTTGTTGCGCTTTATCACCGGCCCTTGGGGGACATTGACCCTTCCAATGATCATGTTGATGACGTGTTGGGGTTCCTCTAGTCCAGTCTATTTGTTGGCGTCCCTATTTATGAAATGGTGTTTGGCTCGATCACTCAGAAATTATCGCAGGTGTTCGTTATTAAATAACCAGGAAACATCTTCTCTCAAATTTTGGCAGTCCTCGGTCCTGTGGCCATGACTACTATGATACTTACACATCAGGTTAGGATCTCTTTGGGTAGGATAGGACTGCAATGTTCAAGGCCACTTGGTCTCTTTGATGCACCCGATGACAGATACGATGCTAGCTGTATCGACGTTGAAGTTATACTCTGATAATCTCGGAGCTTCCTTTCCCACATGCGTCCTATCGAAACTATTTTGCTCATCAGGCCTCGGCTATTGGGCCCCCCGATAGCTTTTCCTTTCGTTCCTTGTAGAGTTGTGCCCGGACCCGTTTCTCCTTCGATATGCACTGTATGGTTGATACCGATCTCGGACCGGACTTGATTCAAGATCAACGACCCTATTAGGTCTGTCTTCGGTTCTGATGGGGTAAACCGACCCGAAAAGGGCCCCGAGGTTGTCATCCTCATCTCTGATTTTTGACTGGTACCTGTTGTGGACGTCGGCCCAAGTTACTGCCGGATATTCTACCAAGTTATTTTTCATCTGTTGCAAAGCCAAGGAGCTTTGGGGGTTGAGTCCATGGGTAAATGCCTGAACGGACTAATCATCCACAAACCGGAGACATGTCCATCCGTTCCATTTGAAACCTTGACACGAACTCCCTAAGCATCTCGTTGTCCCTTTGCTTAACTTTGAAAAGGTCTCATTTTCTACTATCGACCTTGATGGCCCCGGCATGAGATTTTACAAAAGCATCTTCTAGCATAGCGAACGAATCAATGGAATTTGTGGGCAAGTTGTGGTACCATATCATCGCTCCATTTGACAGAGTTTCGCCAAACGTTTTTAATAACACTGACTTGATTTCGTCGTCTTCCAAGTCGTTACCTTTGATGGGGCATGTGTAAGAGGTCACATGCTCAGTTGGATCCGTGGTACCGTTATATTTTGGAATATCGTTCATACAAAACCTCTTCAGGATTAGTTTCGGTACTGCGCTAGGAGAAAAAGGCTTTTGGACAAATTTCTTGGAGTCCGGGCCTTTCAATATCGAAGGCGCTCCTAGAATTTGATCAACTCGGGAATTGTATGTATCTACCTTCTTGTCATTTGCCTTGAGTTTCTTTTCACCATATTCCACTCGTTTCATTAGTGCCTCTAGCATTTTTATTACTTCAGGGCTGACACCGGACTCAGCTTCGCCCGAACTTTCGGTGACCTGTTCATTTCTTCGGGCGTTTTCCTGGGGCGGTTCAAACTCAACTCAGCTGGGGGCACGACATTGGTTTTGCAGATGCTCTATCGCCGCCTGCTGAGCCTGTAGCATTTTTAAGATCAATCGTAGACTGACTCCGTTGCCTTCACCTTTGGGTGCTCCCTAAGCCGTTGGTCGGGCTCCTCCGCGAACGCTATTTTTGGGGTCGGTAGGAAGGTTGGCGTCGTTGGTCACATGTGAGTTAGCATCGACTGAGTCTACTATCGGGACCCCGTTGGGATCAGTAGGGGGCACCTCATTGCTAGGCGCCAGATTGTTGTTTTCGCGATGATGGCCAGACCCATTCTCAACGTTCGTGTGAGCGGATTGAGAATTTGACATTTTTAAGCTAACCTGAAACTGAGAACTTAAAGAACAAGTGTAAAATAGAGTGTGTTATGGAGATTTGTATCAAACTACTGCTATTATCCTTAGCCCCATAAAGTGTAAAATGAAGTGTATATTGCCTTCATATGTGTGTTACAATGTGTCCATTGAATAATAAATTTTTCCTTTATATAGTAGGAGATTTTTACTCTAAGTACAATTCTAAGAAAGGTGAAAATCTTCTTTTTCGTAATCACTGATCCGCTGTCGATACGGGCCGAGATCCACGCCGTGATATCTGGTTGGGCACTGGTATTACGGCCCTTCGTTAGTCGTGTAAAACCATTTGGTTATGTCTTCCTAGGTCTTAGAGCCCGAACCGGATTCGGGAGGGGGTGATCTCGATGGCCCCAGTGGTAAGCGCTTCGTTCGGGCCTTTGTACAAGAGGTTCTTAGCTTCGATCCTAATTTCATGTAGTTATGTCCTTACTTCGTTTGCCTCCCACCGGAAAATCGGGTGCTCACTAGCCCTGGTATTACCCGTATACAGACTTAGTCACAGAAAACGATGAAACATTTGTCGGATTGAGAACCTGCTACAATAGATAAAATAATTTAATTGTTGCCAAAACATTTATATATTGACATTTCTTATAACATAATCCCTAAGAATAATACGTCAATTTCAGGTTAAGAGTGTAATAGGGACGTTATTTGTGCTAATACCAAAAGGTATTTAAACTTTTGGCAACTTTGCAATATTTACCTAGCATTTCTTCAACACCTACTCAATTTATCCTCCGTATTCATATCCCCATCCCTTTTCGCCAACCTTACCTATCCTCTTTTCTTTTGGCGAAATTCATCTAAAGTTTCCACACCAAAAGTTCTCTCATAACCTCTTATAAATGTCATTAGAATATATTACTGATTTTCTCATTATAACATGCGCTTCACTCTATTCGCGGAGACAGAAATTCTTAAGGGTGTTTGGATTGGCTTTTAAGTTGGTCAAATTAGCTTTTAAGTTTTTTTTATTGTTTGACAAAGTTAAAAAGTGCTAAAAATAAATTTAAAATTGCTTAAAGTAAGCCAAAAGCAATAAATTGGGCAACACCAACATCTTACTTTTTGACTTGAAAACTATTTCTGCTGAATAGTCACGTTTTTAAGCCAATCCAGACGGGCTCTTTATCAAGGGAGTTTAACGTCTGCTGTATAGAAAATTTAAACTTTATATAAAATGTGTAATTTTTAGACAAAGACAGCCAGGTGAGCCCTCTTCTGCCTCTCTAGTTCCGACATAGCTTTACTCTCGTACAACATATATATGACTTCATGTTCGGCCAAGCTTCTAAGATCGCCCTATTTTGAAAAGTACTTTTCAAAAAAAGTACTTTTGGTGATAAACAATTTGTGTGTGGCTAATTAATTTACAACAACAACAACAAACCCAGTTTGATCCCAACAGGTGGGGTCTGGGGAGGGTAGTGTGCCTAATTAATTTGAAAAGCACATTTGAGCAGCAATTATATAGTATTTGGCCAAGCTTCTGAAAAGTATTTCTAAGTATTTTTTTTCCCCAAAAGTACTTTGAGGGAGAAACTACTTTTTTCCTTCTCAAAAATTGTTTTTACTTCAACTCAAAAATATTTTTTTTCTTTCTAAAAGCTTGGCCAAACACTTTAACTTTAGAGGAAAAAAATATTTTTGGCAAAAAAAAAAAAAAATCTTGGCCAAACCGGCTAAAAGTCTATTGTTTTCAAAAGCATTTTTCAAAAACATTCTTTTAATGAGATGTTATTTTTTTCTTCTTCTAAATAATTGCTTCTACTTATACTCAAAAATATTTTTATTTCTTTCTAAAAAGGCAAAATACATAAGTTACCCCTTAAACTATGGACCAAATTCTCGTTTCACACTTTTTGCGGACGAAAATTATCTTACACACTCAATTTTTTAAAGTGTGCCTAAGACACACCAGTTTTATGTTTGACCACATATTCTTGGAGATTACATCACACGCGCTAATTAAATCAATGACATGTGTCACATCTCAATGGAAAAAAAGAATACACATAATTTGCATCCCATTGATAAAACTAAAACAAGAAAAGAAATTAGAAAACAAATCCCCCCCCCCCCCCCCCGTCTCTTATCTTTCCCATCCCCTCCCCATCCCCTCCCCATCCCCACCATCTTTCCTCTCCGATTAACCGGAAAATCCCCTCATAAAACACCTTTCTTCTCCCATTCTTTAAGAAAAATTCAGAATTTCTTACATTTTCTTTTGATTGATATCTGAAATGGATTATTAATTTTGCACCAGTTAAATTATATTAGAAGTATGAGTTTTTAGCTAATATTATCCCTTATGTTTGGGTCTAGGTATAACTTTGTCTTTTATATATCACCTTGAGCGCTTATCGTCCCTTAACTTTGCAAAAGTTAAGCACCATTAGTCCACTTAACAAGAAAATCAAATGAAAACCTAAAACTAATGTGGTTTCATTGAAATCTGTGTCGCCTGGTTAAAAATAGACACCCAATTTGATTTTATAAAATCTAGCTACATCGGGGAAGGGAAAAACAAATCATAACCTAGCAACTACAAATGTGGTTGGCCTGGCGACGATTTTGTGGGACCAGTCAACTATAATATTTTTCACGGCTAATGTTTATAGTATCAATTTGTTCAAGATATAAAGTGCTTATGGTTTGTAGAATAATGGTGATAAATAATTAAAAAAGAAAAAAAACCAATAGTTTTAATGAAAACTATGTTGATTAAGTTTCTGCTTAAGATTGCTGAAGTTATAGACAGTGTTGGAATGATGTTGAAAAACTGAAGCTTTTTTTAATGCAAATTTGGGGGCCACTGAAGTTAGTTCAAAGTCTTTTGTTTATACCCAATCAAACGTATTTCCCGTTAGTTTTCGTCTCCGTTTGGGTTTTCCGTTAACTAAATTAAAGCTGCTCAACTCTTGCAAAGTTAAGAGCGAATAAGTGCTCAAAATAATATATAAAGGATAAACTTATACCTAACCCCAAATAAAATGGACAATTTTAGGTAAAAATTGTAGAAGTGTCTCCTCTAAAACCTCAGCAGCCATGGCAGATAAAACCCACAAAAACAATCCATTGATTCTCTTCTTGTGATACTGTCATATTCAAGTAATTGAAGCACCCAATTGTATTAACTTTTTTCTTCTTCAATTTGAAGCAGAATCTATATTATTTCACCGGCCGGAGTTTCAAGCAAACACCATTTTCGACCAGCAAAAGATGAAAAAGAAGAGGGATTCACTGATAAATCCATGGCATTAGAAAAAAACACAAGGGGAGATGTTAAATCTAAAGATTATTTCTTTTTATTTCTACTTGGATCAACTGGAGTGCTTGGATGGGGTTTATTATGGGAACAAGACCAATGGACAGGGAGGTTGGGGACGAAGGTTTTAGCATCCTGCATTAGCGATGTTTGTCTTTTATGTATTTTGTGTGTAGTGGTAAAAGAAAAAAGGATAAAAAGAAAAAAATATATTTAGACCTCTGGATCAATTTATTCAAATCTACACCGTTCAAATAAAAATTTAGATGCTCGATTTTTACCTCTTCACGCGCTCCTTTTGCGTGTAATTTACCTGTTAAAAGTGGTGTGTCTTAGGCACACTTTGAAAAGGTTAAGTGAGCAAGGTAATTTTCTCGCAGAAACTGTGTAATAGGAATTAGGAAAAAAGTACTTTTTGGCACCCAAAAAGGACTTTAACCAAAAATAAATTTGACCAAACAAACTATTAATTAGAAGGTTGTCACTTTTCTTTCTCCCTTCGTTAAACTTACAAGACCAGTGGCAGATCTACGTACTAATTTTAGGTGCATAAGCACCCATTGACCTCCATATAAACTGTGTATAATTTTATAAGAAATATAAGAAAACTGATATAAGATCCTAGCAAGCACCCAAGAATAAAAAAGACAAATGGGTGTTGTGGTATTGAGGCTGAACTAAAGGCACGTCTGAAGTTAGAGGCGCATGTTTGATTATTACTTGACTTGTGACTATAAGACTTTTTTGATATTTTTTTTATTGCGTTCGAATAGTTGTGCACTTATACTATGTAGTTGATAGCAATTTTATATTAAAGGAAGTGAGCACTCTATTAAATATAAGTTTCAATGATGAAAAAATAATATATCACGTTTGGTGCAGGATCACAAGGGATAAAAACAAAGGAATCAAAATTCTCTATCATTCAAGTATGGACTAAGGAAACAATCTATCAACGGGAACTCTAGAAGCAAAGGAAAGGAAAAGTATCAATGATTAGAGATGAAAATGGAAGAATCAGCGAAAATCTGGAAAATAAATCAATCAATGATTTGATAGATGATTGACTGAAGATATTATAGGAAGGTCCCAAAATCAAAGGAAAATAAGATTGCAAAGCTCTACACTGAAGATCATTAAAGCTCGAAATCAGGGGATCCATCATCAATCACTCAAGTAACGGGAAGATCTGTCTAGCGGAAGAAAAACTTGTCAAGGCCACAAGTCAAGGAAGATCAACAGAAACTTAACCTTATTCTTGGAAAGAATCAATTTACGATTCGGTTCAAGGATCAACTCCCGTGGGTTTGTAATCTCTCAAGATTCATGTCAATCAAAAATCAAGAAGGCCTCACGAAGTATATATACATCTGTTCTAGGCTTGAAGCAGACATACTTTGAACAAACCATTATCACTCTTTTTGTTCTACTCCAAACATGCATTATAGTTCTGTTTTAGATCTGATGTGTAATTAGTGAGAGAAGCAAAAGAGATAAACACTGGTAAGGCATTGTATCAAGAAGGGAAGGGTAACTTAGAGACTAACTTGTTGGTGTAAAGCTATATCAACCATCTTCTAATCGAGAAACTTCAAATACTGAAAAGGAATACCCTTGCAGCTCAAGGGGACTGGACGTATGATTCACAATCAATCCGAACCAGTATAAAAATCCTGGTGAGTTCAATTCCTGCACTTTATTTCTGCATTATTACTATTCTGTTCTTATCTCTAGTCGACTAATTGGTTAACTAGTCAACTACTTAGAATACAGAAAATAAAAATCGACAATTCACTCCCCGCTTGTACTTTCAATTGGTATCAAAGCAAGTCTCACACTTTTAACTTTTGCTTAACAGCTAGTGAGAAACGTTAATGGAAAACCAAGTAACAATTGGATCACTATTTCAAGAAGGGACATCGCAAGTAAGGCCACCATACTTCAATAGACAACATTTCTCTCACTGAAAAGTGCGTATGGAAATCTATGCAAAATCCTATGACGTCAAAGTATGGCGTGTCATAAAAAAGGGAAACTATCTATTACCTGCAGCAGCTCAACCTCCCACTGATCCTAAGGATATAGACGAATACACAGATCAGCAAATGGTTGTCGCTCAAGTTAATCCTAAGGCTCGAAATTTGCTCTATAATGCTATAAGTGGAGAAGAGTACGAGAAAATTTCAAGTTGTGATACTGCCAAAAAAATGTGGGATAATTTAGAAGTTACTTATGAAGGAACCTGCAAAGTGAAAGAAATACGGATAAACATGTTGGTTCATGACTATGAACTCTTTCAGATGAAACAAGAAGAATCCATTAAGGAAATATTTGCAAGATTTAGCAAAATCATTGGTGATCTGAAAGCCTTTGGAAAGCCCTACTCAAGTTGTGATCAAGTTCAAATATCCTGAAGAGTTTTCCTACTACATGGAAAACAAAAGTAGTTATCCTCGAATCCCAAGATATAAACAAACTTTCATATGATGGATTACGAGGAGATCTTATAGCATTCGAGAAAACCCATAAAAAGAAAACAGATCAGGAAGAGAAGAAGAAAATAATTGCCTTCAAAGCTACAACTGAAGGACCTGAAGATGATATTGATGACGATCCAGAAGCTCTTGAAGAAGAAATTGCCATGGTATCAATGAACATGAATGGATTAATGAGAAGGTATAGAAATACAAAGAAGGGAAGGAAGCCATCCAGACGAACCATGCAATATAATGAACAAGACAAGAATGATGGAAAATGCTATGAATGTAGAAAGTACAAACATGTTCAAGCTGAATGTCCTGAACTTAAAAGAAAAGTCTCTAGAGGATTCAACAAAATAAATCTTTTGGAAGATGGAGTGATGACGAAAGCTCAGAACATTAAGAAATAACAAACCTGTGCTTCATGAAAATTTTAGAAAATAATATGAACAAATACTCTGGATGTTGGACTGATGAAGACACATCAGATGATGAAAGAAAAGAAAATACTGAAAATTGTTTCATGGCACGTGGTGAAACAAGCGAGGTAAGATCCTATAACTATAATAGATGTAATGAATTGCAGGATATTCTTGATCTCATCCTAAAGGAGTCACAAAAGATGTTGAATGAATTGAAAAGACTCAATAGGTAAAATAAGGAGTGGGAACTCAAACTTAATGTATGTGAAATCGAAAGGGAT
The DNA here is from genome assembly GCF_000715075.1 of Nicotiana tabacum. Lineage (NCBI taxonomy): Eukaryota > Viridiplantae > Streptophyta > Magnoliopsida > Solanales > Solanaceae > Nicotiana > Nicotiana tabacum. The sequence continues at coordinate 22,006,494 of NC_134103.1, forward strand.
GTACTTCAAGATGAGGTTCAGGAATTGCAAATGCAACTGAATGGCATGCGCAAATCCACCAGTCACAGTTCCGTCAAGTCCAACAAGGTGACTTACAAGTCAACTGGAAAAGGGCCCGCTAAAACTGAGTCCACAAGTACTAACACAAGTGATAGATCAAAAACTGGATCAATCAATGTGTGTCATTACTATAACAAAGTTAGACATAAATACTCTTTTTGTAGATTTCTTAAGTCTAATATTTCAGGATGGAATTGGAAACCCAAAGACAAGCCTGATTCCAGTAGAACTAACCAGCAAGGACCCAAGCAAGCTTGGGTACCTACAAGAAGGTGATAATTCTATTTTGCAGGAATATCACAGAAAGAGCCGCAAAGGAATATGGTACTTAGACAGTGTGTGTTCCAGTCACATGACATGTGACAAAAACCTATTCAAAGAAGTTACTAAGTGTAATGGAGGAAGTGTTAAATTTGGTGATGATTCAAGAGGAAAGATAGTTGGCACCGACACAGTTCCATTCAATAACAACTATGATAATACTGAAGTATATCTTGTAGATGGACTCAACTATAATCTCCTGAGTATAAGTCAACTATAATCTCGTGAGTATAAGTCAGCTATGTGATTCAGTGTATGGAGTCAAATTCAAGAAAACATGATGCGCTATTGAAGATGAGTCAGGTAAAATAATACTCCCCGGAAAAAGGTATGAAAATGTTTATATTCTTGATGGCAATGAAAATTTAGATAGTCACATCTACTTAGCATCTATATCTGATGATCCATGGTTATGGTATACGAAACTTGGTCATGCAAGCACGCATCTAATTGAGAAACTCTACAAGCTTGATTTAGTTATTGGACTTCCTAAGCTCAATATTTCTAGAAATCATGTATGTGATGCATGTCAGATTGGTAAACAAATCAGAAACTCTTTTAAAAGCATAGACATTGTGTCTACGACCAATCCCTTACAATTGCTTCAAATGGATTTATTTAGACCTACTAGAACTGCTAGCATTGAAGGTAAACGATATGCTTTTGTTATTAGTGATGACTACTCACGTTTTACATGGGTGATTTTCTTATCTCATAAAGATGAAGCTTTGAAAAACTTTGAGATTTTCTGTAAAAAAAAGTTAAAAGAGAAAAAAGGCATCTCATTACAACCATTTAAAGTGATCATGGAGGAGAATTCGAAAGCACAACATTTGAAGATTTCTGCAATGATCAAGGATATACTCACAACTTTTCAGCTCCAAGATCACCTCAACAAAATGAAGTAGTTGAACGGAAAAATCGAACTCTACAAGAAATGGCTAGAACAATGATATTAGAACATTCCCTGCTAGATCATTTTTGGGCAGAGGCTGTAAGCACAACCTGCCACATTCTCAACTGATGTCTTATAACACCTATTTTAAAGAAAATTCCATATGAATTGTGGAAAGGCAAATGGCCCAACATAGGATACTTTCATCCATTTGTCAATACGTATTTCATTCACAATAACGATAAGGATAATCCTATAAAATTTGATCCAAGGAGTGACGAAGGTATCTTTCTGGGTTATTACATAAATAGAAGATCTTTTAGAGTTTATAATAAACGTACTTTATTTGTAGAAGAATCGGTACATGTCATATTTGATGAAAATAACACTACGACCGAGAAAGGAATTATTATAGGTGAAGAAAATATTAGCCAAGAAACATCACAGACAAGCAAGTCACAAAAGTCGACTAATAGTATAGACGGAGTCACATAGTCGACTAATGAACCTGTCAACAATCAACAAGAATCACAGAAGGAGTCAACTACTCCTACTATTGGAACACGTCCAAATGAGTGGAGAAGTGAACCAGAATATCCTCAAAAATTTATCATAGGAGATCCAAGTAAAGGAATGAGAATCAGGGGAGCTCTCAAGAAAAAGGCAAATATAGCACTCATCTCTCAGATCGAACCAAAGAGGGTTGAGTAAGCCTTAAAAGACTCCAGTTGGGTACAAGCAATGCAGGAGGAGCTCGATCAATTTGATATAAATCAAGTCTGGGAACTGCTACCTAAGCCTGCAAATGCTGCCGTAATTGGAATCAAATGGTTTTTCAGAAACAAGCTGAATAAAGATGGAAAGGTTGTGCGAAAAAAGCTAGATTAGTAGCCCAAGGCTACTCACAGAAGGAAGGAGTCGACTACGATAAAACTTTCACTCCAGTAGCTCGACTAGAGTCTATACGGATTCTTCTTGAATATGCATCCTTCTAACGATTTAGACATTTCCAAATGGATGTCAAAAGTTCCTTTTAAAATGGCTTTATTGATGAGGATGTGTACGTTAAACAACCTCATGGTTTTGAGGACTCAAAATTTTCTTACCACGTGTATAAGTTGACTAAAGCTCTGTATGGAATAAAACAAGCTCCCCGAGCCTGGTACGAAAGGCTTAGCTCATTTCTACTTGATCATGGTTTTACAAGAGGTAAAGTAGACACTATATTATTTATCAAAAGATCATCAGCAGGGCTACTTAATCATGGTTGTGCTAACTCTAGTGCTATATGTCTCTCAAAGAATCATGCTCATTATTCTAGGGCTAAGCATATACATATTAAACATCATTTCATTAGAGATCATGTCCTTAAGGGAGATATAGAGTTATCATTTGTTGGCACCACTGATCAACTAACAGACATTTTTACTAAGCCTTTACTTGAAGATAGATTCTCCTCCCTAAGATAACTACTTGGAATTATTTCGCTTGATCATAAAAATTAGGACCTATGTGTTAATTTTAATTCTTGCGTGCATATTGTTTTCAGTTTTCTTTTCTCTGTAAGTACACATTAATTAAGCGCCTCCAATTTTCCTCTCTTTTCCCATTAGTCGCAGCTTTCAAGAAAGGAAAATCAATCATTATATCCTTTTACTGACACCCTTTCCTTTTATGTACTCAACCGTCAAAATCTCTTTTTTTTAATCCTCTTAACCATCTTCTCCTTTCTTCATAGTTCTTATCGCTCAGAAACCCTACTTCAAATTTCACCAATGGCTAAACACTCCAAAAATCCCTCTGCCTCCACAAGAAAAAGAACTCGTTCTAAGGGAAAACCCTCTTCTCAGCCTCCAGAACAAGTAGACCTAGGGTGTGACCACTCAGAAGGGTTTGCCTCTTCTGAGGCAAAACCATCTGACTACTCTCACTGAATAGGAGAAAAATCTCTTGGCAAAAGGCACATTGAAGACCTCCTTGAATCTTTTACCCTCAAGAAATCCAAAATAGACCGCTCGAGTTCTCTAGAGTCCGACCTCAATTTCTGGGATACCCCAAATAAAAATTTCTTTGTTGCTCTCAAAGACAAGCTCATTGCTTACGGTAGAGTAATCGATCTTGATGACATGGAGGCCCTCAATTGTAAGGTAAAGGATTTGTTTGTTTTTCAAGGATGGTCTAAATTCCTCTCTTTACCCCTTCCCAAAGCTTATGAACCTTTAGTAAGTATGTTCCATGCCAATCTTCGTTCTAGCAAGCCTGATAAGTTAGAATTTCTAGTTCTAGGAAAACGCATTGTCCTTAATTGTGCCATATTTGACTCAATTTTTCAGTATAAGTGCTCTGGTTTTCCCATGCTTTTCAAAAATATATGGCATGATGATTTTGAAATTTCTTTTGATCAAGCAAAATGTTGTATTGCTGAGTGTCCATCTGATTTTCTTCCTAACCAGTTAGGTCCCAGTGATGTTAGTTTTGAAACCCGAATTCTGGCTCGTATTACTGCAACTACCCTTCTTCCTCGCATTGGCTCATTCTCCACCTTCTCTGAACGAGACACCTTTCTTGTCTACTGTGTAGTGACCAAACTTAAGGTTAAACTGTCCTTATGGGTCATAAATTTCATGATTGAAAGTGATGATAACCCCACCAGTCTACCTTATGGTATGATTATCACCCACCTCTTGGAAGCCCATAACATCTCTATCTCAGAATACCCTTTTGTTTCTGTTTCAAAATCCTACATCTCTGGAGCCTTTGCTAGTATGGGGGTATGTGTGTGTTAAGTGTTTCTAGGTGAAGAATCATGAGGGTGAAGTCAAAAATGTTTAGTCTGATTCAAAGATCAAAGCATCTGTTTCCCATCATAGTGTAAGTGCCTGATCTTGTAGAAAAATTGACTGTTATCGACAACAAGCTGACCATCATCAAGGACCTTCTTTCTGCAACTCAATCAACTATAGGGGACATACATGCTATCTACAAAGAGACTGGGTCCGATGTTTCAAAGATTAGGGTCAAAATTCTCAAACTTGCAGAAAACACAGTCAAAGCCTTCAAGGAAGTACATGACAGGATTGATGGGGTGACAGTTTCAACTAATTCCAGCTTTGAGCGTCTAAAGGGCGATTTGCAATACTCTCACTTATTTCTTGCGTCGTTAGTTGTAGATGTTTCAGACAAATTTTTGCTGTTTTGCTATTTTGGACTGGATAACCAGTCACTGGATATTTTCTTTTGCTAAACTCTACATGCCTATAATTTGCAATATTTTTCTATATTTGCCTAAATTGCCTGCATCTATTTATTTTACTCTGTACATATACATATACCCTCTTTGTTGATGCCAAAAAGGGGCATAAAAGTTAGTTATATAGTGTAGGTCAAATAACAGCACTTGTTGAGGGGAAGTTGACTATGGGTGGGCATTCGGTACTTCGGACAAACAACAACACTTGTTGAGGGGGAGTCGACTGCAGCATATGAAGTCGACTGCAGCGGCACCTTTTCAGGGGAGTCGACTACAGCATAGCAAGCCAACAGGGAAGTAAATGTTGTTTATATATTTATTTTTGTCATAATAAAAAAGTAAGTTTCAATGATGAAAAAATAATATATCACATTTGGTGCAGGATCACAAGGGATAAAATAAAGGAATCAAGATTCCCTATCATTCAAGTATGGACTAAGGAAACAATCTATCAACGGAAACTATAGAAGCAAAGGAAAGGAACAATATCAATTATTAGAGATGAAAAAGGAAGAAACAGCGGAAATCTAGAAGAAGAATCAATCAATGATTTGATAGATGATTGACGGAAGATATTATAGGAAGGTCCCAAAATCAAAGGAAAACAGGATTGCAAAGCTCTACACTGGAGATCATTAAAGCCCGAAATCAGAGGATCCATCATCAATCACTCAAATAACGGGAAGATATGCCCAGCGGAAGAAAAGCTTATCAAGGCCACAAGTCAAAAAAGATCAACGAAAACTTAACCTTATTCTTGGAAAGAATCAATTTACGATTTGGTTCAAGAATCAACTCCATTGGGTTTGTAATCTCTCAAGATTCGTGTCAATCAAGAATCAAGAAGGTCTCACGAAGTATATATACATTTGTTCCAGACTTGAAGCACATATACTTTGAACGAACCATTATCACTCTTTTTTTTTCTACTCCAAACAAGCATTGTAGTTCCTTTTTTGATCTGTTGTGTAATCAGTGAAAGAAGAAAAAGAGATAAACACTGGTGAGACATTGTATCGAGAAGGCAAAAGTGAAATAGAGACTAAGCTTTTGGTGTAAAACTACATCAACCATCTTGTAATCGAGAAATTTCAAATACTGAAAGAGAACACCCTTGCAACCCAAGGGGACTGAACGTAGGACTCACATTGAATTCGAACCAGTATAAAAATCCCGGTGCCTTTAATTCCTACACTTTAGTTCTGCATTATTACTATTTTGTTCTTATTTCTATTCGACTAATTGGTAAACTAGTCAACTACTTAGAATACAGAAAATAAATTCGACAATTCGCCCCCCTCTTGTACTTTCACACTCATGACCTTAAAATCGTGGATCCGCCACTTTACAAGACAACCTAGTCTTCCTTCTTTTAAGTTTCATTTTCCTTCGGGATTCGTCTAGTCTTTTAGTAATTAACTGAACTATATTAATATGTTGTAACAATGTCCTTCTCTTTGATGACTTACTCAAGGCTTACGCCTATTATATAACTAGAAACAAATTTCCCATTTTTCCAACCATCTCGCAAAGCCTTAACCACCCACAAACATCTTAGAGGAAGTTCATAGGAAAAAAATAAATCCTAATGGAGTGGAATGTGAAAATTCCAAGTACCAATGCTCCTATTTTAGTCCTTATACACTTCTAATTATTCAACTACTATATACATGAGTATGCTGTTAATTAAAATATGTGTATAAGGAAATATTTCTGTATTCAATTCGGATATATGTTTTGTTACAATTATTTTCATCCCATATTTTGTCACTAAGGATGTTTACTTGTGTTCTTCAATTTTGAGTTGACTTTTCTTTTTATACCCATTTTTTTCACTTGTTGACATTGATGTCGTACCTATTATATGTAGTTATTGGTCATTTTAAACTCAGAGTGTATAGTACAATAGACCCTTGCCGTCCGATCTTTTTTCGGACCTCGCACATTGCAGAAACTAAGTGCATCGGACTACCTTTTTAGAGTGTATAGTACACATGACATATAGTTATATATATATATTCTACGAGTAGGACTCTAGTTAACTGTAGATGAGTTTAAGTTATATTAATTGATTATATAAAAACAATTGCACAGTTAAGTCAACTGAAAACCACAATATAAGTGCTTACACTGGGCATATGTTGAGAATTTGAGACCAGATTACGTTGAGCGTGTAAGAAGTTTCACACACTGGAAAAACTAATATTTATATATAACAACAAATGAAATACCTACTCTGATAAATTTTTACTAACACATTCTGTAGACAATAAATTTGCTTCGGGAAAATAATCGAGACTGAAAATATTGCAACAATCCTAGTATTTGATTTCGAGTAATTTAAGTGTTATAATCTTTTTGATTTCTTTGATTCTACTTTTTCAATATAAATTCAAGGGCCTTTGAGCTTGATTTTGAATTTGAATTTGATTTATCCGTCGCGAACACTTTGATTGTTTTCACGAATTGTATCACGAAAAAGTAGTCTTGATCTTGAACGTCTTGTATTTAATTTGACTTCGTTCATGATCTTGAATACTTGACATTTGTGTTGAAGTGTTTGAATGCTTGAACACTTGCAGTTTGCAGAGAATAGTGACCTTTGATCCACGAGCTCCCTTGTGTCTTCTTGTTATAACTTCTGGTTCATTTTTTGACCAATCAAATTGAAGTGTGACAAGGCCGCATTTGATTGGTCAGAACATGTCATTTGCACATGTGGCGCAATTTCATTGGCCTTTTAATTTGACTTAGCATGCTGTAACGACCCGACCGGTCGTTTTGAGTATTATAACCGTGTTGCCCCCATTTACTGCTCAATTTATGCTTTTACAGTTATTTTATGACTTACCGGGTTAGTTGGTTTAGGTTCGGAAGAAATTCGGAGTGAAATGGGACACTTAGTCTCATAATTTAAAATTTTAAGTTAGAAAAAGTGACCGGATGCGTACTTATATATAAACGACATCGAATTTGAATTTTGATGATTCAAATAGCTCCGTATGGTGATTTTGGACTTAGGAGCGTGTCCGAAAAATTATTTGGAGGTCCGTAGTGGAATTAGGCTTGAAATGTCGAAAGTTACAATTTAGGGAAGTTTGACCAGGGGGGTTGACTTTTTGATATCGGGGTCGGAATCCGATTCTGAAAATTGGAATACCTTTGTTATGTCATTTATGACTTGTGTGCAAAATTTGAGGTCATTCGGATGTGATTTGATAGGTTCCGGAGTCATTTGTAGAAACTTATAATTTCAAAGTTCATTAGGTTTGAATTGAGGTGTAATTTATGGTTTTAATATTGTCTGAGGTGATTTGAGGGTCCGACTAAATTCGTATCATGTTTTAAGATTTGTTGGTATATTTGACTGAGGTTCCGGGGGCCTAGGGTGAGTTTCGGATGGTTAACAGATCGAATTTTGGACTTGGAATTTTGCTGAAGTTTTTCTAGTACACTGTCTGGTTTCCTTCTGCACGATCGCGTGGAAAGATCCGCAATCGCGTAGGGTTAATTGGGATTGCTGAGTTTTTGTTCTATGCGATCGCGTGGGGAGAATCGCGATCGCATAGCTGGGAAGAGAGAACGCATCGCGAACACGTCGGCAAAGCTGCGTTCGCAAAGAGGAGGTGAGGCAGCTGGGGTTCGCGAGCATTGTTCTATGCGAACGCGTGGGCTGTCTGCGAATGCGTAGGCCTGGGTAGCTCGTGTTTTCCGTTCGCGTGTGTAATGGTGCGGTCGTATAAAGATGTTTTGGGGGCAGTGTATTTTGGTCTTCGCGATCGCATAACCTAGTACACGATCGCATAGGGTTATTTTGGTAGTGGAAATGTTGTGCTTCGCGATCGCGTGACTTGGTCCGCGATCGCATGGAAGAGAGGTCTGGACAGAAAGTTTAAGTTCTGAAAATGGAACTTTGTCCCATTTTTCATTTTTAACGATTTGGAGCTCGGATTGTGGCGATATTTGGGAGATTTTCAGAGAAAAAATAGGGTAAGTGTTCTTAACTCAGTATTGGTTAAATTACCCGAATCCATGGTTGTTTTTATCATTTAATTGGTGAATTAAGTTGGAAAAGTTTGAAAACTCTCTTGGATAAATTTGAGGATTTGAGGGCCGAATTGTTATCGGAATTTAGTAATTTTGGTATGATTAGACTCGTGGTGGAATGGGAGTTCATATTTTGTAACTTTTGTCAAATTTCGAGACGTGGGCCCCATGGGCGATTTTTTGGAGTTAAAATTTGGATTTTTATGGAAAATTATATTTTCATATGGAATTAATTCCAATAAATTTTATTTACTGAAACGAATTATTTGTGACTAGATTCAAGGCATTCGGAGGCTGATTTGCGAGGCAAAGGCATAGGAGAGTGAAGAATTTCACGCTCTGAGGTAAGTAACAGTTTTAAATCTGTTCCTGAGGGTATGAAATCCCGGAAATTGGTATCATGTGATTACTTTGGAGGTGACGCATATGCTAGGTGACGGGCATGTAGGCGTGCACCGAGGGGATTGTGACTTGATCCGTCCCGTGAGACTGTAAAGTTGAATAACTTATTGTTAGCTATGTGCTCTCTATGTGTTATGGAAATTTGATTAGAAACCATGTTTAGGCTATATGTTGGTACTGTTGGGACCCATAGAGGTCGTGTACATACTGAAGTATCTGCCTAAATTGTTGTTTTGTACTCAGTCACAACTTACTTAATTATTTTATCTCAGTCTTTATTGTTCATTATTGATGTATCATATCATTGTTGTTTGGGCTGATTTTATGATTGTTGAGAGCCCGAGAGACTGGAGAGCTTTATGACTGAGTGGGGCCGATGTCCTGATTGTGAGATATTATACCATAGCACGTGAGTTGTCCGTGCAACATGTGAGTTGTCTATGTAGATCCTTATATTATACTATAGCATGTGAGTTGGCCGTGTGGATCCAGATATTTATATTATGGCACGTGAGTTGTCCATGCAACACGTGAGTTGTCCGTGCAGATTATAGCGCTTGGGCTGTAGGAGCCCTCCGGAGTCTGTACACCCCCAGTGAGCGCGGGTACCCATTGAGTGTGAGTGCCGAGGGCTGGGAGCCGAGTGAGTGATTGTTGTCCTGAGAGGTTGTACTTATTTTTCATTGGTTGATGCACTTAGATTCTATCTGTTGTTATGGTAAAATTTCTGAAGGATTCTATATCCGGATTACATGAACTTGAATTGTATAAAATTGATTTGACTTAAACTGCCGGATTTGAAAGCATGTCTATTCTTTTCTAGAATTACTGAAAATGAATTATAATTATATAGCTCGTCACTATCTTTAGTTCCTTATATTTATTATTGTTACTTGCTGAGTTGGTTGTACTCATACCACATCTTGCACTTCGTGTGCAGATCCAGGTGCTTCTGGACATAGTGGGTGTTGATTTTCTCCCACAGTTGATTTTCTGGAGATTCAGAGGTAGCTGTCGCGTTTCGCAGACCTTGTCTCTCCTTCCCTATCGCCTTGTTCACTGTATTTGATCTTAAACTATTATAGACCGTTTTCTTTTGACTTGTATCCATATTAGATGCTCATTTACTTAGTGACACCAGGTTTTGGGAGTATTTATATTTGTATTTGTGAGATTTCTTCCGCTGAATTTAATCATTATATTTTCAAATTTAAAAGAAATTGTGATTTATTGAGATTATCGTCTTGCCTAGTATCGAGATAGGCGCCATCACGATAGGTTAGGATTTTGGGTCATGATAAATTGGTATCAGAGCCTAGGTTACATAGGTCTCACGAGTCATAAGCAGGTTTAGTAGAGTCGATCGGTACAGAGACGTTTGTACTTATCTTCGAGAGGCTGCCGAACCCTTAGGAAAATTTCTCTTTCTTGTATTCTATCGTGCGAAATTGATTCCGGTTGAAACATAACTCTTTGAATTTCTTCCACGTATTCGTATGCACACATGAGCACTCAGTAATAGTTGTGCATCGCCAGCTTGTGATTCTACAAATAATGTTTGAGATGTATTCTGTGTTTTGGTGATGGACCAGTCTGAAGGACTTGAGACCAGGGTTAGAGCGCATCTTAAGCTCGGTAGCTTCAGTTGTAACATGTACCTTTGAACTCATATGTATGGTAATGTCCCTACGAGTGGAATTTGTGGCTCGATGAGCGGTGGAATGGCTTTGTGATGAGTATGATGTAACTGCGGGATGTGTTAAGATGATTAGAATGTGACGAGAAGTGTTTCCTTGAAATGTAAAGAAAGGCCATTGGGTGCTTTATTTTCATTTTGATGTGACGTACAATCTCGAGTGTGAATGTTTTGAAAGATCTTTCATGTTGTAAAATTGTGGGACAAATTAAATTTTCATGTCTTGTCAATGAGTTTGGACTCAAGAAGAGTAAGTGATTGTGCAGTAATTGTGGTTGCGAATGGGCATTTCTAATGTTGATGGCTCGAGAAAGATGATCTTCGAGGAGGCTTAGAGTCGGTAACATTTTTACTGGTTCAGGTGCAACATAGAAGCATTTTGATTCGATGCAACATTTGGGCAGCGATGTATGAGGGAAGACATGACTGGAAGTGTTTCGCGGTGGTTGAAGTACTAGCAGGTCAAGTAGGAGAAGTAGAGTTTGAGAAGTTTCTTAAAGGAGATGATTTAACCGAAGTAAGAGTGGAAGATTAGCATATGGATTTTGTGGTAGGGTAGTCGCGTGCCTTGAGGAAGGGTAGAACGGTTTGGAATCGTGATAGAATGTGATTTGGCATTCGGACTTTATTTGGAGTGATGGTTACTGTACAAAGAAAGATTGAATATGGCAGAAAGGAGTTTGTTTAAAGTGAAGAGGGATGTGAAGATCTGATTATCGTTTCAGGCGCAATATGACTTGAGTTCGGAAGGTATTGTTGAACTTTTAGTTAATGTCGATAGGGAAAGTTCAGACTTATACAAATAGTGGACGAGCATGAGCTCGGGAGAATTTACTAATTACATAATCGTTGCACCCAGTGCAGCGTCTTTGGAAGATGTCAGTAATGAATTCCACAGGTGGGTTATCTCCTGTGAGTGGTTAGCGGTGACGTGATGTTGATGAAACTTCTGCGAGGAATATTACTTGCTACCTGGTAAGAGGTCGAGTGTATGACTGTAGCTGGTGATTCAGAATGTTCATGAAAAGCTTAACAAAAGACTTCGAGAAGTTTGGCGGGTTAACGGTGCGAGATCTTGGTAATTGAGAAGGAAATATCCTTGCGGGTTCTAATTTTATATAATTGCAGCTTAAGGCTAAGTGGAGGAGCCTGCTATTGATAATTTGATTTCCTGGTTATGTGTTAAATTTTAGTTTTGGTCCGAGGCATACTTGTGGTTTAGTTATGACTTACAGGGGTGGAGTTAGAGGGATTCAATTCTGATAGCTTGGTTATGTGCAAATGGATTTCAAAGTGTTCTTAATGGTTTCTACCATGGGCTGAACCGGATATATTCTACCGGCGTAGGTAACATATTGTGTATTATGAATTCCTCCTGGAAGGAAGCAAGATGAAGGTTACTGAATGACCGGGTATGTAATTTGCTGGTTACCCAAAGTTGATAATGAGATTCTCGTGCTTGTCACATGATGACATGGTAGATGTGGTGTGTGGCGCGGGATTAAGATTTACATGTACAAGGTGGCAGTTCATTCTTGAAAGGAAGATCACAAATTTTGGACAGAATGGTCAATTTCAGATAATTATATGAATGTTATAACTGTTCGGTAACCCCTGAGAAGGGTGTGCATTTCAAAAGGTGCATTGTGTTTTGACTTACGGATGTTCATCGGTATTGCAGTACTCACATGGTTGATAGATTGTTGATATTCAAATTATTGCCATGTGGCATGGAAAAATTATGAAAGTATTCCTCATGAGAAGATCGTGAATGGAAGATGTGTTAGTCATTCTAGTGATGAAGTTGGGATCAGCTATGATGATTCATGTGTTTGATGAATTTGGAGACTGGGAGTTCTCAGAAGTATATTATTTCGGGTTGCGGCCTGTTTGAGGTGAGTATTTTCTTTAAACTCAGTGGAGGAACTAGTTGCGTTAATTATTTATGATAGCTATGAGCTGTGAGTGCGCATATATGTTAGGTTGGAGCCCATGTGCGGGCATTAGAGCAAGTATTCATACTTGGAAGAATGCTTAGGCTATAATATTCCTAGAGTTGACTGTTAAGTGTAAAGTTATAATGTTTCCCGTATTCGTTCCTTTGTTGAGAACTATCTGGGCTATACTTGAGGTTACAAAGAAAATGACTCCCTGAGTAAACATGGGTAGTTACTATTTCTGCGTTAACTTGCCGATTTAATGTGTGATAGCAGACTTTGCATATCCTTACGCTATGACGTGTTATTTATACCAGTCCAGGAGCCTGAGAATCTTATTTCATTATCATATACAAGTGTACTTGTTTAATTGCTCTCGTATGATATGCTGGGACTGGAGGCATGTGACCATGCCTGGCGATTCATATTATTGGCACGTAAGTTGTCCATGTCGTGTGTGGGAATCCTATTTCTATAATAATATATCTGATCTATTGATTTCCTTCCTCTACAATTGTGCACATGTACCTACGGTTATCCTCTTCACGAAATTTGAGGAGTTGGTTGTAACATTGTGGTTGTGGTGGTGCTTGTTGAGCTTGTAATATGGTTCTCTTCCTTAGGACATCTCCCATATTTGGGTACACGGATAGCGCAATTGTGGCTTCAGTTATATTGATGTGGCGTGTCTGTGAGATAGTTATGTTTAATAGTATAAGGTCATTGGACCTAAAATGGATACTATCAGGTTTGATTAAAGTATATTCGGGAGGATAATATTGAAAGTCGGCTTAGAAAGTGATTATGGTTCTAGTTGGGCGAGAGAGCTCCATGACTTGTTGCTCTTATAAGGAGTCATGAGATTTCTGCACGTTTCTTTTATTATCAGCAGTGAACGAAGGTTTTTGGAATGAGATATGGCTTGATATGAGGTTTTATACTAGTACTTGGTTGGTTTTGAGTAGTTACTGTGATCAGAAATGGTGTTACGAGCATGCGAGTTGTGTAGTATGTTATGCGATTGTATCTGGGATTATGCTTATGGCTGAATACAGCTTGTTCAGGCTTATACAGTGAGTGGATGTGAGATTCGGTTCTTGAAAAGAATTCTTGATGTTAGAAATTTGGCTCCAAGGTTTTTGGGATAAGGTTAAATTAATGATTTTTCTTGTTATGTTATGTGGTCAGGCCTATATAGAATAGGGTGACGTGAGATCACCTCGGGTACGTGCGTGGTAAGATGGAATAGTGATGTGGTGGCTTGGAAACAACTCCTGGCACATTCGAGGACGAACATATGTTTAAGTGGGGGAGAATGTAACGACCCGGCCGGTCGTTTTGAGTATTATAACCCTGTTGCCCCATTTACTATTCAATTTATCCTTTACAGTTATTTTATGACTTACCGGGTTAGTTGGTTCAGGTCCGGAAGGAATTCGTAGTGAAATGAGACACTTAGTCTCATAATTTAAAATTTTAAGTTAGAAAAAGTGACCGGATGCGGACTTATACGTAAACGACATCAGATTTGCATTTTGATGATTCCAATAGCTCCGTATGGTGATTTTGGACTTCGGAGCGTGTCCGGAAAATTATTTGGAGGTCCGTGGTGGAATTAGGCTTGAAATGCCGAAAGTTAAAATTTTGGGAAGTTTGACCGGGGTTTGATATCGGAGTCGGAATCCGATTCTGAAAATTAGAATACCTCCATTATGTCATTTATGACTTGTGCAAAATTTGAGGTCAATCGGACGTGATTTGATAGGTTTCGAAGTCATTTGTAGAAACTTGAAATTTCAAAGTTCATTAGGTTTGAATTGGGGTGTAATTCATGATTTTAACGTTGTTTGAGGTGATTTGAGGGTTCGACTAAGTTTGTATCATGTTTTAGGACTTGTTGGTATATTTGGCTGAGGTCCCGGGGGCCTAGGGTGAGTTTCGGATGGTTAACGGATCGAATTTTGGACTTGAAATATTGCTGAAGTTTTTCTGGTACACTGTCTGGGTTCATTCTACGCGATCGCGTGGAAAGATCCGCGATCGCGTAGGGTTAATTAGGACTGCTGAGTTTTTGTTCTATATGATCACGTGGGGAGAATCGGGATCGCGTAGCTGGGAAGAGAGAACGCATCGTGAACACGTGGGCAAAGCCGCGTTCGCGAAGAGGAGGTGAGGCAACTGGGGTTCGCGAGCATTGTTCTATGCGAACGCGTGGGCTGTCCGCGAACACGTAGGCCTGGGAAGCTTGTGCTTCGCGTTTGCATGTGTTATGGTGCGGTCACGTAGAGAAGTTTTGGGGGCAATGTATTTTGGTCTTCGCGATCGCATAACCTAGTACGCGATCGCATATGGTTATTTTGGCAGTAGAAATATTGTGCTTCTCGATCACCTGACTTGGTCCGCGATCGCATAGAAGAGAGGTCTAGACAGAAAGTTTAAGTTCTGAAAATGGGACTTCATCCCATTTTTCTATTTTTAACGATTTGGAGCTCGGATTGAGGCGATATTTGGGAGATTTTCAGAGGAAACAATGGGGTAAGTGTTCTTAACTCAATATTGGTTAAATTACCCAAATCCATGATTGTTTTTATCATTTAATTGGTGAATTAAGTTGGAACAGTTTGAAAACTCTCTTGGATAAAATTAAGGATTTGAGGGCCGAATTGTTATCGGAGTTTAGTAATTTTGGTATGATTAGACTCGTGGTGGAATGGGGGTTCATATTTTATAACTTTTGTCGAGTTCCTAGACGTGGTCCCCACAGGCGATTTTTTGGAGTTAAAATTCGGATTTTTATGGAAAAATTATATTTTCATATGGAATTAATTCCAATCAATTTTATTGACTGAAACGAATTATTTGTGACAAGATTCGAGGCATTCAGAAGCCGATATGCGAGGCAAAGGCATAGGAGAGTAAAGAATTTCACGCTCTAAGGTAAGTAACAGTTTTAAATCTGGTCCTGATGGTATAAAACCGCGGAAATTAGTATCATGTGATTACTTTGGAGGTGACGCACATGCTAGTGACAGGCGTGTGGGCGTGCACCGAGGGGATTGTGACTTGATCCGTCCCGTGAGACTGTAAAGTTGAATAACGTGTTAGCTAAGTTCTCTCTATGTGGTGAGGAAATCTGACTAGAAACCATGTTTAGGCTATATGTTGGTACTGTTGGGACCCACAAAGGTCGTGTACATGTTGAATTATCTGCCTAAATTGTTGTTTTGTACTCAGTCACAACTTACTTGATTATTTTATCTCAATCTCTATTGTTCATTATTGATGTACCCTTTCATTGTTGTTTGGGCTGATTTTATGATTGTTGAGAGCCCGAGAGACTGGAGAGCTTTATGACTGAGTGAGGCCGAGGGCCTGATTGTGAGATATTATACCATAGCACGTGAGTTGTCCGTGCAGATCCTTATATTATACTATAGCACATGAGTTGGTCGTGCAACATGTGAGTTGGCCGTGCGTATCCAGATATTTATATTATGGCATGTGAGTTGTCCGTGCAGATTATAGCGCTTGGGCTGTAGGAGCCCCTACGGAGTCTGTACACCCCATGTGAGCACGTGTACCCATTGAGTGTGAGTGCTGAGAGCTAGGAGCCCAGTGAGTGATTGTTGTCCTGAGAGGTTGTACTTGTTTTTCATTGGTTGATCCACTTAGTTGCTATCTGTTATTATGGTGAAATTTCTGAAGGATTCTATATCCGGATTACATGAACTTGAATTGTATAAAATTGATTTGACTTAAACTGCCGAATTTGAAAGCATGTCTATTCTTTGCTGGAATTACTGAAATGAATTATAATTGTATACCTCATCACTATTTTCAGTTCCTTATTTATTATTGTTACTTGCTGAGTTGGTTGTATTCATACTACACTATGCACTTCGTGTGCAGATCCAGGTGCTTTTGGACATAGCGGGTGTTGATTTTCTCCCACAGTTGATTTTCCGGAGATTCATAGGTAGCTGCCATGTTTCGCAGGCCTTGTCTCTCCTTCCCTATCGCCTTGTTTACCGTATTTGGTCTTAGACTATTATAGACTATTTTCTTTTGACTTGTATCTATATTAGGTGCTCATGTACTCAGTGACACCGGGTTTTGGGAGTATTTATATTTGGACTTGTGAGATTTCTTCCGCTGAATTTAATCATTATGTTTTCAAATTTAAAAGAAATTGTGGTTTATTAAGATTATCGACTTGCCTAGTATCGAGATAGGCGCCATCACGACAGGTTAGGATTTTGGGTCGTGACACATGCCTTGTCATTTTGACACATGGCATGATCCCATTGACTCTTCTGTTTGACTTGGCGTGCCACGTCATTTGACACGTGACACTGGGCCTCTAGGAAGATAACATCTTGGGCCTAATGAAGTGGGCTCATCACTTGCAACCCCATTAAAATGGGTTAATCCAATGGATTTGGACTTATTTATTTAATCCATATATATTGGACTTATATAACAAATCCAATTATATTAGCCTAATGAATTTATTTGAACTAATATATCTTGAATTTAAAAATATAGTCCAAATAGTTTTATGGATTTAAATTCAATAAAACTTATATGCCTACAAATTCCCCCTACTTCAAGACTTTTTGAGGTATAGACTTGTCGTAACCGCAAACGGGTCATGAAGTATTGGCTGACTATCAAATTTGCCCCACTGGGCGTGCCAGAATAGAACGCAAAGTATCACCTCTGCAGTTTGGGGGATTTGCAGTCGTACCCTATATTTGTGCCACATTTTAACCTGTACCTTATTTTTTAAAAGTATTGATTTGGTAGCCAGTTGACAAAAAATTCGTAATAATATGACAATTACACCCCTAACAAAAGTTATAAAAAGATCTCTTCCTCTCCGCTCAGCAGCTTTATAAAAAATTCACTAACTTGTATAGATTCATCTTCAGAATCACACTTGTATAAAGTTATTTCACCTTGAAGCTAAAACTTCATGCTACATTAGCATGAAGTTGTATCATGTTGAAGCTAAAAACTTTATGCTAATGTAGCATGGAGTTGTTTCACGTTAAAGCTAAAACTTCATGCTAATAGCATGAAATTGTTCCACATTGAAGCTCAAACTTCATGCTAATGCGTGCTGAAGTTATTTATCTTGCAGTCTACAGTTTTGTCATGAGTTTTATCCGAACCTTCAATATAAACATGCTGCAGTTATTTAGTTCATTTGCTAAAACTTCAGACTAAACATGCTGAAGTTATTTAGTTCATTTGCTAAAACTTCAGACTAAACATGCTTATGTTTTTGAGTTCATTTGCTAAAACTTCGGACTAAACATGCTTAAATTTTTTAGTTCATTTGCTAAAACTTCAAACTAAACATGCTTAAGGTTTTTAGTTTATTTGCTAAAACATCAGACTAAACATGCTTAAGTTTTTTAGTTCATTTGCTAAAACTTGAGACTAAACATGCTTAAGTTTTTGTCTTTCAATATGTAATTTTCTAATGAGTTTTTGCTAATACATGCTGAAGTTATTTAGTTCATTTGCTAAAACTTCAGACTAAACATGCTTAAGTTATTTATTTTATTTGCTAAATCTTCAGACTAAACATGCTTAAGTTTTTTAGTTCATTTGCTAAAATTTCAGACTAAACATCCTCAAGTTTTTTAGTTCATTTGCTAAAACTTCAGACTAAATATGCTTAAGTTTTTGTCTTGCAGTATGGAATTTTCTAAAACGTTTTTGCTAATGCATGCTGATGTTATTTGGTTCATTTGCGAAAACTTCCCTATTGGGAAGGGAATCTTCTTCTTATTGTAATAATTAGACATAATTTCATCTTTTGTTGACAATTGCTACAACAATTTGAGTTGCTCTTGGATTCATGTGTTGCCGTTCTAATTAAACCAATCCTCTTAGAAAACACATAGTTGAACCCCATATGGAAAATAATTGTAGCAGCCGCCTTATTCTCGTGATCCCACATCGAAAATTACTTTCTTATGCCGTCCTTTCCACACCTATATAATGCTACATGCTCCTCCTTCATAGACCATCAATTTACATTATTTTCAAATCACAAGTACGGTACCGAGGTAATCTCTTTTAGTGGTTTTTTGTCCTTTTTTTTTTGTAGGCCAAGCAAGTAAGGATAATCTCTTTTGTGCATGAAGAAGGTGATATTAGTGTCTGAAGGGATGCTCCAAATATCGAAGGGATTACTTAAGGCACAAAAGTTCATACGACATATAGAAGAACACAACTAGGCAACATATAGATGAACAAATTCTCAACAACATATAGAAGGATTAACCCACAACAAAACATAGAAGGACAAATCCATGGCAACCTATAAAAAGGACAAATCCTCAACAACATATAGAAGGATCAAATCCGTGATGAGACAAGATTAAGGTGCAAGGGAACTTAAATGTCCACCTTAAGACTGGAAAACTATAGTTCCTTTTAAGGACAAACCCACGAAGAGGCCAACTCAAGGTGCAAAGGGACTTCAACGTCCACCTTAAGATTGGGAAATTATAGTTCCTTTTAAGGACAAACTCGTGAAGAGGCCAACTTAAGGTACAAAGGGACTAACATTTCCACCTTAAGATTGAAAAATTAGAAAGCTTCAACTCAAATACTTGGTGGACTTGACGACATCGACTTGAATACTTGGCATACTTTGAAAACATGGCGGACTTTGCAGACTTCAGCTTGAAGACCAACAAACTTAAAGATTTGATGGACTTGAAGATTCGGTGGACTTTGACACTTCAACCTGAAGAGTGGTGGACTTTTAAACTTCAACTTGAAAAATTGGCAGACTTGAAGACTTTAAATTAAAGACTTGGAGGGATTAAAAGAGTTCAACTTGAAGAGCGGCGAAATTGAGGACTTCAACTTAAAGGCCGATGGACTTGAAGACTTGGAGGGTTTGAATACTTCAACTTAAATATTGGCGGACTTGCAGACTTTAACTTGAAGGGCGGTGAACTTGAAAACTTCACCTTATAGAACTGGGGGATTTGAAGATTTAAACTAGAATACCGGCCGACCTGAAGACTTGGAGAACTCACAGACTTCAACTTGGAGGCTTGGCAGATTTGAAGATTTCAACTTGAAGACTTGGAGGAATTAAATACTTCAACTTGAAGACCAAAAACTTGAAGGTTTGGCGAATCCGAAGGCATAGCGAATCTTCGAACTTTAATGCAATACTTAGTAGCCTCCTAAAAGACTATAATCATCCCATTGAAGACACCAATTTACCATGGAAGCTTGCTCGCTTTAAATCATATGGGATCCACAGCTCAACAAAATAATGGTGTTTTAGTTTGATTTTCAAGTGTTGATAGAATGGATTAAACTCCAGCATACTTCATTCAGGCAACGATTGAACTTTTAAACTTCAACTTGAAAAAATTTAGCAGATTCGAATACTTCACTTTGAAGATTTGGCCTTCTACTAAAAGACTACATCCATCCATCAGAGATGCCAATCTGCTATGGAGGCTTACCCCTATTGAACCATCAATCGTTGATAAGGCACAAAGTTCAACAAAATAATATATATAAGAGTAGTTGTTTAAAGTTCCAATCAAGTGGATTATACTCCATCATGCTTCATTCGATCAATGATTGTGGTAATATGTATCATTTAAACTCATACGACTGAACTTAGAATGAAATTCTAAGCTGCCTACGTACCTCTTTATAGAGGATCAAGTCATACCGTAGTTCAGACTGTGTAAGTTTTTTTTATATGTTCTAACTTTTGTCTAAGCCACTTCTTTCGAGGTTGTCAATCTAGCGGACTGTCACGACCCTAAACTCAAACCGGTCGTGATGGCGCCTATCGATGGTACTAGGCCAGCCGACTCCCACAACACTACAACAATTCATTCACAGATATGCCAAAATGCGTCTTGTATAACATAATTTCATAAAAGAAACAAGGGTTGAACTCAAAAATAGAAATACAGAATGAAAATCCCCAAACATTGGGGTGTCACTAATTCATGCGCAACTACTAAAAACTGGTCCAACAACAATAAGACTAACATAGTCTGGGAAAAATCCAAAATACAACTAAGGGGGAGATAAAGAAGGAGAAAACAAGGATGCGATTGCCAGGCAGTTACCTTACTAACTCCAATGATCAGCTACAGGAATATCAGCATCTTCTACCGTGACCAAGAATGCCTCGAACTGCACACAAGGTGCAAGGGGTAACGTGAGTACACCAACTCAGTAAGTAACATAAATAAATAAAGGCTGAAAAGTAGTGACGAGCTAAATGCAAGTACTGTTCATATCACAAAAATTTAGTAAAGTGCGACATGCTTTGTAACTAGAGTTTAAGTCAAATTAGCTTTTTTAAATCAAGTTCAAGTAAATCAATTAGAAATATCTTTCAACAGTTCTCAAACAAGGACTCAAAACAACTATGAGCATGGATGATGAAATCATATACTGCCCCTCGGGCTAAAATCCCTTAGTCCTCCTAATCACTCCAACCTCACAATCACTCATGCCTCATCATCACTCATGCCTCACAATCACTCAGCACTCGACACTCGCACTCAGTAGGTACCTGCGATCACTAGGGGTGTTCAGACTCCGGAGGGGCTCCTACAGCCCAAGCGCTATAATCTGCACAGACAACTCACGTGCTATAATATCATATCAGAATCCGCACAGATAACTCACGTGATGAGGTACTATACCTCATAAATAGGCCCTCGGCTTCACTCAGTCATAAACCTCTCCAGTCTCTCGGGCTCTAAGAAATCAATGAAATCATCCCAAACAACATTAACATGATGAAACAAATAGAATAACAAAGACTGAGCTACGCTGTAAGAATGCATGAACATGACTGAGTACGGGATATAAACTAAAATAGTGAGAGGATAGCAAGAAACGACCTCTAAGGGTCCAAACAATACTGGCATAAGGCCTAGACATGGTATCCAGCATGATTTACAGTAAATCTTTCTAAATCACATAAAGAGCATATAGCTACAACAGGTTGTCCAACTCTATAGTTGCTACGGGACGGACCAAGTCACAATCCCCCAACGGTGCATGCCCACACGCCCATCACCTAGCATGTGTGTCACCTCCAAATAGTCACATGACACACAAATCTGGGGTTGCATACTCTCAGGACAAGATTTACAACCGTTACTTACCTCAATCCGAGCAAATCACTACTCTGCAATGCCCTTGCCTCTCGAAAAGACCTCTGAGCATCCCGAATCTAGCCACAAGAAATACAATACGATCAATATAGGCTAAAGGAATTAATTCTACAAGAAACTACTAAATTAGACTCAAAATCCAAAATCAGCCCAAACCCGGCCCCGAGCCCGCGTATCGAAATCCGGCAAAAGTCACAAAACTCGAAAACCCATTCACTCACGAGTCTAGTCATATCAAATTTACCAAAATCCGACAGCAAAATCCCATTCAAAACCTCAAAATTCCTTCTCATGATCTTTTCCACTTTTTCCCTAATTTTTCCCCCCAAATCACAATTTAGATGATAAATATCAAGATATAATCATGGAATTTAACCAAAATCAAGTGAGAAACACTTACCCCAATCAACTCCCTAAAAATCCCTTTACAAAATCGCCTAAATCCTTGGTCTCTAGCTCAAAATATGAAAAATGGATTCAAACCCTCAATTTTGAAATTTAACACTGCTGCCTACATATCCTTCTTCGCGAACGCGATCGCCCTCTCGCGTTCGCGTAGACCAACTCAGACTGCCTCTCTGCTTTACTCTTTGCGAACGCAACAACTGCTTCGCGAACGCGATGCCTTACCAGTTCAACCTTCGCGAATGCATAAACCAAGGACCTGGGGTCCCTAACAGCTTTACTCCTCTTCGCGAACGCGACACCATTCACGCATTCGCGATGCACACACTGCCCTACCCTTTACGTTTGTGTCCTCACCTTAGCGAATGCGTAGAACAAAATTTCATCATCTCAGAAACACTCTTCGCGAACGCGTAAGAGGAAACCAGTAACATCAATAACCAACAGATCAGCTATCTCTCAAAGGCCATAATCGGTCCGTTAACAACTCGAAACTTACCCGAGACCCTCGGGATCTCAACCAAACATACCAACACGTCACATAATATCATACGAACATAGTCAAATCTTCGAATCACTCAAAACAACATCAAAACACCAAATTACCCCCGGATTCAAGTCTAAGAACTTCTAAACTTTCGAATTCCACCAACGATGCCGAAACCTACCAAATCACGTCCGAATGACCTCAAATTTTGCACACAAGTCTGAAATGACACCACGAACCTACTGCAACTTCTGGAAATCCAATCCAACCCCGATATCAAAATTTTCACTGCCCACCAAAATTCGCCAAAATTCTAACCTTCGCCAATTCAAGCCAAATTCCACTACGGACCTCCAAATAATATTTCGGACGCACTCCTAAGTCCAAAATTACCTAACGGAGGTAACAGAACTATCAAAATTCAAATCCGAGATTGTTTACATTTAAGTCAACATCTGATTGACTTTTCTAACTTAAGTTTCTACTTTAGAGACTAAGTGTCTCAATTCACTCTGAAACCACTCAGGACCCGAACCAACTAATCCGACATATCATAATATAGCTGAAGAACACAAAAAGAAGCAGAAATAGGGGAAGCAGGGTTATAACTCTCGAAACGACCGGACATGTCATTACACAGACCTTATTTTTTTGTGGTGGGCCGTATATAGATTATACTCATGTGGGCCAGGGGTGTAGAAACATGCAGTTTAGGCTCGTGCGTCAAGGAGCATTGCAACTTGAAGATTTAGCTTACAATTTGAAGTTCCGCTCAAATTTCAAGAGCTTCGTGACTTGAATATTTAGCTCACAGTTGAAGAGCTTTGCAGCTTGAACAATTTGCTTGAATTTGAAGAGCTTTACAACTTGAAAACTTTGCTCAAATTTTAAGAGCCTTACATCTTAAAGTTTGGCTCTATTTTGAAAAGTTTTGCGACATGAAGTCTTTACTCGACTTTGAAGAGCTTTCGACTTGAGTCTTTGCTCGAATTTGAAGAGCTTTGCAACTTGAAGACTTTGCTCGAATTATAAGAGCTTTACGTCTTAAAGTTTGGCTCTAATTTGAAAAGCTTTGCAATTTGAAATCTTTGCTCGAATTTGGAGAGCTTTGCAACATGAATACTTTGCTCGAATTTGAAGAGCTTTACATCTTAAAGATTAATTCAAAATTGGGGAGCTTCATGTCATATAATATAGACTCATGTGCCAAGAAGCATTACAACTTGCAATTTAGGCTCATGCATTGAGGAGCATTATAACTTATAGTTTAAGCTCATACGTTGAGGAGCGTTATGGCTTGCAGTTTAGGATGCGTCAAGTATCATTATAACTTGCAGTTTAGGCTCATGTGTTAAGGAGCATAGTGACATGCATAGACTCTTTGGTTTCATTTTCGAATGAAAACTTGCCCACATCCTCGCCTTCTTGTTCTTCTTCTTCGTCGTAAGGCTTAAAGACAGGTAGCCCTTGGTCGGCACTTATGGCCATATTTAGTTCCATATCAAGAGCACGAGTTGTGAGTTCTTCAAATATTTTGGGATTTATGCCTTGTAAGAAATAGTGATGACCCCAATGCATTCCTTGAATGCACATTTTGATGCTAGAAGTTTCACTAAGGTGATCTTTGTAGTTGAGGCTTAAGTTCCTCCAGCGGTTGATGAAGTCAATAACTAGCTCATCTTTTCATTGATGAGTGTTTGTAAGTTCGATAATGCTTACGATGCGTCTTGTGCTATAGAAACGATTGAGAAACTCTTGCTCCAACCTCTCCCAACTATCGATGGAACCAGATTCGAGATCTGTGTACCAATCGAATGCATTACCTTTGAGAGATCGCACAAACTGTTTGACAAGATAATCGCCATACGTTCCAGTGTTGTTGTAAGTATCAATAAAGTGTGCTACATGTTGTCTTGGATTTCCCTTTCCGTCAAATTGTTGCAACTTAGGAGGTTGATAACCAACATGCATCTTCAAGTTATGGATTCTTTGCGTGTATGGCTTTGCATATGTGAGAGATAATTTAGACGACTCAGGCTTATCTTTAATAGACTCCATGATGAAGTCCTTTAATTTCTCAACGAGAATCAGATCTTCAGTGGAGACTTAAATCTCCTCGGTTGTCGTAGCTTGCTTTTCGGAGGAGTCTTCTTTCTCTTGTGATATTTGAAGATTTAAAGGTGTTTGTGTGGATTCTCCCTCTACTATGTTATCCAATGTATTTGTTAACTTGGAAAGTTTTGCATCTTGATCTTGCACGCGCTTTGATAAACTTTCAACTGCTTTCGTCAAATTTGCAAGTTGTTCTTCTACAGTAGAAGTGTCAATAACCATTGCTTGCATAATCGCCGTAGAGGATGAAGAATAATATACATTGCTAGGATAGAGCTTAGAGGTCGCATTAATGGAGACTAGAGGAGATCTAGCGCTCAAGTCATCATCATCGGCTTGCATGAAAGGTTTCTTGGACTTAGATAAACTAAGTTGAGCAAGAAACTTTTCGATCCTTTCGGCAACATTGTTCCCTTTTTGGGTCGCGCTTGTAGAGAATCTTGTTCCTTTTGATGATGAAGATCCGACAATAGGGGTTGATGCGGACGACACTTGAAGTGTTTGTTGTCCTAAAGAGCATACTTTGCTTCTTGTAACTGGCCTAAATCTTTCAAAACGTAACATTCAGGATGTTTTTCACATCAACATAGAACTTGGAAACAACAGCTTTAGTGGAAGTTGATTTGGAGTTGATTTTCTTTGAAGCTATTTCAATGTTCTTGAACTTTGGTGATTGAAAAGTTGAGATGAGAGGTAGAGATTGTCCCACTGGACATGCCAGAATTTGTAAACAATAAATTTATGTCGGGAAAATAATCGAGACGAAAAATATTGCAACAATCGTAGTATTTGATTTCGAGTAATTTTAGTGTTACAATTTTTATGATTCCTCTGATTCTACTTTTCCAATATAAATTCAAGGGCCTTTGAGCTTGATCTTGAATTTGAATTTGATTTATCTGTCGCGAACACTTTGATTGTTGCCATGAATTGTATCACGAACAAGTAGCCTTGATCTTGAATGCCTTGTATTTAATTTGACTTCGTTCATGATCTTGAATACATGAAATTTGTGTTGAAGTGTTTGAATGCTTGAACACTTGCAGTTTGCAGAGAATTGTAGCCTTTGATCTACGAGCTCCCTTGTGTCTTCTTGTTATAACTTCTGGTTCATTTTTCGACCAATCAAATTGAAGTGTGATAATGTCGCATTTGATTGGCCAGAATATGTTACTTGCACATGTGGCGCGGTTTCATTGGCCTTTTAATTTGACTTGGCATGCCTTGTCATTTTGACATATATCATGATCCCATTGGCTCTTCTGTTTGACTTGGCGTGCCATGTCATTTGACACGTGACACTGGGCCTCTAGGAAGATAACATCTTTGGCCTAATGAATGAGCTCATCACTCGCAGCTCAATTAAAATGGGCTAATCCAATGGATTTGGACTTATTTATTTAATCCATATATATTGGACTTATATAACTAATCCAATTATATTAGCCTAATAAATTTATTTGAATTAATATATCTTGAATTTAAAAATATAGTCTAAATAATTTTATGGATTTAAATCCAATAAAATTTAGATGCCTACACACTCTCAACGATATGATTTTAATAAATAAAAAAAGGATAAGAAACAAAAGCAAATGAAGCAAATTTACATAATCTTTTGTTAATTGCTTGTTAAAGATTACTAGTAATATTTTTCTAATAATGTCCTAATAAGATGAATCTGAAATCTGAAATCTTTACATTCATTAAGTGGCACCGTTAGCCCAACTTTGGACATGCATTTATGGATTGCAGCTTAAAATAGCCAAGGACACCGGTTTTATGGGCTGCCCATAAGTAGACAACATTTAGTAAAAATTGCATGTATCCGTACCCATTTTTTTGTTAAAAGCATTTTAAAAAGATAATTTTGCCTTTCTTTAATAAAAGACTATTGACAAATTGCAAGACCAAAACTTAAGCATGTTTAGGCTGAATTTTTAGCAAATAAACTAAAAAACTTCAGCTTGTTTAGACTGAAGTTTCGGATTAAACTCAGGACAAAATTGTAGACTGTGTTACAAAACTTCAGCATGTTTTGGTATGAAGTTTTAGCAAATGAACTAAATAACTTCAACATGCATTATCAAAAACTCTTTAGAAAATTACTTACTGCAAGACAAAAACTTAAGCGTGTTTAGTGCGAAGTTTTAGCAACTGAACTAAAAAACTTCAGCATGTTTAGTCTGAAGTTTTAGCAAATGAACTAAATAACTTCAGCAAGTTTTGTCTGAAGTTTTAGTAAATGAACTAAATAACTTCAACATGCATTAGCAAAAACTCATTAGAAAATTACATACTACAAGACAAACACTTAAGCATGTTTAGTCTTAATTTTTAGCAAATGAACTAAAAAAACTTAAGAATGTTTAGTCTGAAGTTTTAGCAAATGAACTAAATAGCTTAAACATGTTTAGTCTGAAGTTTTAGCAAATGAACTAAATAACTTAAGCATGTTTAGTCTGAAGTTTTAGCAAATGAACTAAATAACTTAAGCATGTTTAGTCTGAAGTTTTAGCAAATGAACTAAATAACTTCAGCATGTTTAGTCTGAAGTTTTAGCAAATGAACTAAATAACTTCAGCATGTTTAGACTAAAACTTAGAATAAAATTTATGACAAAACTGTAGACTCCAGGATAAATAACTTCAGCATGCATTAGCATGAAGTTTTAGTTTCAATGTGAAATAACTTCATGTTATATTAGCATGAAGTTTTAGCTTCAACATGAAACAACTTCATGCTACATTAGCATGAAGTTTCAGCTTCAAGGTGAAACAATTTCATGCAAGTGTGATTCTGAAGATGAATCTGGACAACTTTCTAATTTTTTTATAAAGTTGCTGAGAGGAGAGCATGAGATCATTTTATATCTTTTGTTAGGGGTGTAATTATCGTATTATTATGGGTTTTTGTGAGATGGCTACCAAATCAATAATTTTTAAAAATAGGGTACATGTTAAAAGGTGGAACAAATACAGAGTACGGCTGCAAATCCCCCAACATTTAAGAAAATTCGACACATTTGTGGCAGTAGTAAGTAATTAAGAAAATGAAACCTAAATAATTAACAAAAATGGCACCAAATTAAGGTCATTCCTTAAGAGAAACGTAAAGCTTTTTGCTTATTTGTAGGAACTAAGTTATTAGTGATCAGTAAATCCTCTGAATCTGTAAAGACCCGGCCGATAGTTTTGAGAGTAATAGCCCCGATCCCCTGTTAACTGCTTACCCCATATCTATTTCTGCTATTGTGACTTGATAGGATGATTATTTTTGAGTTTCGGAGTGTTTTGGGACACTTAGTCCCTAAATGAGAGCTTAAGCTTTAGGATTTAGGCCGTAGTCGGAACTATATGAAGACGACTCCGGAATAGAATTTTGTCGGTTCCGTTAGCTCCGTTAAGTGATTTTGGGTTTAGGGGCGTGTCCGGATGGTGTTTTGGAGGTCCTTAGCTCATTTAGGCTTGAAATGGCGAAAGTCGAATTTTTGGAGTTTTGGGCCGGTAGTGGAATTTTTGATATCGGGATCAGAATCCGATTCCGGAAGTTGAAATAGGTCCGTAATATTGAATATGACTAGCGTGAAAATTTTGGGATCAATCGGACGTGGTTTGATAGGTTTCGGCATCGGTTGTAGAATTTTGAAGTTTCAAGTTCTTTAAGTATGAAATGGAAGGTGATTCGTGATTTTAGCATTTTTTTTATATGATTTGAGAGCTCGACTAAGTTCGAATGGTATTTTAGGACTTGTTGGTATGTTTGGTTAAGGTCTCGGGGGCCTCAGGTGAGTTTCGGATGCTTAACGGATCACTTTTGGACTTTGGAAGATAGCAGATTTCTGGTGTTCTATTGCAGGCATTTTCTTCATCGCGTTTGCGAGGGAGTCCTCGCATTCGCGTAAGGTATCTGGGAAGGGCAGCTGAATTACTCTTCGCATCCGCGATGTCTCTCTCGCGTTCGCGAAGGTGTGGAACCTTGAAGCCACGTGTTCGCGACATGGTCCTCGCGTTCGCAAAGAATAACTGGAGGCAGGCGAGATTTCGTGCTTCGCGTTCGCGAAGGGTCAAGCTAAGTGGTATTCACGTTCGCGACATGTTCATCGCATTCGTGATGGAGAATTTTTGGGCCGAAGTAAATTGTACTTCGCGAACGTGAGGGTGTGGTCCCGTTCGCGAAGAAGGACGCGTCTGGGCAGTATTAAAGTTTCCAAAACGGGGGCTATGCCATTTTTATCATAAACTTGAGTTGGGAGCTTGGATTTTGGACGAGGGTTTGAGGGATTTTCAGAGATATCGATTTGGTCATGATTCTTAGCTCCTTTATGGTTATATTCCACTAATCTATGCTTGAATTCATCGTTTAATTTCGGATTTGGGGTGAGAAATTGAGAAAAGTTCTTAGGCCGAATTTTGGGGTTTTGATCGAGATTTTGGTACCGGGTTTGAGCAATTTTGGTACGAGTAAACTCGGGAGTGAATGAGTGTTCGTATTTTGTGACTTTTACTCGATTCCGAGACGTGGGCCCCACAGGCGATTTTTGAGAAAATTTCGGAATTTTTGTAAAAATGTTGATTTCATTAATTAGATGAGTCTATTATGGTTGTATTTATGATATGTAATTACTTTTGGCAAGATTTGGGCCATTCAGAGCCGAATATTCGTGGGAAAGGCATTGTGACCGATTGATTGAGCTTGGTTCGAGGTAAGTGGCTTGCCTAACTTTGTGTGGGGGAAATCCCCTTAAGATTTGGAACTATTGTGATATGTGAGTGCCGTGTACGTGAGGTGACGAGAACGTACATGGGCTAGTTGTGAAAAACCCGATTTTTTTATTGAGCAGCAGCATGTTTTCCTGTTATTTTGAATTGTACCATTTTAAGGAGTACTAATCTATTTTCAGTTCTTAATTGAGTTATTTCAATATGTATAGCTATCATGTTTAGTCTAATACAACATGTCTACGTGTTTTAAATTTTTATGTGAATTATGTGCAGCATGCTTAATGAATTTCCTGCTTCTTCCCTAACTAGTACTTAATCTAAATTGTAAGAATTTCATGATGTAGTTGTATTTCTATCATTCGCACCGCATATTTATTTTGGAACTACGGAACGGTATTCCGGGAGATCTCCCCTGTACTGCATATTTACTTTGGGACTACGGAATGGTATTCCGGGAGATCCCCTGCACATTTACTTTGGGACTACGGAACGGTATTCCGGGAGATCCCCTTACACATTTACTTTGATACTACGGAACGGTATTCCGGGAGATTCCCCTGCACGTATTTTTTTGGACTACGAAATGGTATTCCGGGAGATCCCCCTACACATTTATGTTTGAGACTACGGGACGATATCTCGGGAGATCCCCTGTTGTGTTTCTGTGCACTAAGTTGTTGCCTTCTATGATATCATTGTTGTTAAATTTCATCTTTTATTTTATTGCGGTATTACATTCTATATTGTTTTATTATATATTTGCCAGTGGGGCCTTGACCTGACCTCGTCACTACTCGACTGAGGTTAGGCTTGGCACTTACTGGGTATCGATTGTGGTGTACTCATGCTACTCTCTGCACATGTTTTTTGTGTGCAGATCCAGATGTACCTTATCAGCCGCACTATCAGTGAGTCGGGACAGCTTTGGAGACTTCAAGGTATATCTGCCGCGTCCGCAGTCTTTCTCATGTACATTGTCTTCTGTATTTTCCTTTGTTAGATTCTGATGTATAGAGACACTAGATTTTTTCTTCTGTAGTTTGTGATTTACGATGTTCCGGGTTTTGGGAATTGTTGTGTATTTTTTAATAGTTGGTTAAATTTATATTTTTATTTCATTATTCTGCAAATTCTAGGCTTACCTAGTTGTAGAGACTAGGTGACGTCATGACGTCACACGTAAGGAAAAATTGGATCGTGACAAATTGGTATCAGAGCTTTAGGTTCGTAGGTGTCGTGAGTCACAAATCAGTTTATTAGAGTCTCGCGAATCGGTACGGAGACATCTGTACTTATCTTTGGGAGGCTATGGAACTGTTAGGAAAAACTTTTTACCACTTTGATTCCCTGTCGTGCGAAAATTGTTGACTTCAAAGATTCTAAACTTCTGTATTCTATTTTCTCACAGATGGTGAGGACACGTACAAGCGGATCTGATGACCAGGCACCCGCGCCTCCTGCTAGAGCCATGAGAGGCCGGGGTCGGGGTAGAGGCCGGGGACGTCCACATAGTGCAGCCAGAGCACCCGCACGAGCTGCTACAGAAGAGCCCCCAGTAGCTCAAGCTGGAGGGCAGACACCTGAGATACCTATTGCTGCACCAGCCCTCCAGGAGACTCTAGCCCAGTTTCTGAGCATGTTCAGCACCTTAGCTCAGGCTGGATTGATTCCACTTGCTCCTGCCACATCTCAGGCCGGGTGAGGAGCACAGACTCCAATCGACGGTACTCCAGAGCAGCGGGTTTAGGTCGACCAGGTTCTAGAGGTTGTACCAATGCAGCTGGTAGCTCCAGCTCAGCCCGAGGTTAGGACAGCAGCTTCTGAGGCGGAGCAGCTCAGACTTGAGAGGTACAAGAAGTACCACCCACCTATCTTCAGCGGATTTGGCTACAGATGATGCTCAGGATTTTGCTGGAGGAGTGTCATCGTATTCTCCGTACTATGGGTGTAGTGGAGACGAGCGGGGTTTCTCTTACCACATTCTATCTTAGAGGAGCAGCCTATAAGTGGTGGCGTGCTTATAAGTTGAATAGTCCGACTGAGGCAGCTTCACTTACATTGACTCAGTTCTCGGATATGTTTTTGAGAGAGTATGTCCCTCAGACACTAAAGGATTCATAGCGTGCAGAGTTTGAGTAGCTGTACCATGGTGCTATTATTGTGTCAGAGTATGCAGTTCGTTTCAGTAATTTGGCTCGACATGCACCGGCCTTAGCATCCAGAGTAGTATGGCCAGGGAATTGGAGATGGATATTTCTTATCAGCAGGTTGTGGG
The DNA here is from genome assembly GCF_000715075.1 of Nicotiana tabacum. Taxonomy (NCBI): domain Eukaryota; kingdom Viridiplantae; phylum Streptophyta; class Magnoliopsida; order Solanales; family Solanaceae; genus Nicotiana; species Nicotiana tabacum. Next base: position 22,038,296 of record NC_134103.1, read on the forward strand.
TATTGCCAGGAGATTCGAGGGCATGTTTGTCCGGGATAGAGAGGAGAGGGAGGCCAAGAGGTCTCGAGAGGCTGGTTATTATTTTGGAGCTCGTGCCCCAACAGCTCGCCATGGTAGGGGTTATGTGAGCCGCCCCGTTCATTCAGCTCTTCTAGCCTCCAGCGGTGTTCCATCTCCTTCTAGACCCCAGGAGCCTTATTATGCACCGCCAGTATCTAGTGTGCCTCCTGCACGGGGTATTCCTAGCGGCCAGTCCAGCAGACCTGGCCCAAGCCATTCACAGCAACCATGCCCTCCTAGAGCTTGTTTTGAGTGTGGCGACACTGGCCACATGGTGAGGGATTGCCCCAGGATTAGGAGGGGTGCACCTCCACAGACTTTTCAGCCACAGCGTGCTCCACCGGGTCCTCAGGCTATGATTACAGCACCAGCTGCCACCCCACCTGCTCAACCAGCTCGAGGTAGAGGTCGAGGAGGTAGAGGTCACCCTAGAGGGGGAGGCCAGGCCAGATATTATGCACTTCCTGCTCGTACAGAGGCAGTTGCTTCTGATTCTGACATTACAAGTATTGTTCCGGTCTGTCATAGAGATGCGTCGGTATTATTTAACCCAGGCTCTACATATACTTATGTGTCCTCTTATTTTGCTCCGTATTTGGGCGTATCTCGGGATTCTTTGAGTTCCCTTATTTATGTATCTACTCCTGTGGGAGATTCTTTTGTTGTGGACCGTGTGTATCGGTCGTGTCTGATTGCTCTTAGTGGTTTTGATACCAGAGCCGATTTATTATTGCTCAGCATGGTGGACTTTGATATTATTTTGGACATGGACTGGTTGTCGCCCCATTATGCTATTCTTGATTGTCACGCTAAAACTGTGACGCTAGCTATGCTAGGTTTACCGCGATTAGAGTGGAGAGGTACTTTAGAGTATACTCCCAGCAGAGTTATTTCTTTTCTTAAAGCTCAACGAATGATTGAGAAGGGGTGTGCCGCGTATCTAGCTTATGTGAGAGATTTCAGTATTGATACCCCTACAGTTGAGTTAGTTCCAGTAGTAAGGGACTTTCTAGATATGTTTCTAGTTGATCTTCCGGGCATGCCGCCCGACAGAGATATTAATTTTGGCATTGATTTGTTGTCGGGCACTCAGCCCATCTCTATTCCTCCATATCATATGGCTCCTCCTGAATTGAAGGAGTTGAAAGAGCAGTTACAAGAATTTCTTGATAAAGGCTTCATTCGGCCCAGTGTGTCACCTTGGGGTGCTCTTGTCTTATTTGTGAAGAAGAAGGATGGTTCTATGTGGATGTGTATTGATTACCGCCAGTTGAACAAAGTCACAGTGAAGAACAGGTACCCATTGCCTCGTATTTGACTTGAATTCTAGCTATCATCAGTTAAAGATTCGGGAGCCGGACATCCCGAAGACTGCTTTCAGGACTAGATATGGTCACTATGAGTTTCTTGTCATGTCATTTGGGCTGACCAATCCCCCAACATCCTTTATGCATTTGATGCACAGTGTGTTCCGTCCTTATCTTGATTCCTTCATCATTGTGTTTATTGATGATATCATGGTATATTCCCGGACTCGGGAAGATCATGAGCAGCACCTGAGGACCGTGCTTCAGACTTTGAGGGAGAAGGTGTTGTATGCAAAATTTTCTAAGTGTGAATTCTGGCTTGATTCAGTGGCATTCTTGGGCCACATAGTGTCTTGTGATGGGATCAAGGTAGATCCAAAGAAGATTGAAGCAGTGCAGAGTTGGCCCAGACCGTCCTTATCTACAAAGATCCAGAGTTTTCTTGGTTTGGCGGGGTATTACCGCCGATTCGTAGAGAGTTTCTCATCTATTGCAGCACCTATGACCAGGTTGACCCAGGAGGGTGCTCCGTTTAGGTGGACAGAGGAGTGTGAGGAGAGCTTTCAGAAGCTCAACACAGCTTTGACTACCGCCCCAGTATTGGTATTGCCTTCAGGTTCAGGGTCTTATACAGTTTATTGTGATTCGTCGCAAGTTGGCCTAGGCGCGGTGTTGATGCAAGACCGTAGGGTGATTGCCTACGCGTCCAGACAACTGAAGGTGCATGAAAAGAACTATCCTGTCCACGACCTTAAGCTAGCAGTTATTGTTTATGCCTTGAAGATTTGGAGGCATTATTTGTACGGAGTTCCTTGTGAGATTTACATTGAAAACCAGAGTTTGCAGCACTTGTTCAGGCAGAAGGACCTTAATTTTCATAAGCGGAGGTGGTTGGAGCTACTTAAAGGCTATAATATCACTATATTGTACCACCCAGGGAAGGCCAACGTAGTGGCCGACGCCTTGAGTCATCGAGAAGAGAGTTTGGGGAGTTTGGCATATCTTGCGGTAGCCGAGAGGCCCTTAGCCTTAGATGTTCAGGCCTTAGCCAGCCAGTTTGTGAGATTGGATATTTCATATCCTAGCCGGGTATTAGCTTGCGTGGTTGCTCGGTCTTCACTTTATGACTGTATCAGGGAGCGCCAGTATGATGATCCTCATCTTCTAGTTCTTCAGGATAGGGTTTGGTGAGGTGATGCCAGAGATGTGACTATTGGTGATGATGGTGTGATGAGGATGCAGGGCCGGATCTATGTGCCCAATGTAGATGGGCTTCGGGAGTTGATTCTCGAGGAGGCCCACAGCTCGCGGTACTCCATTCATCCCGGTGCCGCAAAGATGTACTCGAATTTGAGACAGCACTATTGGTGGAAGAGGATGAAGAAGGATATAGTTGGGTTTGTGGCCAAGTGTCTAAACTGTCAGCAGGTCAAATATGAGCACCAGAGGCCGGGTGGATTACTTCAGAGGTTAGATATCCCAGAGTGGAAGTGGGAGCGGATCACCATGGACTTTGTAGTTGGACTTCCACAAACTTTGAGAAAGTTCGATGCTATTTGGGTGATCGTGGATCGGCTGACCAAGTCATCTCATTTTATTCCAGTATTGACCACTTATTCTTCTGAGAGGTTGGTTGAGATTTATACCAGAGAGATTGTCCGCCTTCATGGTATTCCAATATCCATCATTTCAGACAGAGGTACACAGTTCACATCACGGTTCTGGAGAGCCGTACAACGGGAGTTGGGTACTAGATTGGAGCTGAGCACAACCTTTCACCCTCAGACGGACGGGCAGTCCGAGCGCATAATTCAGATTCTTGAGGATATGCTCCATGCCTGTATGATGGAGTTCGGAGGGTCATGGGACCAATACTTGCCACTTGCAGAGTTTGCTTACAACAATAATTACCAGTCCAGTATTCAGATGGTACCATATGAGGCTTTGTATGGTAGGCGGTTCCGGTCCCCAGTGGGATGGTTTGAGCCTGGCGAGGCCCGATTATTGGGTACAGACTTGGTCCAGGATGCCCTGGATAAGGTGAAGGTGATTCAGGAGAGACTTCGCACAGCCCAGTCCAGGCAGAAGAGTTATGCGGACCGGAAGGTTTGTGATTTGGCATTTATGGTTGGTGAGCGTGTCTTACTTCGGGTATCGCCTATGAAGGGCATGATAAGGTTCGAGAAGAAGGGCAAGCTGAGCCCGAGGTTCATTGGTCCTTTACAGATATTGCAGCGAGTTGGAGAGGTTGCTTATGAGCTTGCCTTGCCTCCCAGCCTAGCAGGAGTTCACCCGATATTCCACGTGTATATGCTCCGGAAGTATCACGGTGATCCGACTCATGTATTGGATTTCAGCTCAATCCAGTTGGACAAGGATCTATCTTATGTGGAGGAGCCAGTAGTCATTTTGGACAGGTAGGTCATAAAGCTCAGGTCAAAGAATATTGCTTCAGTAAAGGTCCAATGGAGAGGTCAGCCAGTCGAGGAGGCAACTTGGGAGACCGAACAGGATATGCGCAGCCAGTACCCTTATCTTTTCACAGTTTCAGGTATGTCTTTATACTCGTTCGAGGACGAACGGTTGTTTTAAGAGGGGGAGGATGTAATGACCCGGCCGGTCGTTTTGAGAGTACTAGCCCCGATCCCCTATTAACTGCTTACCCCATATCTATTTCTGCTATTGTAACTTGTCGGGATGATTGGTTTTGAGTTTCGGAGTGTTTTGGGACACTTAATCCCTAAATGAGAGCTTAAGCCTTAGGATTTGGGCAGTAGTCAGAACTATGTGAAGACGACTCCAGAATGGAATTTTGTCCGTTCCGTTAGCTCCGTTAGGTAATTTTGGATTTAGGGGCGTGTCCGGATGGTGTTTTGGAGGTCCGTAGCTCATTTAGGCTTGAAATGGCGAAAGTCGAATTTTTGGAGTTTTGGGCTGGTAATGGAATTTTTGATATCGAAGTCGGAATCTGTTTCCGGAATCTGAAATAGGTCTGTAATATCTAATATGACTTGCGTGCAAAATTTGGGGTCAATCGGACGTGGTTTGATAGGTTTCGGCATCGGTTGAAGAATTTTGAAGTTTTAAGTTCTTTAAGTTTGAATTGGAAAGTGATTCGTGATTTTAGCATTTTTTTGATGTGATTTGAGAGCTCGACTAAGTTTGTATGGTATTTTAGGACTTGTTGGTATGTTTTGTTGAGGTCCCGGGGGCGTCGGGTGAGTTTCGGATGCTTAACGGATCACTTTTGGACTTTGGAAGATAGCAGATTTCTGGTGTTCTGTTGCAGGCATTTTCTTCATTGCATTCGCGAGGGAGCCCTCGCGTTCGCGTAAGGTATCTGGGAAGGGAAGCTGAATTACTCTTCACCTCCGCGATGTCGCTCTTGCGTTCGTGAAGGTGTGGAACCTTGAAGCCATGCATTCGTGACATGGTCCTCGCGTTCGCGAATAAGAACTGGAGGTAGGCTAGATTTTGTGCTTCGCGTTCGCGATGGAGATCCCGCGTTCGCGAAGGGTCAAGCTGAGTGGTCTTCGAGTTCGCGACATGTTCATCGCGTTCGCGATGGAGGATTTTTGGGCCGAAGTAAATTGTACTTCGCGAACGCGAGGGTGTGATCGCGTTCACGAAGAAGGACGCGTCTGGGCAGTATTAAAGTTTCCAAAATGGGGGTTATGCCATTTTTATCAAAAACTTGAGTTGGGAGCTCGAATTTTGGACGAGGGTTTGAGGGATTTTCAGAGATATCGATTTGGTCATGATTCTTAACTCCTTTATGGTTATATTCCACTAATCTATGCTTGAATTCTTCGTTTAATTTCGGATTTGGGGTGAGAAATTGAGAAAAGTTCTTAGGCCGAATTTTGGGGTTTTGATCGAGATTTTGGTACCAGGTTTGAGCAATTTTGGTACGAGTAAACTCGGGAATGAATGTGTATTCGTATTTTGCGACTTTTACTCGATTCCGAGACGTGGGCCCCACGGGCGATTTTTGAGTAAATTTCGGAATTTTTGCTAAAATGTTGATTTCATTAATTAGATGAGTCTATTATGGTTATGTTTATGATATGTAATTGCTTTTGGCTAGATTTGGGCCATTCGGAGCCGAATATTCGTGGGAAAGGCATTGTGATCGATTGATTGAGCTTGGTTCGAGGTAAGGGCTTGCCTAACTTTGTGTGGGGGAAATCCCCTTAAGATTTGGAACTATTGTGCTATGTGAGCGCCGTGTACGTGAGGTGACGAGTACGTACACGTGCTAGTTGTGGAAAACCCGATTTTCTTACAGAGCAGCAACATGTTTTCCTGTTATTTTGAGTTATACCATTTTAATGACTACTAAACTATTTTCAGTTCTTAATTAAGTTATTTCAATATGTGTAGCTATCATCTTTAGTCTAATACAACATATCTACGTGTTTTAATTATTTATGTGAATTATGTGCAGCATGCTTAATGAATTTCCTGCTTCTTCCTTCACTAGTACTTAGTCTAAATTGTAAGAATTTCGTGATGTAGTTGTATTTCTATCATTCGCGCTGCATATTTACTTTGGGACTACGGAACGGTATTCCGGGAGATCCCCCTGTACTGCATATTTACTTTGGGACTACGGAACGGTATTCCGGGAGATCCCCCTGCACATTTACTTTGGGACTACGGAACGGTATTCCGAGATATCCCCTGCACGCTTATTTTGGGACTACGGAACAGTATTCCGGGAGATCACCCTACACATTTATGTTTGGGACTACGGGACGGTATCTCGGGAGATCCCCTGTTGTGTTTCTGTGCACTAAGCTGTTACCTTCTATGATTTCATTTTTGATAAATTTCAGCTTTTATTTTATTGTGGTATTACATTCTATATTGTTTATTATATATTTGCCAGTTTGGTCTTGACCTGACCTCGTCACTACTCGACCGAGGTTAGGCTTGGTACTTACTAGGTACCGATTGTGGTGTACTCAGGCTACTCTCTGCACATATTTTTCGGGAACAGATCCAGGTGTACCTTATGAGCCGCATTATCAGTGAGCCGAGACAGCTTTGGAGACTTCAAGGTATATCTGCTGCGTCCGCAGACCTCGGAGTCCCCTTCTACTCTTTCTCATATCCATTGTCTTCTGTATTTTTCTTTGTTAGATTCTGATGTATAGAGACACTAGATTTTTCCTTCTGTAGTTTGTGATTCATGATGTTCCGGATTTTGGGATTTGTTGTGTATTTTTAAATAGTTGATTAAATTTATATTTTTATTTTATTATTCCGCAAATACTAGGCTTACCTAGTTATAGAGATTAAGTGCCGTCACGACGTCACACGGAGGAAAAAATTTGATCGTGACGGAATCCATTCCATTTATTTTTGCTTATTTATAAGGATTTAAACTTCTATTTAAACTCTTTTATTTTCCTTGCCCTCGTCACTCTAACAGAAATTATACATATTCATTCAAGATTCTATGAGTCAAGTCACTAACACACTAACTCTCCTATTTCTGGCCTTTTGTATTTCTTTTAATTTTCTTTTAAGGTGAAATAAATTAATAGAATATTTACATAATATTCACAGTATAATTTACGTTATATTATTTTATACAAATATATATTGATGGAATCTGAAGAATATATATTGATGGAATCTGAAGAATATATATTGATCGTTGAGTTTGGTATTCAGTTAATAATGATTTATTTTATTGAAGGAATATAAAAATTATATAAAACTTTTACAATCTAATATATTATAAATATTTTAAATCTATATTTTTCTGAAAAAATAAAACTATCCACTACAAAAATTAAATATAGGGAAAAACAATACCAAAAATCCCCTTGGTATAAATATATTTTTGAGGTATAATTTCATTATAAAACATACTCAATTGTATGTATTTAAAACATCGTATAAATATGGTATACTTTTAATTTAGATGTTGTTATGTAATATTTTTGGTATATTATAGGTATAAAGTATATATAAACATATATAATTAATATGCCATATTTTAAAACATACATATTGTATCAAATATTTGGAAAAATCTGCCATATCAGAGAGAATTTTATACTTGAACACTTAGTTGTGTGGCAAGTGATGATACTCTGTACATTAAACCAAATTATATATCATTAAAGAATAAAAAATATGAGGAGAAAGAAACATTTGGTTTAACTCTTGCGTTGGTAATTTGATAAAAGAGTGATTTGTCGAAGTTTGTGAGAATGCAACAATAGTATTTGAGCATTATTTTTGAAAAAATAAAATAAAATTGATAAGTGATGAGAAGAACTTCTACTGAAATAAAGGAAGACATGAAACTTCTCTCAAAGAGAGAAGAGAAATCTTCTCATCAACGGTTATTTAATACTCCCTCCGTTTGAATTTACGTGAACCCATTTGAGTGGGTACGGAGTTTAAGAAAAAAGAGAAGACTTTTGAACTTGTGGTGTAGAATAATGCACATATATTTTGTGTGGCAATAAATCATTACATAAAGGTAAATTGTTTCCAAATAAGGAAAGAGGTCATTCTTTTTGGCACGGACTAAAAAGGAAATATGTTCACATAAATTGAAACGAAAGGAGTATTAGAGAGAAAGAGAAATAAGATATAAGAATTTAAACATAATCTCTTATTTTTAGGAAGAGTTAAAAAATATATTAAATACTACTCCCTCCGTTCCAGTTTATGTGAACCTATTTCCTTTTTGGTTCGTCCCAAAAAAAAATGATCCCTTTCTAAATTTGGAAACAATTTAGCTTAAACTTACAATTCTACCCTTAATGAGAAACTTTTATAACCACACAAATACTCTAGGTCCCTTTTTGATTTGTTTAGGATCATAAATTCTAAAAGTCTTCATTTGTTTCTTAAACTCCGTGCCCAATCAAATACGTTCACATAAATTGGAACTGAGGGAGTAGTATTTTATTTATATATGCTGCATTTGTAATAAAATGTGCTATTATTGGAATAATCCAAATATGGTAACAGTCTTATAAATACTATTTTATAAGAGCCCTACAATGTAAAAATCTCTTTCATTTATGTAGAAATGACACAAGGTAGCCACTCTAAAGGGCTGCTATTTAGAAATTAGCCAGTACATCTTGAATTTCAAATTTTCAGTTTAATTTTTCAGGACAAAAATACCCAAAATTTTTCTGAAGTTAAGATTTTTAGTTTAAACTTTCAAGACAAAATAAATATTAGCTAATCTCTAAATAGCATAATTGAGAATGGCTATCTTTGCACTTGCCTATTCATTTATAGGAAAATGCAAAATTGGCTGGCCGATCGAAAATAATTGTATTCGCTAGCTAAAAAGTGTATATATATATATATATATATATATATATATATATATATATATATATATATATATATTTCTATACAAGGTTCATTCGAAATAGTCAAATTTATTAGGAACCTGAGACAACCATACTTGAAACTTGCGAAAACATCATGTAATTAAATTCTAAGAGAGTACTTTAACCAACATACCTGAAATTCGCCTCTTAATAGTACTATGATGGACCACCACACTAAACAACTGCAATCTACAACAATGCAACACATTTGTACCTCTTTCAATGATGTTTGGAGTACTCTATATACGATGTATGCGAAACCATCGCATGCTCGAATTCTCAGTCTCATGGAATGATCATTTACTCGATCGTATTACTAAGGGCATTCAGAGTATGTCAACTTATCTTCACTACATCAAGAAACTTGTGACTATTCTTAACTCTATTGGAGCTGCTATCACTCTCAATGATCTCACTCTTTATATTCTTAATTAAACTTGCTACCTGAGTACAAAAGTATTTCTGATTCTATACGGACTTGAGACATGACCGCACTCCATTTTGATGAACTTTATGAAAAGTTGTGTGACTATAAGTTGCTAATTTAGCGAGATCACAACCCTCTTGCTTTTCTATTAACTGTCAATTTTGTCGCCAAGACTACATCTTTCAACACTCGGGACAATAGGTCTAATATTGGCTCTAACAAAGGCACTACCCAGCAAACCAATCATCGCTTCAATGGCAAACAAAAAAAATGACCAGTTTGTCAATATTGCGACAAGCCTGGCCATGTATTCAAGCAATGCCACAAACTTCAAATGGCCTTTCCTTGGCTTAATTTTTTTAGCTCCATAGTGCAGCCTCGGATCAGAGTACATCTTTTCCAAAACCAAATGCAAATATGGTTGCTGTAGGAACAAGTGAAAATCAAAATTGGTTAATTGATTCAAAGGCTTCTGATCATGTCACAAACGACCTGCAAAATCTCTCTTGACATTCATTGCAAAATTGGTTAATCTTTCTATGCATCACACACTTTGGTTCCTCCAAACTTTCTCCTCCTAATCGTCACTCGTACCTTTCTAATGTTCTCTGTGTTCCTAGCATGAAAAATAATCTTATTTCTGTTTATCAGTTGTGTGCCTCCAAACATTCTCTTATATTGTGAAGCACTATAGAACGAGGGTGCCACTGGTACGAGGGAAACCTAGAAATGGACTATTATGGGTGGCATAATAGATTTGGTCACCCATCTTCATCAGCTTTGCGGAGAATTCTCCGTGCTCTCAACCGACCAAATTGTTCTGTTTCATCTAAGTTTATTTTTTTATTCGTGCAAGTGTAATAAAATGCACAAAACACCATGTGGTATTTCTTCAATAAAGTCGTCTTCTCCATTAGAATTTATATATTCTAAGGTTTGGGGTCCTGCACCTATTTCTTCAGTAACAACACGACAGGGGTTGTCACGATCCCAAGTTCCCTCCGTAAGATGTCGTGACGGCACTTGGTATCTAAGACTAGGTAAGCCTAACAACATGCGGAATAATTGAAATACAACTTAAAATTTCAAAACTTCAGCAATTACATAAATAAAATCCGTAACTCAATATGTACAACTCCCAAAACCTGATGAAATATAAGTCGCAAGCTCTAAATAACGGTGCTGAACAAATCTTAGACATCACTGTCTATAATAGGGTAATGAAATAAGGAAAACATGATAGAAGGGGACTCCGAGACCCCAAGCAGCTTCACTTCAGGTATTATGACTTGTGCGTATGGTCGGAATTGAATTTCGAGAAGTTCAGAGTTGATTTGGAAAGAAAAATCTAATTTCAGAAGCTTTAAGTATGAAGAATTGACTAAGGTTTGATTTTTGAGTAAACGTCCTCGGAATCAGGATTGAAAGGTTCCAACAGGTTTATATGATGATTTTGGACTTGGGCGTATGCTCGGATCAGGTTTTGGATGACCCGGGAGCGTTTCGGTGACTATTGTGGAAGGTTGGCATTTTGGAAGAATTTCATAAATTTGAGTTGAAGTGCATTTCAATGATATCGACGTCTGTTTGGGATTCCGAGTCTGGAAATAGCTCCGTATGATGATTCCGGTCTTAGGAGAGCGTCCGGAAGTGGATTTGGAGGTCCGTAGGTCATTTTGGGGTCATTTGGGCGGAAGTTGGAAATTTGGATAATTTTAAGAAGTTTGACTGGGAGTGAACTTTTGATATCGGGGTTGGATTATGATTCCGGAAGATGGAATAAGTCCGTAATATCGAATGTGACTTGTGTGCGAAATGTGAGGTCAATCCGACGTGATTTGATAGGTTTCGGTATCGATTGTAAAAGTTTGAAGTTTCAAAGTTCATTAACATGTTATAGTCACCATATTTAGTCTAATTTCATATGTCTACTTGTCTTATCTCTTATTTGCAATTTGTCCTACATGTCTAGTTGAATTAATTACTTTCTTTTATTCCGTATTCATTATTTAACTGTTGAATTCTTTACTTGAAATTGCTATTCTTGGAATATCTTGTCGTTGAGTTTGGTATTGAGTTGCAAAGGCCGCGGTTTCTTTTGAGGCAAAGTGTAAGTTGTGAAATATCATTTCATTGAGTTACTCTCCGGCTGCTATTGTTGAAATATTGTGTACAATTGTGATTGATCCGTGGGCTCCTTATTCTGAAATTCTATTATTGTTTGGCATTTTGGCAAGTTGTGATATTGGGCACTTGAGGTGCGAATTGTGATATGTTGTGATATTGATATGCATGCGGTGGAGTAACTCAAGCCACCTTCTCTGCCTCAGATTCAATTCCTTCTGCTTGAAAATATACTGAATGTCACGACCCAAAATCCATTAAAGGTCGTGATGGCGCCGGACACCGCTGTCAGGCAAGCCAAAAATAAATACTTAATTTGGTTCTCATTTTAATATTTTTGAAATCATATTTTCTTCAATTAAATAATAAAGGATGGAATTTACAGAGTAAATAATAAGATTTTTAACAAATTTCAATACAGGACAACCCAAATCATCCCAAAACCTGGTGTCACAAGTACATGAGCCTCAACTAGGAATGTAAAATAAAATATAACATATGTCCGGAATACAAATTCGGACAGGAGGAAGATAAATACTCCAAAGAAGACTCTGCTGGCTGCGGACTCGTAACGTGGAATGCAGCTTACCTAACTCACCGCAATAACCGCGCCTCTGCGTCCACAAGGCCACAAGACATATATGCATCAACAAAAAAATGTACAGCAAGTGTAGTATGAGTACGTAAATCAACGCGTACCTAGTAAGTATCCCGCCTAACCCCGAAGAAGTAGTGACGAGGGGTCGACTTCGACACTTACTATGGGCTATAAATAAAATATCAATGATATAATTAGGTATGGATAACTTAAAATGACTGTAAGCTCAATATCATGAAATAAGTAAACAATTCTTTTGTTCATAAGTAATTTCCAAATTTATTTTCGTCATTTAATATTTTGTATCTCGGGACCATGAAAGCAAAATCAATTATTATCAATTCCAAAAATATATATCATGCGCAAATCATGCCGAGGTCGTACGACTCGAACCAACATAATATTTAAACTGTGCACTGCCGAGGGTCGAACGACGCGAACCATAGATGCATCTATTTAGCCTGCCGAGGCGTTCGACTCGCTCCACAAAAGAGAAAATACAATTAAAAAAAAACAAATTCAAGATTTATTAAGGGCGGCTATTCAAGAAAAATACAAATTCTCATTTACGGTCAAGAAGAATAAAATTTAACCTTTTAAAGTTACTTTACCAAGTTTCGATATGATTTAAGAAATTTAAATTAACAAGTAGGATACAAGCATTGCAATTATAACATGATCTGGGTCCTAGACTACCCGGACATAAGCATATTAGTCTCGTCACCTCGTGCGTACGTAACCCCCATAAATAGAAACACATAATGATTTGATTCACCTATGGGGTTAATTTCCTCTTACAAGGTTAGAAAGGAGACATACCTCACTCCAAAATTTCATAACCGGCTACCAAGCCCTTCCAACAACTCAGACCGACTCCCATCGCTCCAAAACTAGTCAATAAATGTGCAAACCCGCTCTAATACTCATAATAATTTAATTTATAAAAATTTTCAACTCCGCTCGAAAAATCGATAAAGCAACCCGCGGGCCTACGTGCCCGGATTTCGAAAATTATCGAAGACAAACACTACCCATAGCACGACGAACTCAAATATATAATTTATTCCAAATTCCATGTCCAAATTCGTGGTCAAAATTCAAAAATATCAATTTCTAGTTTTTTCTTCAAAATCCCAAATTTTCAATTCTAAATCCTTATATAATCCAAGTATTCTACTTGTAATAGGTGGGAATCACTTACCTTGACATAGATGACGAAAATCTCCCTACCAAGAGCTAGAAAAATTGCCCAACCAAATGAAAAGATGGGTGAAATAAACCCAAACGCCGCTTTAAAATCATTCTGCCAAGCCCAACCTTCGCACCTGCGGTCAAATAGCCGCTTCGGCGGCTCCGCACCTGCGGAGATTCCATCACAGGTGCGGCTCTAGCTCGTCCCAACAATCCCCGCATCTGCGCCCCATGTAGCGCATATGCGGTTCTTCATGCCCAGGTGCAGTCCCGCTTCTGCAAAACTTGACCGCATATGGGGTCCCAACCTTCCTCAGCCAAAACCGCTTCTGTGACCCTCTTGGCCGCTTCTGCGGCTCCGCACCTGTGGCCAAAAGCTCGCAGGTGCGGTTACACCAGATACCATCTGCTTAGCATTTCTTCCAAGTCCAAACTCGATCCGTTAACTATCCCAAATCCACCCGAGGCCCTCAGAACCTCAACCAAATATACCAACACATCCCAAAACATATTACGAACTTAGTCGAGCCTTTAAATCACATCAAACAACGCCAAAAACACGAATCACCCTCCAATTCAAACTTAATGAACTTTGAAACTTCAAACTTCTACAATCGATGCTGAAACCTATCAAATCACATCCGATTGACCTCAAATTTTGCACACAAGTCATATTCGACATTACGGACCTATTCCAACTTCCGTAATCGAAATCCGATCCCGATATAAAAAAGAACACTCCCGATCAAACTTCTTAAAACCTTCAAATTTCTAACTTTCGCCAAATGACTTCAAAATGACCTATGGACCTCCAAATCCACTTCCGGACGCACTCCTAAGAACGGAATCATCATACAGAGCTATTCCCAGACTCGGAATCCCAATCGGACATCAATAACATTGAAATGCACTTCAACCAAAATTTATGAAATTCTTCCAAAACGCCAACCTTCCACAATAGGGGCCGAAATGCTCCCGGGTCATCCAAAACCCGATCCGGATATACGCCCAATTCCAAAATCATCATACAAATCTGTTTAGACCTTCAAATCTTGATTTCGAGGCCGTTTACTCAAAAATTAAACCTTAGTCAATTCTTCCAACTTAAAGCTTCCGAAATTAGAATTTGTTTTTCCAAATCAACTCTGAACTTCCCGAAATTCAATTCTGACTACGCGCACAAGTCATAATACCTGAAGTGAAACTACTCAAGTCCTCAAATCGCCGAATGACGCGCTGTAGCTCAAAACGACCGATCGGGTCAGCACATTCTCTCCCACTTAAACATATGTTCGTCCTCGAACGTGCTAAGAACTGCTCTAGAGTTGTCTGAAATCATTGGTTAACACCTCGTGCACCTACCCGTTCCACCACAACCCAGTTGAGCATATTAGCTCGAGCCAATCTGAAGATCTTCCTCTTTATTTAGTCAATTAAGTCTTAGAGTCAAATTCCAACGTCCGGAAACCTCCACCAGGCCTGTTTCCAACATACGAACACCGTATCAATCACTACACACTGCACCAAACACGATTGTATACCCTTACTAAGTTCTTACCATGCACCACATAATTCACATGACCAAAATAACATCCTTCGATAGAAATAGCCAAAATTCCACGAATCTGATGCGTACAATACACTTCATGACACGTATAAGTCCCGTTCCAACTCTTAAAATGCTGCCACGACGGAAGAGATGTGCAGAAATTCATAACCAACTACCAAGTCAACAAATCATTGGGTTTCTTCTCTTGACAAGAACCATTACCTCATTATGAGCCAAATAACGATATTTGCTCTATAATATGCTTCATATAAATCTGATTGCACTGATCTCATGTCCAAAAATCTCGTCTCACCTAGTACAAGTCGTTCAGGCAATAAGCCACCACAAACACTACCAAAGGTCTCATATGATGCCACCATGTGCCAACAATCCACAAACTCAAATGTGGTACATAAGGAAAACGAACTCTTAAAAGAACTACTCAACCCACATAACTAATTTAAACAACCAAAAAGATGTTATGAACCTTCCCGAAGAACTGAGAAGCAAAACACACAAAAATAGATATAGGGAACTATACTCAACATCACAGTGTCGCGGCATGCAACCTGATCCACACATGATACCGTTGCGGCATGCAACCCGATGAAACCATGATACCCGTGGCGGCGTGCCACCCGATCCAATTAACATATCTGTGGTGGCGTGCCACCCGATCCAACCATATACCTATGGCGGCGTGCCACCCGATCCACATATAATAATCAGAAATAAAAACATGCATCGAGCCGTAATGCTTATACTCACGAAATGCCTGAATATCAACCATAAGCACGTCAAGTACATAATACAAATCTTGGGGAGACGGGTATAGTCACACACTACAAAACTCAAGCACAACTATGATGCGATATATGATTTGCATCTCGAGAGCCATCCTGCTTACATAATACCACAAACCATAAGGGACCTCAATACGAGTGCCAATAATCAAACCACCTCACAACCTACCTGGTATAATATAGATTATGCGGAATAGCTGACGACAAAAATAACATCCAATGCCCGAAGACCCTTCCGAAAACAACGCTATGCTGAGATGAGCACATCTGGCCTGGTATAGAGCCCACATACACATTTAGATCCATCTACGAACCTCAAACCAATTCTGATCATACCATGCTTGGCTAAATAGCCCCTCAAGGACCCACAATGACCTATTCACGACATATCAGAACAACCGTCAAATCCCGAACAAACTTCCACATTCCACAAACAAATGAACCGAGTGCCCTTCAGGCATAAATGCTCATATTAGCGATAGTACCAAAATCTCTATACTTGGTTTTAAATCTTTAACCAATAAAGTGAGTATATGCCACACTTATAGAATCTTCCCGTGGGATACACTCCCACGACCTTCCGCACCAGGTAACAAGTTTGCACATCCATACCACCGGTCACACTAACGTTGTAAAGCTAATCAAGAAGCTGCAAATCAGTACACAAAGTCTCTTACACAGGACACTAATCTCAGGTGACTCTAAGGATAATACCAACTTACTCTAAACATCTGAATTCTTCCTTACTTATCCGAGCTCGTGACATTCTTGTCGACATCAACTGCAACCTTGATCCTCAACTTCCAATTCCCATGCCGCTCACTGCACCTAATATACCAATACGCAAGTGTATAACAATTTCACCATAACTCCCGAACCATCAATAGGGTACACACTTCATCATATAGAAACTTTTCACTTAACTCATTACAGGAGAACCATTTCCACACGTGACTGAATTCCCATAACCGCAAAAAATACAAACCTCGAGTGGTGGTATAAACCACCATAATTCTTTCGGGCTCCATCTATACATAACAGGCCAAAATACTCGAACGCCTCCAAATAAGATCAATTACGGTGGCCGTCAAACCTCGCACGTAATGCACAAATCACATGTGTACTTAACACATTGAAGGAACTGATCATTGTCACCATCATGCCAATTCAACCATTGCTAAATAAATCCGACTTCTTCTAATTTACTCAGGACTTGCCTTAGGAATAATAATAGCTCTATTCAAAACATCATGAACCCAAATCCGCACTCATCCCGAGTGACCTTATTTCACGAGACCACGTTTGTCTCAAAACCCACAAACCATCTCATACCCTCTTTGTGCGCACATTCACATCTTCAACTGGTACACCCATTATGATATTTTTCCTATGATTCCGAAGTTATTTTCTCCCATTCTTCCATTGCTACACCGCATACCGAAGATAACATAAAACATTCCAAACCCCTTTTATAATCCGCTGCAACAGCTCGATACTTAACCATACTACGGACTCGAAATCGTTAGGCACCACACTTTAACTTTTGAATCCACTAGGACCGTTGTTGAGAGTCACCCACTCTGACTTGGTCCCGAATATTATCAAACCCCAAGGCTCTGCTAGCACATGAACACCCTCTCAAAGAAGAACCCGACTGAATCACTTTCCTTGTAAATCACATCCACACAAAGTATAAACTCCAAGTCTTCCCAAAGCCTGAACATGAATCGATAAGACCAATTGTAGCACACATTCCTTCTTCCTTACTGACATGACCTTGCGTAATCGACCCGCCAAATTCCTCAAAATCTTCTTGTTAACCATTTCATGAACGCTCTGAATCACTAGCCACATTTACATATTTGACCTCTTACCGGATAGCCAGTAAAATCCTTTGTAGAAGCTTCATAAACACCACGCGACAGTTAACCTTTTCACCGTAAATAACCCACCTGTGGAAATTCCATGCTGACATCGTCCAACATCACTGCACCGAGTACAATTTCCATGAAACCAATAAACCATCATGAGCTCGTGCTCGTTCACCAGCGATACAAGTCTGTTCACTCCTCATGGACATCAACTAAAGGTGCGACAATACATTCCAATCCAAAGTCATGTTGTATCCTTCTTCATATCATGCAACTCCTTTCTGTCGTATCCAACCCTTCTCCGTATAGTAGTCAATATTCCAAATTAAGTTCGTAGACTTAGTCACTTCCCACCATGAGTTCCAAACCACCTTAAATTTTCCTTAACGTGTGTAGCTATCCTACCACAGAACCCATCTGATACTCTGCCACTCTCCCACTTTGGTCAAACCCTCTCCTTTAAGCAACTACCTGACTTCTCTTTCTCACACTTGGCCTTCTAGAAATTTAACCACCGCAAGACACCTCCCACATGTCCTTCCTCATCCTTTGCTGCCTAGTTGTTGCCTTAACTCAATATCTATCTCTGTGGCACTTGAACCAATAGATCGCTACAAACTTTAAGCCTCCCCGAAGATCATCTTCCTTGAGCCCTCAACGCCCGGACCACCGATTACGTCCTGAACCACCGCACCCTGCCTCAAAGGCAAATTGATGAAGACCATAACACCGACGAACTTAACACATTCAATCCAGGGCGACGACACCACATCACAGATGAAAATTCTACCATGCTCGAAAATACCAAGTCTCGTTACTCCATCAACCCAAACCTGAACATTCTTAGTCTGATTGCCTTTCCTCCACCGGAAATAAAATACTGAATCTCTGAATCATGCACCGAGTAAAACCTCCTTTCAAGTTATTTGTTGCCTCGATGCATAGGCAAGCGTCCTACCATTACACAACCATGATGCGATAGCAATGCACGAATCATCATAACAATCAATGCCAAATCTCAAAACCTTAGGTAATACTGATACTGAAACGCTACGACAGAACGACCTTCCGTAAGGCGACAATGATAGCCCAATCAATTATGCAGGGAGAAACGTCCTGCACCACATCTGTAGTACCATTAAAATTATTCTATTCCCAAATTATAAGAAGCGTTTCACGTTGCATAAGATTGAATAGGAAAGAAATAAAGGTACAAGCCTCAAAAGAATCAATTCGCACGATGAGGAATCAAGAAGGAAAGTGCTCCTAACAGCCTTGTAGCCTCTCGAAGATAAGTACAGACATTTCCGTACCGATCCGCACGGCTCTACTAGACTCTCTCATGACTCGTGAGACCTAAGTGAACCTAGCGCTCTAATACCATGTTGTCACGACCCAAAATCCATTAAAGGGCGTGATGGCGCCGGACACCGCTGTCAGGCAACAACAACAACAACCCAGTATAATCCCACTAGTGGGGTCTAGGGAGGGTAGTGTGTACGCAGAACTTACCCCTACCCTGGGGTAGAGAGGTTGTTTCCAATAAACCCTCGGCATCCTTCCCTCCAAGAATTCCCACCTTGCTCTTGGGGCGACTCGAACTCACAACCTCTTGGTTGGAAGTGGAGGGCGCTTACCATCCTTCCCGCTGTCAGGCAAGCCAAAAATAAATACTTAATTTGGTTCTCATTTTAATATTTTTGAAATCATATTTTCTTCAATTAAATAGTAAAGGATGGAATTTACTGTGTAAATAATAATATTTTAACAAATTTCAATACAGGACAACCCAAATCACCCAAAACCCGGTGTCATAAGTGCATGAGCCTCAACTAGGTATGTAAAATAAAATATAATATTTGTTCGAAATACAAATTCGGACAGGAGAAAAATAAATACTCTGAAGGAGACTCTGCTAACTGCGGACTCGTAACGTAGAATGCAACTCACCTAAGTCCCCGCAATAACTGCGCCTCTGCGCCCACAAGGACACTAGACATATATGCACTTGCACAAAATTGTGCAGCAAGTGTAGTATGAGTACGTAAATCAACGCGTATCCATTAAGTATCCCACCTAACCCCGAAGAAGTAGTGACGAGGGATCGAGTTCGACCCTTACTTTGGGCTATAAATAAAATGTCAATGATATAATTAGGCATGGATTACGTAGAATGACTGTAAGCTCAATATCATGAAATAAATAAACAATTCTTTTGTTCATAACTAGTTTTCAAATTTATTTTTGTCATTTAACATTTTTGTATATCGGGCCCATGAAAGCAATTTCAATTATTATCAATTCCAAAAATATATATCATGCGCAAATCATGCCGAGGTCGTACGACCCAATCCAACATAATATTTAAACTGTGCACTGCCAAGGGTCGAACGGCGCAAACCATAGATGCATCTATTTAACCTGCCGAGGCGTTCGGCCCGCTCCACAAAAGAGAAAATACAATTTAAAACAACCAAATTCAAGATTCATTAA
Organism: Nicotiana tabacum; assembly: GCF_000715075.1. Classification (NCBI taxonomy): domain Eukaryota; kingdom Viridiplantae; phylum Streptophyta; class Magnoliopsida; order Solanales; family Solanaceae; genus Nicotiana; species Nicotiana tabacum. Next base: position 22,058,095 of record NC_134103.1, read on the forward strand.
GGGCAACTATTCAAGCAAAATAAAAATTCTCATTTACGGTCAAGAAGAATGAAGTTTAACCTTTTAAAGTTCCTTTACCAAGTTTTGATATGATTTAAGAAATTTAAATTAACAAGTAGGATACAAGCATCACAATTATACCATGATCTGGGTCCTAGACTACCCGAACATAAGCATATTAGTAGCTACGCACGGACTCTCGTCACCCCGTGCATACGCAGCCCCCACAAATAGTAACACATAATGATTTGATTCACCTATGGGGTTAATTCCCTCTTACAAGGTTAGAAAGGAGACTTACCTCACTCCGAAATTCCATAACCGGCTCCCAAGCCCTTCCAACAACTCAAACCGATGCCTATCGCTCCAAAACTAGTTAATAAATGTGCAAACCCGCTCTAATACTCATAATAATTGAATTTATAATAATTTCCAACTCCGCTCGAAAAATCGATAATGCAACCCTTGGGCCCATGTGCCCGGATTCTGAAAATGTTCAAAGACAAACACTACCCATAGCACTACGAACTCAAATATATAATTTATTCTAAATTCCATGTCCAATTTCGTTGTCAAAATCCAAAATACTAATTTCTAGATTTTTCTTCAAAATCCCAAATTTCCACAAATTTTCAAGTCGAAATCTTTATATAATCCATGTATTTATCTTGAAATAGGTGGGAATAACTTACCTTGACATAGATGACAAAAATCTCCCTTCCAAGAGCTCCACAAAATCGCCCAACCAAATGAAACAATGGGTAAAATGAACCCAACCCCCGTTTTAAAAACATTTTGCCCAACCCGAACTTCGCACCTACGGTCAAATAGCCACTTCTGCGGCTCCGAACCTGTGGAAATTCCATCGCAGGTGAGGCTCCAGTTCGGCCCAACAATCCCCGCATCCGCATTCTATGTAGCGCATCTGCGTATCCACTTTTGCGGCTCTTCATGCGCAGGTGCGGTCCCGCTTCTGTGGAACTTGACCACATCTGCGGTCCCAGCCTTCCCCAGCCAGAACCGCTTCTGCGACCCTATTGGCCGCTTCTGCAGCTCCGCACTTGCGGCCAAAACCTCGCTGGTGCGGTTACACCAGATACCAGCTGCCTTAGCGTTTCTTCCAAGTCCAAACTCGATCCGTTAATCATCTGGAATCCACCAAGGCCCTCAGGACCTCAACCAAATATACCAACACGCCCCAAAACATATTATGAACTTAGTCGAGCCTTTAAATCACATCAAACAACGCTAAAAACACGAATCACCCTCCAATTCAAACTTAATAAACTTTGAAAAATCAAACTTCTACAATCGATGCCGAAACCTATCAAATCTCGTCCGATTGACCTCAAATTTTGCACACAAGTCACATTCGACATTACTGACCTATTCCAACTTCAGGAATCGAAATCAAAAAGTCCACTCCCGGTCAAACTTCTTAAAACCTTCGAATTTCTAACTTTCTCCAAATGACCCCAAAATGACCTACGGACCTCCAAATCCACTTCCAGACGCGCTCCTTAGACTAGAATCATCATACAGAGCTATTCCCAGACTCGGAATCGCAATCAGACATCAATAACATTGAAATGCACTTCAACCCAAATTTATGAAATTCTTCCAAAACGCCAAACTTCCACAATAGGCGCCGAAATGCTCCCGAGTCATCCAAAACAAGATCCGGACATACGCTCAAGTCCAAAATCATCATACGGACCTGTTGGAACCCTAAAATCCCGATTCCGAGGCCGTTTACTCAAAAATCAAGCCTTAGTCAATTCTTCCAACTTAAAGCTTCCGAAATTAGAATTTTCTTTCCAAATCAATTCACAACTTCCTAAAATTCAATTCCGGCTACGCGCACAACTCATAATACCTGATGTGAAACTACTCAAGGCCTCAAACCGCCGAAAGGCACTCTAGAGATCAACACGACTGGTCGGCTCGTTACAGTAATACCCTGCTAAACTAAGAAAACTCAGGATCTCTCTGTAGCTAAATACGGTCTGGGTTCACTACTTCAATCTTCTTTGGATCTACCTTGATCCCCTCACTCGACACTACATTACCCAAAAATGCTTTCGAATCAAGCCAAAATTCACATGTTGAAAATTTGACATATAACTTCTTTTTTCTCAAGGTTTGGAGCACGGTCCTCAAGTGCTGCTCATGATCCTCCCGGCTCTGGGAGTACACCAGAATGTCGTCAATAAACGCAATGACGAATGATTCAAGATAGGGCCAGAGAACATTGTTCATCGAGTGCATGAATGCTGATGTGGCATTGGTCCGCTCAAAAGACATTATAAGGAACTCGTAACGACCATACCGAGTCATGAAGGCAGTTTTTGGGATATCTGGCTCCCGAATATTCAACTGATGATATCTTGAATGCAAGTCAATCTTGGAGAACACACCGGAACCCTGTAGTTGATCAAATATGTCATCAATACGTGGCAATGGATACTTAATCTTCACTGTGACCTTGTTCAACACGCGATAATCAATGCACATGTGCATAGAACCATTCTTCTTCTTTATAAACAAGACCGGAGCACCCCAGGGTGATACACTGGGCTGAATGAAACCCTTATCAAGCAACTCCTGCAACTGCTCATTTAAATCCTTCAACTCTGGTGGGGCCATACAATATGGGGGAATAGAAATGGGCTGAGTGGCCGATAACAAATCAATACCAAAATTAATATCCTTGTCTGGCGGCATGCCTAGAAGATCCTCCGGTAATATATCTGGATAGTCTCTCACTACCAAAACTAACTCAATGGTAGGAGTATCAATAATGACATCTCTCACATATGCTAGATACGCATCACACCCCTTCTCAACCATCTGCTGGGCCTTTAGAAATGAGATAACCCTGCTAGAAACATAATCTAAAGTACCTCTCCACTCTAGCCGTGGTAAACCTAGCATAGCCAGCGTCACAGTCTTGGCGTGAAAGTCAAGAATAGCATTATAGGGCGACAGCTAGTCCATGCCCAAAATAACATCAAAATGTACCATACTTAGCAACAATAAATTGGCTCTAGTCTCAAAACCATTAAGGACAATTAAACACAACCGATACACACGGTCAACAATAAGGAAATCTCCCAGAGGTATGGACACACATATGGGTGAACTCAAAGAATCACGGGATATACCCAAATATGGAGTAAAGTAAGATGACACATAGGAATAAGTGAAGCCTGGATCAAATAAGACTGATGCTTCCCTATGATAAACCAGGAGAATACCTGTGATAACTGAGTCAGATGAAAATGCCTCTGTCCTAGCAGAAATAGCATAATATTTGGCCGGGCCTCCCCCTCTAGGGCGGCCTCTACCTGCCCGACCCCCACCTCTAGCTGGCTGTGCAAGTAGGGTGGCAACTGGTGCGATAACTATGGCCTAAGGTGCCCGAGGACGTGGTGGAATATGCAGAGCCTGAGTGGTCTGTGGAGGTGCACCCCTCCAGAGTCTGGGCAATCCCTCACCATATGAGGAGTGCCACCATACTCAAAACAAGCTCTCAGAGGACATTGCTGTTGTGGCTAGCTCGAGCCTAATCGGCTGAACTGGCCACTAAAATCACCCCGTGCAGGAGGTGCACTGGACAATGGTGGTGCATAATAGGGAGCCTGTGGACTAAGAGTGGCTGGAATACCGGTGGAACCTGGAAGTGCTAAATGAATAGGGCGACTCACATAGCACCTACCATGATGAGCTACAACTGGGAGACATGCACCACTGTATGTGCCAGAATCTCGAGGCCTCCTTCTCCTCTCTCTCTCTCTCAGGACCACATACACCCTAATCTCCTAGCGATATCCACTACCTGCTGGTATGCGATGTCCATCTCCAACTCTCAAGCCATGCTAAATCTAATACCGGGGTTGAGCCCCTTAATAAATCGACAGACTTACTCTCTAACAGTACCAACCACAGATGGTGCATGCCTGGACAAATCACTGAATCAGACCGCATACTCCGATACGGTCATAAAACCCTGACGCACCTGCTCAAACTCTGCGCGACATGCATCTCTAAGACTCTACGGAACAAACTCCCTCAAGAACATATCTGCAAAATGAGCCTAAGTGAGTCAAGATGCCTCGGCCGGACTACCCAACTCATATGCTCGCTACCACTGATAACCCGCTCCCTTAAGCTGGAACATAGCGAAAGCAACCCCACTAGACTCCACAATACCCATAGTACGGAGGATATGGTGGTACTCCTCAAGAAAACCCTGGACATCCAAGATGCCAGACCGCAACCCCTACTTCTTGTACCTCTCGAGCCTAAGCTGCTACCCCTAAAAAGTCGTTGCCCTAACCTCGGGCTGAACTGGGGCGACCGGATGCTATGGTATGACCTTTAGGAGTTGGTCAACTTGAACCCTCTACTTTGGGGTACGGGCGGTGGGAGTTTGTGATCCTCCCCTAGCCTGAGCTAAGGTGCCGAACATGCTCAGAAACTGGGCGAGGGTCGCTTGAAGTGCTAGGGTAGTAATAGGCGTCTTAGGTGCCTGCTCTCCAGCTGGATATACTAGTGGCTCCTCTGTAGTAGCTCATACAGGTGCTCTAGCAGCACCACATGGACGCCCTCAGCCTTTACCCCGGCCATGGCCTCTTGCGGCTCTAGTAGGGGGCGTGAGTGTCTGGTCATTTGATCCGGATGTGCGTGTCCTCACCATCTGTGAAAGAATATAAAGACACAAGTTTAGAATCTGAAAGTCACGAATTTCGCACGTTAAGGAATCAAAGAATTCAAGCTTTTCCTAACAGTTCCATAGCCTCCCAAAAATAAGTACAGACGTCTCCGTACTGATCTGTGAGACTCTACTAAACCTGCTTGTGACTCATAATACCTATGTACCAAGAGCTCTGATACCAACTTGTCATGACATGTTCCCTCCGTAGGATGTCATGACGGAACCTAGTCTCTAAGACTAGGTAAGCCTAACAACATGCAGAATAATTGAAATACAACTTACAATCTCTAAACATCAGCAATTACATAAATAAAAGTTGTAACTCAATATGTACAACTCCCCAAACCTGGTGAAATATAATTCAGAAGCTCTAAGTAACGGTGCTGAAAACATCCTGTACATCACTGTCTATAATAGGCTAATGAAATAAGGAAAACATGATAGAAGGGGACTCCAAGGCCTGCGAATGCGGGCATGTGTACCTTGAAGTCTCCAAAGCAATCTCATTTCACTAATGTCGGGATTTATAGGAAGTAGCTGGATATGTACAAAAAGATGTGCAGAAGCGTAGTATGATTACACCACAACGGTACCCAGTAAGTGCCAAGCCTAACCTCGGTAGAGTAGTGACGAGGTCAGGTCAATACCCTACTAGAGATAATAATAAACAAGATGAAAGATATAACAATATAATGATAATGACAATGGAAATGAAACAATAAGGACTTTAAGGAAAGTTAACAACACAGGATCAAGACAGTTAATACAACACAGCCGTTTTAAATGTATTAGCCCTGATCCCCTTTTTATTTCCTTCTTTGTGTTATATTATGATTACGTGATTTGTCAGGATGTTTGGTTTTGGTTTTGGGTAAGTTTCAGAGTGAAGTGGGACACATAGTCCCAAAACTGGAAGTTTAAGTTGTAGGAGTTGACAGTAGTTTAACTTGTGTGAAGACGACTCCGCAATGGATTTTCGACGGTTCAAAAATATCCTTATGGTGATTCTAGTCTTAGGAGCGTGTCCAGACGTTGATTTGGAGGTGCGTAGGTCATTTCGGCATTAATTAGCGAAAGTTGGAAAGTTGGAAGGTTTTGGAAAGTTTGATCGGGAGTGGACTTTTTGATATCGAGGTTGGATCCCGATTCCAAAAGTTTTAATATGTCAGTAATGTCATATAAGACTTGTGTGCAAAATATGGGGTTAATCGGAGTTGTTTTGGTATGAATCGGGGTTGGTTTCAGAAGTTCATAAGTTCTTAGGCTTGAATCGATGCGTGATTCGTGATTTTAGTGTTGTTTGAAGTGATTTCACACTTCGAGCATGTTCGTAGGATATTTTAGGACTTTTTAGTATGCTTGGTTGAGGTCCCGGGGGCCTCGAGGGTGATTCGGACCATGTTCGGCGCATTTCGGATCATTGAGGAATAGCTGAAGTTGCTGGTTTTTCACAGGTCTGGTTTCTTTCAATGCGATCGTGAGGTTTGGCATGCGATCATGAAGGGATTTTTGGTTGACTGATGGTTTTTCTCTACGCATTCTCATAGAGGGAGATGGGATCGCAGAATATTGGTTCCCAATGCATCGCGAATGCATGGTGAGGGTCGCGTTCGCGTAGAGGAGATTGGGGGCAGTTGGTCCATGCTCTTGTTCACTGCGATCGCGTGAGGTTAACCATGATCACGTATCTTTGATAAAGTAGCGTTCCACATTCGCATGGAGTGTATTGTGTTCGCGTATAATCTTTTTGAGATCTCAGCTTAAGTTTCAAAATCGATGGTTTATTTCGTATTACTCAATTTGGATGTTGAGAGATCAGTTTAAGGCGCATTTTCGAGGAATTTTCAAAGGGATTGTTGGGGTAAGAGTTCTTATCTCGTTTTTATTAAATTGTACTAATATATCTTTGATTTCATCATTTAATTAGGGATATGGGTTGAAGGGGGGGGGGGAGGAAACTTCTTAGGCCGGATTTCGGGGATTTGAGCGAGCTTTTGGTATCAGATTTGTGTAATTCTTGTATGGTTGGACTCGATATCGAATGGGTGTTCGGAATTTATAAATTTGGTCAGGTTCCGAGGTGCGGGTCCGATTGACTTTTTGTGGCTATTTTTCAATTCTTTGCTAAGATCATAATCTATTCATTTAAATTAGTTTTCTATAGTTATATTTATTGTGTGAAATTATTTTGGCTAGATTCGAGACGTTCGGTGTTAGAAAATCGAGGGAAAGGCCTTCTAATTGATTGATTTAGCGTGGTTTGAGGTAAGTAACTTGTCTAACCTTGTGTGAGGGAAATTCCCCTTAGGATTTGGTACTGTTGTGATAATTTGTGCTATGTTAAGACCATGTACGCAAGGTGACGAATGCATACACGAGCTAAATATTGAAGTCCCGATTTTAGCTATGTAGTTTCCTTTTCATGCCTTAATTGAGTTACTTTAGCATGTTATAGTCACCATGTTTAGCCTAATTTCACATGTCTACTTGTCTTATCTCTTATTTATAACTTGTACTACATGTTTAGTTGAATTACTTGCTTTCTTAATTCCGTATTCATTATTTAACTGTGGAAATTCTTTACTTGAAATTTGCTATCCTTGAAATATCTTGCCGTTGAGTTTGGTGTTGAGTTGCAAAGGCTATGAGTTGTTTCTATTGAGGCAAGGTGTAAGTTGTGAAGTGTCATTTTATTTAGTGTTATGATTTGGTTTCCGTGTTACTGTTGAGGTGATTGTTTGGTTGTGTGCACGAGGTTTCTATCGTGTTATTGTTATTGTTTGCACGAGGTTTCTGTCATGCTGTTGTAATTATTGATACGCATGTAGTGGTATAAGGTCTAGGTGTTGAAACGCATGTGGTGAGATAAGGTTGGCTTGATACGTGTGGCTAGTAGGGGAAATACTAGAATTCATACGGTGTGATAAGGTTGGCTAAAACGTAGGGTGCTATTTCGGGAAAATAATTTTCAAAACAAAAATGTAAAGTCCTCCACGGTGATATAAGGAAAGACTGTGAGTTATTTTTATGATTTGGGACTACAAGACGGTACCTCGGGAGTGCTCCTGTTGATCTTCTCTATTTTCTGTATTGTTTGGTTGTTGTTTCCTTAACATGTAAAATCCTTGTTTACTTTTCGTGATTTTATTAGTTTCATTGATTTATGTATTGTTACTTTATGTAATTTCTTTATTGTTTCCCTTCCATGTTATTTCAATATATTATTATATTTTCTGTCTTGCTTCTTATTATCTCCAGTAGGGCCTCGACCAGACCTCGTCACTGCTCTACCGAACATTAGGCTTGGCACTTACTGGGTACCATTGTGGTGTACTAATACTATGCTTCTGCACATGTTTTATGCATATCCAGGTACATCTTATCAGCCTTGGTATTAGCGCGTTGAGTTGCTTGCCTTTGGAGACATCAAGGTACACCTGCCCGTGTCCGCAGGCCTCGGAGTCCCCTTCTACCATGTTCTTCCTTATTTCTTTATGTTTTGTATAGACAGTGATGTATAGGATTGTTCAGCATTGTATCTAGACCTTCTGACTTATATTTCACTGGGTTTTGGAAAATGTACATGTTGAGTTGTAGATTTTCATCAGTTATTCCGCATGTTTGTTAGGCTTACCTATTCTTAGAGACTAGATACCGTCACGACATCCTATGGAGGAAAATTGGGGTCGTGACTAGTTGGTATCAGAGCCCTAGGTTCATAGGTGTTATGAGTCACAAGAAGGTTTAGTAGAGTCTCGCGGATCTGTACGGAGACATATGTACTTATATTCGGGAGACTATGGAATTGTTAGAAAAAGCTTCACTTCTTTGATTCCTTATCGTGCGAAATTTTTGATTTCAGATTCTAATTTTCTGTCTTTCTATTATGTCATAGATGGTAAGGACACGTATAACTGGATCAGATGACAAGACACTCGTGCCTCCTACTAGAGCCGCGAAAGGCGTGGGCCGGGGTAGAGGCCGAGGACGTCCACGTGGGGTTGCCAGAGCACCTACACGAGCTACTATAGAGGAACCACCAGTAGATCTGGTTGGAGGGCAGGCACCTGAGACGCATGTTACTGCACTAGCTCTCCATGAGACTCTTACCCAGTTTTTGACCATGTTCGGCATTGTAGCTCAGGCAGGGTTGATCCCACTTGCTCTTGCCACATCTCAGGCCGGAGGGGGGAGCACAGACTCCCGCATCTCATACCCCAGAGCACCAGGTCTAGGTTGACCAGGTCCTAGAGGTCATACCAGTACAGCCGGTAGCCCCAATTCAGCCAGATGTTAGGGTAGCAGTTTCTAAGGGGGAGCAGCTTAGGCTCGAGAGGTAGAAGAAGTACCACCCTCCTACTTTCAGTGGATTGATGTCAGGGGATGCCCAGGGTTTTCTTAAGGAGTGCCACCATATCCTCCGTACTATGGGTATTGCGGAGTATAGTGGGGTCGCTTTCACTACGTTCCATCTTTAGGGAGAGGCTTATCAGTGGTGGCGAGCATATGAGTTGGGTAGTCCAGCCGAGGCAGTCACTCACTTGGACTCAGTTCTTAGATATGTTCTTGAGGGAGTATGCTCCCTAGAGTCTCGTAGATGCATGGCACGCAGAGTTTAAGCAGTTGCGTCAGGATTTTATGACCGTGTCGGTGTATGCGGTCCGATTCAATGATTTGGCTAGGCATGCACCAGCCTTGGTTACTACTGTCAAAGAGCGAGTCCGTCGATTAATCAAGGGGCTCAACCTTAGTATCAGATTTAGCATTGTCCGAGAGTTAGAGATAAACATCGTATACCAGCAGGTAGTGGGGATCGTTAGGAGACTGGACGGTATGTTGACTTGGGAGAGAGAGAGGAGCGGGAGGCCAATAGGTCTCGAGATACTAGCATGTATTATGGTACTCGTGCCACAGTTGTAGCTCGTCATGGTAGGGTCTATATGAGTCTCCCTGTTCATTCAGCACTTCCAGCGGTATTCCAGCCACTCCCGGGCCTCAAGCTCCATATTACGCACCGCTATTGTCTAGTGCACCTCCTGCATGGGATGCTTTCAGCGGTCAGTCCAACTGATCAGGCCCGAGCCAGCCACAACAGCCACTTCCTCTGAGAGCTTGTTTTGAGTGTGGTGACACTTGTCATATGGTGAAGGATTGCCCCAAACTCAGGAAATGTGCACCTCCACAGAGTACTCAGGCTCCGCATGCTCCACTGGGCCCTCAGGTCATGGTTACTGCACCAGCTACCACTCTACCTGCACAGCCAACTCGAGTAGGAGGTCAAGTGGGTAGAGGTTGCCCTAGAGGGGGAGGCCAGGACAGATATTATGTCCTTCCTGCTAGGATAGAGGCAGTCGCATCCGACTTTATCATCACATGTATTGTTCCGGTCTATCTTAGAGATGCATCAGTCTTATTTGATCTAGGCTCCACTTATTTAGATATGTCATCTTATTTTCCTCCGTATTTGGGTGTATCCCGTGATTCTTTGAGCTCTCATGTCTATATGTCTACACTTATGGGAGATTCTATTATTGTTGACCGTGGGTATCGATCGTGTTTAGTTGTTCTTGGTGGTTTTGAGACCAGAGCCGATCTATTGTTGCTCAGTATGGTAGACTTTGATATTATTTTGGGCACGAATTAGTTGTCAACCTATCATGCTATTCTTCATTGTCACGCCATGACCGAGACACTGTCTATGCCAGGATTACCACAGTTAGAGTGGAGAGGTACTTTAGATTATGTTCCTAGCAGGGTTATTTCATTTCTAAAGGCTCAGGGGATGGTTGATAAGTGGTGTGATGTATATCTAGAATATGTAAGAGATGTGAGTGTATACTCCTACCGTGGATTCAGTTCCAGTAGTGAGGGATTATCCAGATGTATTGTAGGCGGATCTTCCGGGCATGCTTCCCCACAGGGATATCAACTTTGGTATTGATTTATTACTAGACACTCAGCCCATCTCTATTCCTCCATATCGTATGGACCCACCATGTTAAAGGAGCAATTGCAGTAGTTGCTTGATAAGGGCTTCATTCGGCCCAGTGTGTCACATTAGGGTGCTCCAGTTTTGTTTGTAAAGAAGAAAGATAGGTCCATGCGCATGTGTATATATTATCGTCAGTTGAACAAGGTTACAGTGAAGAACAGGAATCCATTACCACGTATTGATGACCTATTTGATCAGCTACGTAGTGCCTGAGTATTCTCCAAGATTGACTTACATTTGGGCTATCAGTTGAAGATTCGGGAGCTAGATATCCCGAAGACTACCTTCAGGACGCGGTATGGTCATTACGAGTTCCTTGTGATGTCATTTAGGTTGACCAACGCCCCAACAACATTCATGTACTTGATGTACAGTGTATTCTGGTCCTATCTTGACTCATTCATCATTGTGTTTATTGACGACATTCTGGTGTACTGCCGGAGCTAGGAGGATCATGATCAGCACCTGAGGATTGTGCTTCAGACCTTGAGAGAAAAGAAGTTATATGTAAAATTTTTGAAGTGTGAATTCTGGCTAGATTCAGTGGCATTTTTGGGTCATATAGTATCAAGTGAAGGGATTAAGGTAGATCCGAAGAAGATTGAAGCAGTGCAGAATTGGCCCAGACCGTCTTCAACTACGGAGATCTGATGTTTTCTTGGTTTGGTAGGGTATTACCATCGATTTGTAGAGGGTTTCTCATCTATTGCAGCAACTATGACCAGATTTACCCAAAAGAGTGCTCCGTACAGGTGGACCGAGGAGTGTGAGTAGAGCTTTCAAAAGCTCAAGACTGCTTTGACTACAACCCCCGTGTTAGTATTACCTACATGTTTTGGGTCTTATACTATGTATTGTGATATGCCACGCTTTGGTTTTGGCACGGTGTTAATGCAGGACGGTAGGGTGATTGTCTATGCGTCTAGACAACTGAAGGTACATGAGAAGAACTGTCATGTACACGACCTTGAGTTAGCATCTATTTTTCATGCCTTAAAGATTTGGCAGCACTATTTGTACGGTGTCCCTTGTGAGATCTACACCAACCACCAGAGCCTGCAACATCTGTTCAAACAGAAGGATCTTAACTTACGTTAGCGGAGGTGGTTAGAGTTTCTTAAGGACTGTGATATCACCATCCTATATCATCCCGGGAAGGCCAATGTGGTGGCCGATGCCTTGAGTCGTAGGGCAGAGAGTTTGGGAAGTTTAGCATATCTACCAGCAACGGAGAGGCCATTAGCGTTGGATGTTCAGGCCTTGGCCAACCAGATTGTTAGATTGGATATTTATAAGCCAGGTCGAGTGTTGGCTTGTGTGGTTTCTCGGTATTCTCTTCATGATTATATCATAGAGTGTCAGTATGATGTCCCCCATCTGCTTGTCATTAAGGACATGATTCGGCACGATGATGCCAAGGAGGTCACTACTGGAGATGTCGGTGTATTGCTGATGCAAGGGAGGCTATGAGTGCCCAATCTAGATGGTTCGCATGTGTTGATTCTCTAGGAGGCTCACAGTTTGCGGTACTCCATTCATCCAGGTGCCGCGAAGATGTATCAGGACCTGAGATAGCATTATTGGTGGAGGATAATGAAGAACGACATAGTGGAGTATATAGCTCGGTGCCTAAATTATCAGCAGGTGAAGTATGAGCATCAGCGGCTAGGTGGATTGCTTCATAAGCTAGAGATTTCGGAGTAGAAATGGGAGTAGATTACTATAGATTTTGTTGTTAGGCTCCCACGGACTCAGAAGAAGTTCGATGCAGTTTGGGTGATTGTGCATAGGTTGACCAAGTCGGCTCATTTCATTCCAGTGATAACTACTTATTCTTCAAAGCAGTTGGCTCGAGTTTATATCCGCGAGATTGTCAAGCTTCATGGCGTGCCGGCATCCATCATCCCTAACCGAGGTACATAGTTTACATCGCGGTTCTGGAGAGCCGTACAACATGAGTTAGGTACTCGGGTTGAGTTGAGCACATCATTTCACCCTTAGATAGACGGGCAGTCCGAGCACACTATTCAGATATTGGAGGATATGCTCTGTGCATGTGTGATGGAGTTTGGGGGTTCCCGGGATCAGTTCTTGCCACTTGCGGAATTTGGCTACAACAACAACTACCAATCAAGCATTTAGATGGCCCTGTATGAGGATTTGTATGGTAGAGGGTGTCAGTCTCCGGTGGGTTAGTTTGAGCCCTTACCTGCTGACAATATAGGCACCGAGCTCAATTTAACCTAGGCTGTTGGGTACAGACTTGGTTCAAGATGCTTTGGAAAAGGTTAAATTGATTCAGGATCGACTTCGTATAACCCAATTCAAACAGAAGAGTTATGCGAATCGAAAGGTTCGCGACGTTGCATTAATTGTTGGGGAGGGGGTCTTGCTCCGGGTTTCACCAATGAAGGGTGTTATGTGGTTCAGGAAGAACGGCAAGTTGAGCCCTAGGTATATCGGGCCTTTTTAGATTCTTGAGATGATTGGCAATGTGGCCTACAGGCTTGCACTACCACCTAGCCTAGCTGCAGTTCATCCAGTGTTCCATGTTTCTATGCTCCAGAAGTATCACGGTAATCTGTCTCATGTGTTAGACTTCAACTCAGTCCAATTGGACAAGGATCTATCTTATGTTGAAGAGCTGGTAGCCATTTTGGACAGGCAGATTCGAAAGTAGAGGTCAAAGAACATTGTTTCAGTTAAGGTCCAATAGAGGGGTCAGGCAGGTAAGAAGGCGACTTAGGAGACCGAGCATGATATGTGTAGCTGTTATCCTCATCTTTTCACCACTTCAGTTTTGTCTCTATACTCGTTCCAGGACAGACATCTGTTTTAAGAGGGGGAGGATGTAACGACCCGGCCTGTCTCTTTGAGTGTATTAGCCTCGATCCTCTATTTATTTCCTTCTTTGTGTTATATTGTGGTTACGTGACTTTCCAGGATGTTTGGTTTTGATTTCGGGTGGGTTTCGGAGTGAAATGCGACACCTAGTCCCTAAATTGGAAGTTTAAGTTGTAGGAGTTGACCGTAATTGGACTTTTGTAAAGACGATTCCGGAATAGAGTTTCGACAGTTCCAATAGATCTGTATGGTGATTCTAGTCTTACGAGCGTGTCCTGACGTTGATTTGGAGTTCCGTAGGTCGTTTCGACGTTAATTGGCAAAAGTTGGAAGGTTTTGGAAAGTTTGACCGGGAGTGGACGTTTTGATATCAGGGTTGGATCCCGATTCTGGAAGTTTGAATAGGTCCATAATGTCAATTAGAACTTGTGTGTAAAATTTGGGGTTAATCGGAATTGTTTTGGCATGAATCAATGTTGGTTTCGGAAGTTCATAAGTTCTTAGGCTTGAATTGATGCGCGATTCGTGATTTTAGTGTTATATGATGTGATTTGATGCTTCGAGTGTGTTCGTAGGATGTTTTAGGACTTGTTGGTATTCTTGGTTGAGATCCCAGGGGACTCGAGGGTGATTCGGACCATGTTCGGCACATTTCAGATCAATGAGGAATAGCTGAAGTTTCTGGTTTTTCTCACGTCTGGCTTCCTTCAATGCGGTCGCAAGGTTTGGCACGCGATCGCGAAGGGATTTTTATTGGACTGATGGTTTTACTCTACATATTCGCATAGAGGGAGACGCGATCGTGGAAAGTTGGTTCCCAATGCATCGCGAACGCGTGGTAAGGGTTGCGTTCGTGTGGAGGAGTTTGGGGGCAGCTGGTCCACGCTCTTGTTCACTGCGATCGCATGAGGTTAACCGCGATTGCGTAGCTTCGATAAAGTAGTGCTCCGTGATCTCATGGAGTGTATCGCGTTCGCGTATAAGCTTTTTGAGCTGTTGGTAATTTTGTTCTTCGCGATCGCGAAGGTATTTTCACTATCGCGTAAATAACTGGGCAGTAGACTTAAGTTTCAAAATCGAGGGTTTATTTCATATTACTCAATTTGGACTTTGACAGCTCGGTTTAAGGGAAAATTTCAAAGGATTTTCAGAGGGATTGTTGGGGTAAGAGTTCTTAACTCGTTTTTGAGGTAAGTGACTTGTCTGACCTTGGGGGGGGGGGGAGGGAGTGTGTGGGAGAAATTTTCCTTAGGATTTGGTATTGTTGTGACAATTGTGATATGTGAAGGCCGTGTACGCAAGGTGATGAGTGTGTACACAGGCTAATCCCTCAAAAGTTCACCTCAAACCTATCTCTCTATGTCCCAAAATGAATTATGAATCAAACCCTCGAATGTCCTCTTTTCTACCCAGTTAAATCGCGCCTGCGACATAAAGTGTCGCACCTGCGACCACTGTTGCCCCAACGTTTCTCCCCATCGCAGAAGCGAACCACTTCTGCGGAACATTTTTCATTTCCACATCGCATCTAGGCATGCCCAGCTCCGCATCTGCGACCAAGTGCTCGCTTTTGCGAGCCTGCACCTGCGGCCAATCCCTCCGCAGGTGCGAAAAAATTCAGCAGGTCTAAATTGTTCCAAATTCAATCCGAATCACACTCGGAGCCCCCGGGACCCCGTCCGAATATACCAACTAGTTCCAAAATACATAACGGACTTACTGGAGGCCAAACCTCACATCATATAACACAAACTCTACGAATCGCAACACAAATTCAAGCCTATGAACTATGAACTTCCAAATTCCGAAATCGATGCTGATTCATACCAACTCAACTCCGATTGACTTTAAATTTTGCACACAAGTCATAAATGACATTACGAACCTATTCCAACTTCTGAAATTGTAATCCGACCACGATATCACCAAAGTCAACTCCCGGTCAAACTTTCCAAAATCCTCCAACTTCCAACTTCCCCCAATTCACGTTAAAACGACCTACGTACTTCCAAATCAACATCCGGATACGCTCCTAAGACCAAAATCACCAGACGGAGCTATTGGAACTGTCAAAATGTCATTCCATAGTCATCTTCACACAAGTCAAACTATGATAAACTCCTACAACTTAACCTTCCAACTCAGGGACTATGTGTCCTATTTCACTCCGAAACTCACCCGAAACCAAAATCAATCACCCTGGCAAGTTACATAACCAAAATATAATATAGAGGAAGCATAATTTAGGGGATCGAAGCTAAAATACTCAAAACAACCGGCTGGGTTGTTACGGAGGTCCAAGAATTACTAAAGAAAATCAAGAGACGTGCAGAAACTAAAAGAAAATAAGGAAACAAAAAATAAGATAGAAATTAAAGATATATTGAATTAAAGAAAGAATTTCTTGAATTCAAGAAGTTTATTCTTGAATTTGAATCCTAACAATAATAATTAGCTAACGAAGAACTAATCGTCTTTGGTAGAGAATTAAAAACAAGAGATAGATTGTGAAATCTGTCCCTTTAGAATAACCAGAACCACAACAAGCCTAAATTTATCAACTTTCTTGAATACCTGGAAGTGATCTAAGATTTTGAAGAATTCATCTTACCACCTTAAGTTAAGTCTTGAAGGTTGAAGAATAAATCCAAGAGTAGCCATATACAATAGTGCAAGAAAAATCACACAATTATTTTTTTGATAATAGACTGCAATAATCTAAATCTAAAAGTAAAGAAGATACTCCTTTATATAGGCAAGGGGTCACGAAATTAATCCTAAAATACAAGGAAATAAAGTCCAAAACTATTGTGGACAACAAGTCCAACTACCTTAGGAAAAGAAAAAATATTTGGAAACAAAAACCAAAATAATTTTGGAAAGTAACTCCAATAATCTTAGGAAAGGGAAATATAACCTTAACTACCTAGGAAATCAATAAATGTAGTACCAAAAATATATGAAAATAATTTAAAACCAATCTAGGATAGAATCTTGAAAGTCCCAAACCAACTTTGCACTCAACTTCTAGCACACCTATTGAACCTTCCTTGGGGAGCAAGTAAGTCCTTTTTATGTTATAAAAATTTGGCTTCATGTTGGACTAATTGGGCTTCATGTTTGAACACAATTTAGGTGCCAAATGGGTCCAAAAGTGGACTGGTTAGGACATTCTTCAAAGGATGTCTCTTGGGATCCAATCCTCCTTTTCTTGGACATAAATTTGGAACATAAAATAATTATAATACACATCCAATTCATATCCTTTATCCTTGAACTCTTTCTCCCAATTAAAAACTTTTTTATTTGTACTTGAAAACTTTTTTATAAGACCCTTTTTGAGATTCTAAAACTTCAACTTTGTCCTTGAGTAGATTTGAACCTTCCCAGGATGCTATCATTCCCCTCTTCCTGAAGATAATTCGTTCTCGAATTTTGACGTTGTAAGAAAAAGAAGTTACGCACTAGTAAATAACATCCACTAATCTGAAAAAACGATAGGAGTAAAATAGTCAAGTATCTATAATTACAAATCACATTGATTCTTCTACATGTAAGTTATTCAAAGAAGCACATAAATTCTCAAAAAGGTTAGAAGAGCCAATAAATTCCAAAATAAAAATTTCAATACATTCAGCCTCATAAATATAACTTGCCCCAATAATTTTCGTAACATCAATGGATTCTAAATAATTTCTTAAACTGTCACAGAAAGAGTCATAGATAGATTCATGAAAGGGTATTTGATCACAAGTGTCACAATAATAATGCATAACTTTTTTACTAGTAGCAAATACTTTTACAAGCTCACAATGGACGTGACTTAAGGAATGATTCTTCATCACACACGAAAAATTACATTCTAGCAAGTTATCAAATGAAACTTCATTAGACACTTGGATAAGAGAAGAATCAACATTTAACTCATTCACAAGCCTCTTCTCATAAATTTCATGCCTCTTTCCACCAAGTTGGAACATATAATCATCTATGTCATATTCAATTTCAAAACAAAGCAAATTACTCTTGCACTTGAACTTAGATATTACAGTTAATGACTTAATATGCATTAGAATACTATCATCCACAAAAATAATAAAGTTACCAACATAAAAAATAAGAATATAACTCATTGCCTCCAAAAATATATTAGGTGTTCTAGAAAGGCCAAAAATGCGAATAAACCAATTATACATACCATACTTGGACTTATTTACCGATGGAACATCATCACCTTGATTCTTTTATGCAATGGGTCAAACTTAACGATGACTTTAGGGAACTCCATGTCATAAATCTGTAAATAAGAATCAAATTAGTCAAAAGGTTCAATATTAAAGAAATTAACCAAGCTTTTATCTTTCACCGTCCAACAAGAATTAATTTCGCCAAATTCATGTTGGAATACAATTGGATCTTTTACCACCATCTCTTGCGCCCCAACTCCACTTTCAAAAGGTCTTTCAATACTTGGCTGCACAAAATCAAAAGAACAAAAACAAGAAATAGTTAATGGGTTAGGAAGTAACGAAAATTTGTTTTTGCTTACACTGTCTTTGTCTTTTATCACAAGACTAAATTGTTTCTCATTTTTTGCCTCTTTTTCTCTCATTAAAGTTTTTTTTATTTTTCTTCACTCAAACCGTCTTGTTTCTCTCTCTCTCTCTCTCTCTCTCCCTCCCTTTTTATCTCTCTCCTCTCTCTCTCTCTCTCTCCCTCTCTTTTTAACTATCTCTCGGAGTTGTCCAAAATCACTGTTTAATACTTTATGCACCTGACCATGACACCACAACCCAGTTGAACACATTAGCTCGAGCCAGACTGAAGATCCACCTTTTTATTTAGTCAATAAGCCTTAGAACCAAATTCCAACCTCCGAATTTCTCTACAAGACCTGATTCTAACATACGAACACCGTATCAATCACCACACACTGTACCAAGACATGATCATGTACCTATGCTGAAATCACACCATGCACCACATAAGTTAGTTGCCCATAATAACATCCTCCGGTCACAATAGCTGGAATTTCATGAATCTGATGCCTGCAATACGCCTCATGATGCATATAAGTCATGTTCCAACTCTTGAAATACTGTCACAACGGCAGAGATGTATAGAAACTAATAACCACCTGCCGAATCAACAAATCATGAAGTCTCCTCTCCTGACAAGGACCATTACCTCATTCTAAACTGAATAATGATATTTGTTCTTTAATATATACCTACATAATTTTGATTGCACTGATCTCAGGTCCAATAACCTCGTCTCATCCAGTACAAGCTGCTCAGGCAATAAGCCATCTCAAACATTGCCAAAAATCTCATATGACGTCAACAATGCGCTAGCAAGCTACAAACTCGAATGTGATGCATAAGGAAAAACTAACTCTAGAAAGGGGCTATCCAGCCCGCATAACGAATAAGACGGTTGAACAGACGCTATGAACCCTTCTCAGAGAATGAGAAACAAAATACACAAGAATAGATATAGGGAACTGTACTCAACATCTCACTGTTGCAGCGTGCAACTTGATCCACACATGATACCGTTGCGGCGTGCAACCCGATCCAAACATGATACCGTTACAGCGTGCAACCCGATCCAAACAACGTACTCATGGCGGTGTGCCACCCTATCCACACATAACAAGCCAAAATGCTTACACCTACGAAATAATGAATATTGACCACAAGCACGCCAAGTGCGAAAATACCACTATGGGGAAACAGATAGCGCCATACACTACAAAACCCAAGCACATCTAAGGTGCAATAAATGGCATGTATCTTGAGAGCCATCTTGCTCATTAAATACCATAAGGTACACGGGACCTCAACACATGTGCGAAAAATCAAGCCATCTCAATCCGAAGCAACTCCCACAGTTCACAACCAAAGGAATAGAGTGCCTTCCAGGAATAAACTCTCATATTAACGATGTTACCAAATATCCACGTAAGTTGATAGCTATAATACACCCCGACCAACGAAAAAAGCTTTACAGTTTACAACCCATTAGGCAAACACCTAGGTGAAGGTCATAGCCCTAGTCCTTTTACACTATTTGAATGCAACAACAAAAATAATTTCTTAGTTTTAATTATTTATCTTGCAATCTTAGTTTAAACTAGATCTAGAATCAACCAAATATTTTGGAAGTATAATTTAAGATAGTTCAAGCTCATTCACCACAATATATACTTAAAAATCCCATTCATATATCTCCCTGTGGAATTCGACCCCAACTCTCTATTGGGTATTACTATTGCATCGACCATTTCATAACCTCAAATAGATGTGTGATTTGGACGAGATCAATTTTTGGCGCCATTGCTAGGGAGCATAAACGGATTTAGCTATATATTTGGTTTTGTGTGTGAATTGTCTTCTTTTCCTTCCGTGTTACTAATCCTTTTAGTGAAACAATTGTAGGTGAAACAATGGCTCTCAACAACAATGATCCTCTCAGAAACATGCCTTTGGGGAATGTGGACGTGGAAGATGACAAAGTTGAAGAGGTTCCTCTTGAACCCTAAGCATATAGACGAGGCCGTCCGCCTCAAGAAAACATTCCCGTTCTACTCCCACCTCTACCAAGAGCGGCTCCACACCGGGTGTTACCGAATGAAGGCTATGAAAGTGCCATAGTACCGCCCTGTATTAGGGCGGGAAACTTTCAAATCACAAATGTTATGCTCACATTGCTAGAGCAACGGGGATTCTTCACCGGGGCTCCGAATCAAAATGCGTACAAACACTTGAAAGGGTTTGTGGACACTTGTTGGGGGAGTAAACAGACAAACGTCTTCGAGGATGATTTACGATTGAGGCTATTTCATTTCTCACTAAGTGGGAAAACCTTGGATTGGTTAGAAAGGTTTCCAAACCATTCCATCCATAAATGGGATAAATTGGCGGAGAAATTCATTGCCAAGTTCTTTTCTCTCGGGCATATGGCTACTCTTAGAGACGAGATTCTAGCATTCAAACAAGAACCCAATGAGCCTTTGCATGAGATATGGGAGAGTTACCGAACTATGGTGAAAGAGTGCCCAAACAATGACATGACAGAGGCTGTGATTCAACAAACTTTCTATAGGGGGATCAATACTACCAATCTATGCGTGGTCAACCAACTTTCTGGTGGAAATTTCATGACAATGCCATATGCGGAAGCTTGTGAGATCTTAGATGAAATGGAGGATACTTCATCGGCATGACAAAGTAGAGCAAATGTTCCTCAAGGTGATCCAAACGTGATTCACCTACATAAAGAATTGCATGATCATGGGCAAGTAATTGCCGAATTGACCACCACAGTGAATCAATTAACCAAGGCTCAACTTCAACAAGTGCAAGGTCCTAATCAAGTCAATGCAATAGAAGGAGTTAATATGATGGTAAACAAGAGAAGGCACAAAGGGTCCTCAAGTACAAAACCATGCGGAACATTATGTGCAAGAAGATAGTGGGTTTGATCAAGATAAATCTTACAATGCACAAGAGGAGGAAGTATAATATGTGAACAACTTCCAAGGTTAAAGAAACAACTCTCAAGGCCCGAATCAACAACAATGGTGACCTCATGGTAATTAAGAAAAATGGAATTCTAGCAACCAATGTAATTGGAATGGTGGTAACAACCAAGGGAATTGGAACAATCAAAATAATACAAGAAATTGGAATGGTCAAACTAACCAAGGCAATTGGAGTGACAATAGTCAAGGATATTGGGGAGGCAACAACCAAGGGGGATGGAACAATAACCAAGGAAATCAGGGGTCGGGCTTTCAAAGGCCCCTGATGTATCAACAACCGAGCAACCCACCTCATTATCCTTCTCATGGTCCAAGCTCTTCCAAAAATGAGATGGGATGAATTAAGAATATGTTCAAACAAATAATTGAGAAGAATACAGACTCTGATGCCCAACTAGCCTCTCATAACACTTTAATTCGCAATTTGGAAGTTCAATTGGGGCAAATCTCGCAAGCTTTAAACACTCGTCCTAAAGGGGCACTACCAAGTGACACGGTGGTGAACCAAAAGGGTGGGAACAACACAGGATATGCCATGGCTGTTACTACAAGGAGTAGAAAAGGTGGGGATTCACCCACCTCAAGTCAAAGGAAAATTGTGGATGATGAGCAAGTGGTACAAGAAGATGAGATCCTGAACAATGTGGTGCAAGCAAATGATGAAATAAGAATTGATATTGATGACAATGTGAAGGAGACTCAAAAAGAAGTGAACCCTTCTAGGGAGCAAATTGTTGACATACCAGAACCGGTATTGTCAAAGGCTAAGTCACCAATGCCAAGGCCTCCTCCTCCATATCCTCAAATGCTTGCCAAGCAAAATGGCGAGAATCAATTCAAAAAGTTCATTGACATGATGAAGAGTGTATCTATTAATGTGCCATTGGTTGAGGCTTTGGAGCAAATGCCCGGTTATGCAAAGTTCATGAAGGACTTGGTGAAAAAGAAGCGTTCGATGAATTGTGAAACTATAAAGATGACTCATCAAGTGAGTGCAATTGTGCATTCAATGACTCCTACGTTGGAAGATCCCGGCACTTTCACAATCCCTTGTACCATTGGAAGTGCCAACTTTGCTAAAGCTCTTTGTGATCTTGGGGCAAGTATCAATTTGATTCCCTATTAAGTTTTCAAGACTTTGGGAATTGGGAAACCAAGACCCGCATCTATGATATTACAAATGGCGGATCATACCATGAAGAGACCGTTGGGTATAATTGATGATGTGTTGGTTCATGTTGATAAATTCATTCTCCTGGCGGATTTTATTATTCTTGATTATGAAGTGGACTATGAGGTGCCGATTATTCTTGGTAGACCTTTCCTTGTTACGGGAAAGGCTCTTGTTGATGTGGAAGCCAGTGAACTCACTTTATGGGTTGGTGATGAAAAGGCGGTGTTCCACATGTGCAAATCTATGAGGCAACCGAATAGCAATGAAGTATGTTCATTCATAGACTTGGTGACCGATGTTATTATTGATATTACAAGGGCCACGATTAATGTGGGTGACATGTTAGAGGCCGTTTTGCTAAATTTTGATGATGATTAAATAGATGGCTTCGTGGAATGTATAAATTCTTTGCAAGGGATGGGGTCATACAATTATTCACCTCGGAAACTTTCCTTGGATCTTGAAAATAGGAAAACTCCTCCTATAAATCATTCAATTGAAGAGCCTCCTATCTTGGAGTTAGAGCCATTGCCTTCACATACCAGGAATGAATTTCTTGGCCCTTGTTCTACTTTACCAGTTATTCTTTACTCCTGTTTGACTAACGTGCAGGTAGACTCTACATTGGCGGTGCTCAACAAGAGAAATAAAGCTATTGGGTGGACTTTGGCGGATATTCGGGGAATAAGCCCCGCATTTTGCATGCACAAGATAAATTTGGAGGAAGATTCCAAACTCTCCATTGAACATCAAATGAGACTTAATGAAGCAATGCAAGAGGTGGTTAAAAAGGAGATCATAAAGTGGTTGGTTGACGGGGTTGTCTACCCCATTTCTGACAGTTCGTAGACTTCTCCGGTGCAATGCGTTCCGAAGAAAGGGGCATAACTGTGGTCACCAATGATAAGAACGAGTTGATTCCAACAAGAACGGTGACCGAGTGGTGAATGTGTATGGACTATTGGAAGTTAAACAAAGTCATAAGGAAAGACCATTTCTCATTACCCTTTCTTCACCAAATGCTTGATAGCTAGGCCATGGATATTCCGACTACAATCAAATCCTTATTGCCATGGAAGATCAAGACAAAACAAACTTCACTTGTCCATACGGCACTTTCGCTTTTAAGCGGATGCCATTTGGCTTATGCAATGCACCGGTAACTTTTCAACAGTGTATGATGGCGATATTTACTGATATGGTAGATGACTACCTTGAAGTCTTCATGGATGACTTTTCGGTAGCCGGGGATTCCTTTGATGATTGCTTGGAAAATTTGGATAAGGTCTTGGGACGATGTGAAGAGACGAACTTGGTGTTGAATTGGGAGAAATGCCATTTTATGGTCGAGGAGGGTATTGTCCTTGGCCACAAGATTTCAAATAATGGGATTGAGGTTGACAAGGCGAAAATATAGGTGATTTTTAAACTTCCACGTCCAGCATCTGTGAAGGGCGTGAGAAGTTTCTTGGGTCACATGGGGTTCTATCGGCCTTTCATAAAGGATTTTTCCAAGGTGGTGAACCCCTTGTGAAAGCTTTTGGAGAAAGATTCCAAATTTCACTTCAATGATGATTGCATGAAAGCATTCGAATTGCTCAAGTTCAAGTTGACAACTACTCCCATTATCACCACCTCGAATTGGAGCATTCCTTTTGAGCTCATGTGTGATGCTAGGGATGTGGCAGTTGGAGCAGTTTTGGGGAAACTTATCAACAAGATCTTTCATCTCGTATACTATGCTAGTAAGACAATGAATGATGCCCAAGTCAATTACACTGTGAACTAAAAAGAGCTCCTCATCATTGTGTTTGCTATTGAGAAGTCCCACCTATACTTGATAGGTTCAAAAGTGATTGTGCACACAGATCATGCGGCACTTCGTTACCTTATGAGTAAGAAAGATTCAAAAGCTCGGTTGATGAGGTGGGTGCTTTTGTTGCAATAGTTTGACATAGACATCCAAGACCGAAAATGAAGTGAAAACCAAGTGGTGGACCAGTTGTCTCGTTTGGAGGAGGAGGGGAGGCTGCATGATGTCCTTGAAATCAATGACTCCTTCTTCGATGAGCAACTCTTAGCCATTTCAATGAAAGATGTGCCATGGTTCGCGGATCTAGCAAATTTTCTTGTGAGTGGTATTATCCCGGATGGGTTCTCTTCAACCCAAAGGAAGAAGCTCAAATGAGATTGTTAAGACTATTATTAGGATGAACCATACCTTTTCTTGGATTTGTACGGATGGAGTGATTAGAAGATGTGTACCAAAGGAGGAACAATGTGAAATTCTTGGGGCTTGTCATTATTCGCCATATGGTGGTCACCATGGTGGAGCAAGAACGGCGGCCAAAGTGTTAAAGCAAGAACAACGGAAAAAGTGTTAAGTTGCGGTTTCTATTGGCCCACTCTTTACAAAGATGCAAGTGATCTCGTCAAGCGTTATGATGAATGTCAAAGAGCTGGTGGAATCTCAAATAAAAATGAAATGCCCCTCACCACCATTTTGGAGATTGATATTTTTGATATGTGGGGTATTGACTTCATGGGTCCCTTTGTGAGTTCTTGTGGAAATACCTACATCTTGGTAGTTCTTGATTATGTGTCGAAATGGGTTGAGGCCGCTGCTCTACCCAACAATGAAGCAAGAAGTGTGGTGGCATTTTTGAAGAAGAATATTTTCACAAGATTTGGTACTCCAAGGGCTATCATAAGTGATGGGGGATCATATTTTTGCAACAAAGCTTTTGATACCTTACTCACCAAGTATGGTATCACTCATAAAGTTATGACTCCCTATCACCCTCAATCAAGTGGTCAAGTGGAAGTCTCCAACTAGGAGATAAAGAGTATTTTGTCCAAAACAGTAAATGCTAATCGGACGGATTGGTCAAAGAAGCTTGATGATGCACCGTGGGCTTATCGGGCTGCTTTCAAAACTCCTATCGGAATATATCCATACTGCTTGGTGTTTGGCAAAGCTTGTCACCCTCCGGTGGAACTTGAGCACAATGCCATGTGGGATTTGAAGAAGCTAAATCTTGATTGGGATGCAGCTGCCACATTGCGGGTTACACATTTGAATGAGCTAGATGAATTCTGGTACCATGCATATACAAGTTAGTCCTTATACAAGGAGAAGATGAAGTACCTCCATGACAAGTACATTCGGAACAATGAGTTTATAAAAGGTGATCTTGTGTTGTTATTCAATTCTCGGTTACAGATGTTTCCGGGAAAGTTGAAGTCTAAATGGAGTGGCCCGTTTGAGGTTGTGAGTATGACACTTTTTTGTGCGTTGGACTTGAAGAATAAAAATGATGAGGTGTTTAAAGTTAATGGTTACAGGATGAAGCACTTTCTGGGAAAAGTTTGTAATGGCCACATCGTGGCAATGATTCATTTCAAGTGATGATGGTAATTTGCGTCGTATCGCGACGTTAAATCAGGCGCTTCTTGGGAGGCAACCCATATTTCTTTTTCTTGTTCTTTTTCTTCTTCTTTAGATAGGTCTTCTTTTGTGCTAACTGGTTTTGAAGTGTGTTGTAGGAATGATTGTGCTTTACATGGATTGTCCTCAGAAAAAATGGCTAAGTGTGAAAAAAGTGTGGACCGCATAATTTTGAATGCCACAACAGAAAGGGATCTGTGGCCGCAAAATTCTTGTGTGGACCGCACAACTGGAGATTAAAAAATTGAAAACTCTCTGAAGTTTGCCTGTCGGAGAAATGGCCAAAGTGCAGCCGCACAAGGAAATATGCGGTCCGCACCAAAATCTGCGGCCGCACTCAAAAATGTGCGGACCGCAGATCAACAAAGGGAAAATGTGTTACACGTAAAGGAGTGCGGACCGCACATGAAATTGTGGCCGCACTCTTCTCTCGAATTCTTTCCTAACCGGTCAGGTATAAATAGTAGCCTTCTCACTACTGTTGATACTTTACAAACTCTGAACAATTAACACAAAGGAAAACACAGTGCACTCAATCTAGCACTCATTTCATCATCTTTGATTCTTCCTTAGCATCACTACATTACTTGTATGTTCCATTCATCTTTAAATTTTTCTATTTTCTTAATTTTGTTCATAATTGGTTTATTTATTTTTAGGCCTAATGTCAAATTCTTCATCATGTGAGCTTAAATTTGTGTGGGTAACTTTCTATTTGCTATTTGGGGATGGGTAAACTGTGTATCATGTCTAAATTGCTACTACCATGTCTAAATTATGCGTGAATTAGAAACCCTAAGTTTACTACTGATTGCTTTTGGATTGTGCGGTCGTACAAGGAATTTTGCGGTCCACAGATCAGTAGGCTAGGGAATTTGGTATAGAATGATTGTGTTGTCCGTACGTGAAATTGTGCGATTCGCAGAAATTCAACCGCGGCCGCAGAAAAGTATGTGCGGCCGCAGATCAAGCAATTCTCTGTCTTCAGAGAGTTGTCATTTTTGAAGTTTAAATGTGCGGCCACACTCAAAATTGTGCAGTCCGCATAAATTGAACTGCAACCGCAGAAAAGTATGTGCGGCCGCATATTAAGCAGTTCTCTGTCTTCAGAGAGTTGTCATTTTTGAAGTTTCAATGTGCGGGCGCACCCAAAATTGTACGGAACGCACTTCAGATGTGCGGGTGTACTTAAAATTGTGTGGACCATAGAATCATCACTGCAGCTGCACTTTCAAATTGTGCAGTCTGCACAATCCCTTCTGCGGCCGCACTAAAAAATGTGCGGTCCGCACTTCCCCAACCTGCAACATGTTTTGTTTCTTAAATTTTTTTGCTTACCTGCACTTAACTAGAACTGAATTTTTATTGCTATTTTGTGCAGAATATGGTTAGATCACATGATCATGGTGATACATCAAAGGGGAGGGGTGAACCTTCTAGAGGCAGAGGCAAAAGTACCTTACCCATCGCCCACCAAAAACTGATCAGTAAGAAGGCAACAACAGGCCTAGGTAGACAAACGGAGCCCTCCGAATCAAGTTTATATGCCCCGTCTAGGGAAGCATCAAAGGATGAATCAGTGCAAAGGCAGCCTGCTGTGCAATCACAACCACAACTGCACCAGGATAGATACCGGCTAAGAAATGAGCCTACCTATTCTGAGAGTACTTCTGAGGGGTCGGAAGGAAACAATCAGGCTTCAGAGCATTTATATACACATGCTCCCGACACACAGGCCACTACAATTGAGGTGGATGAGATCCTAGATGATGGCCGGGGGGTGATACCAGAGTTGCAGTCCTGGAGAGATCAAAGAAGAAGGAAGTTTGGGAAGATAGGTTTGTGAGCATGACTACATTTAATAGGTTCCGAGAGTGGTGGCCGCAGAGATCGCTTACTCTTGAACGGCTGTTTGTATTGAAAGATTTGGATAGATACAACCCTAATGTGTTAAGACAATTTCGGGAAAGAAAAGGGTAGAAATGGTTCACTCAAAGTTTAGTGGATGCCAAAGGGAACTTGGTCCAAGAATTTTATGCCAACGTGGCACACATCAAGAAGGGGACCAAAGTGACGAAAGTGAGGAACTTGAAAGTGAGGTTTGACCAAAACACCATGAACACATACCTAAGGTTAGAGGATGTGGAGCCAGTGCAATAATTGGAAAAGCTGGCTTTGGGCGATGCAGCTCGCCCATGGCTAGCTGAGCTTATGGAAGCTCCGGGACCACCGCCACCATGGATCACATCAGGGATTCCAATTCAGCGGAACACCCTGAATTTTGAGGCAAAGGGATGGCACACATTTATGTGTAGAAAAATAGACCCATGCCGGAATGAAGCAAATCTACCAATCTCACGAGCAGTGCTAGTCGCCTCGATCATGGTCGGGTACCCAATCAATGTGGGTGCCGTGATGTCGGTCAACATGTCCTTGGTTCCCAGGCAGGGTGACACCTCCTACCCGCATCCCAACACTATCACTGAGTACCTCACAGATGCGGGAGTGGAACCAAGGGATTTTGACAGCAAGGTGAAGGCGAAGAAGCCTTTCTCGTAGTATTAATGGATAGAGGTGGAAACCTAAAGAAGAGGGGTCAGTCCTCTACTATTGCAGGCCAGTCTGATGAGCCTGTCGAGGTAGCTGCTAGGACAATTGACATGCCATCTACTTCAGCAATTCCTTCTGACTGTGCAGCAGCTATGCCTCCACCTCTTTCTTCAGGTCCTTCAGCATTAGAACCTTCCACATCGGTTTTGAAGCTGGTGCCCATGACCGCTCATCCACTATATGCGCTGTGAGTCTCCTAAATACTGCCGAGCCTCAATAACTGGATACAGACAGCCACTACAAAGCTGACTGACATATCCAGTGCTGTTGTAGCACAGTTATCTATCTCGGCACCCCAGATTCCTTCGACAGTGGAGGACACGTTGAAGAAGATCTTGGAGAACCAGACCACCATCATGAACACCCTGGTAGCACATGGCACAGTGATTGATGAGTTTGGGAAGCAAGTAAAGAAAATGAAGAAATCCCAAGCGTCCAAGAAATCAATTGACAGATTGATAAGAGAGGTGACTAAGGTAGCAGCAGCTGGTGACCTTCCATTTGATATGTTGATGGGGACAGATCCAGCAGCACCAGTAGATCCAGCCGCACCATCAGCACCAGTGGCCCAGTCTGGGGAGCCAGACATGGCTGCCGACACTGCTGAGGCTGTGCGCCAGATGTTCACCAACCTAATTACTCCCAAAGCCGGAGATGATGAGATCCAGTTAGAGGATACTGAGGGCAGTGACACTGCTATGGACACAAAGATGCCCAAGGCCACATAGGGAGTCCTCTTTACTCTTACCTTTCCTTATTCTTATTTTGTTAAGCATTGGGGAGAATGCTTATTTTTATTCAGATGGTGGAGTTTATTTGATATTTGGATATTTGACATTTGGTTTGTAATAACTGATAACATTTTCCTCTTTACTTTTATTTATGTATATATTCTTCCCTCTTTCTCTATTGATGTATATATTCTATCTTTTCCCCTCTCAGTATGTACATTTATTTATGTCTTTAGTAGCTTTCTTTGTAGCTTCTTTATTTTGTATTCTTATTAGTTTATGTTTAATTTTGTAGCTTCTTTCTATGTTTTTAATAGTCAATAAGCCTTTGGTTTTCTTAATGCAATGGTTCTTTCCAAAGGTAGTTTTTTTGTGAACCGGGTGATTGTTCCCAACAATGAATGGCGTGATAACCTTCTTAAGGGATTGAGTTCATTTTTGAAGTTTAGGTAAGAATAGTAGTAGTAATGAATAAAAGAGTCAAACATGATTCACTTGGTACCAGCACACTTAACTACGTGCTTATGGTTAAAAATAAGTTTCTCGGGAAAGAAGTAGCTCTAATTAGCGACCTTCTGACTCTTGCATTCACTTAGGCAATCATCGAATGGTTTAGTCAAGCCATGGTGATTTTCAATCTTGAATATAGTCATTGTGGGCCCTCGAATCTATCCTTTTTAACATTTCAGCTGTGTGAGAGGAGAGATTATTTTGTTGCACGTCCAAGTATCCGTGCAAATGGTCTAGAATTTGTCCCGAATGTGTTTTTAGGCAAAATTTTAAGTTTTGCTTGGCTTGAGAAGTGATTGTAAGCCTTCCTTGGCCCACTTGAAATTTTTCATGACCCACCAACGTTGTTATCCCTATTTAACCCATTTAAGCCAAAAACCATTCTCATTTGATAACCATGTCTCAAGCTTTTACCCGTTTTGTAGTGACCCTCTCTTGGCACCCGAGCTTTCCTTAAAACTCTTGAGAAACTATTGGCTAAAACATAAGTTTGAGGGACAAACGAGGAGTGTGAAAAAGGTATCAAGGCACAAACAGAGAAAATAAATGAAGAAAAGGGAAGGCAAGAAAAAGAAAAAACAACAAAAAGAAAAAAAAATGCAAAAAGAAAGTGAATAAGTTGAAAATTTGAAGGGATTTCAACTAATGATAATGATGCAAAGCATGGAGAAAATAAAGAAGGAGGAAATGAATATCATGACCAAGAAAGAGTGATGCTAAGTCTCTCTAACCCCCTATGGGAAAGAAAAACCTCCTAAAAGTGGCATAGCATGAGCCGATAAGAGAAAATAGAGTGCTTAAGGAAAGATGAACCCGTTCTATCCTAGTATATCCAACCTTAGTCCAAAAGCCTTCATTACATTCTGAAAAAGCCTACGTTATTTCAAACCAAGTGAGTGGTGATTTGCATAAGGGACAAGCCTATGGTACTTGAGTCGTACTTGCGACATTCTTTTGAGAGAGATGAGCGAACCTTTCACAAAACTTTGAATTGAGTACTACATGAGAGAGCGAGCTTTCTTGATGAATAAAGTCAACTCTTGATGGTCAAGTGTCACATTAGAACTATTTGTGCTTAAAACTTCAAATCATTGCCTTGTTGATAATCCATAAGTGTTGTGGGTAATTGTTGGTCCCAATTGTTGTGTGTTTGATACACCTTAGATTAGCTGGAATAACTCTTATCTTATGGAGGTGGGATATACCTTATTTTCTTGATGACAAGCAAAAGCTTAAGTTTGAGAGAGTTGATAAGTGGGGATTTTGGCTACTTATTAGCGCTTTTAGCTCTCGTTTTAGTCCAAAAGTATTTAATTGTATTCCGGAAAATTAATGAAATACGCTTAATTGCAGGAGTATTGGAAAATGAGCCACTAAGATGAAATCCAACTCAAAAAGGAGTGAGTCCAAGTGCAAAGTGCGGACCGCACAATTATTGTGCGGCCGTAGAAGCTATGCAAGAGATAAAGTTCAGAGAGTCTCATTTCAAGCTCAGAAAGAAATGCGGGCCGCACAATAACTGTGCGGCCGCAATAAAAAATGTACGGTTCGCAGAACAGCCCAGTGCAGACGCACCAAGAATTGTGCAGACCGTAGAATATAAGAGATACGGCCGCAATCCAGAATTGTGCAGCCGCAGAGTCAACTCCTGTCAAGACTGAAGAGAAGTGCAGACCGCGCATGGAATTGTGCGGCCGCAGAACCTCCGAAAAGGCATTTTTGTCCGAAAATTTTAGCTTTGTATAAATAGACTAGTTTCACAAAATTAGGTCAAGTTTGAAATATTGAAAGTCTTGTAGCCATTTTTACTTGCCTCTTTAGGAAACTTTAGCTTGCTTTGGTGATTTAACATTGGATTTTTATCTTTTAATCTTGCAATATGAGTTTTATCATCTTTTATTCTTTATTTTCTTGTATACCCATTATAAGTAGCTAGAAACTAGGGTTGTGACCCAACCCTAGTGTGTAAACCTAATGGGTGTTTTGATTTATGGCTTGTTTATGGTTGGGAGTTTATCATTTAGCCTTGTTCATGCTTTTGATTGTAGAATTAATGGTTGCAAACATCAGTTCATGCCTATTTGACTTGGTCTCTGCTTGAGAAAGAGAGACTTAGTCTAGGAAAACTCGGCTAACAAGAATTTGGGATAAAATCAAGACATTGATAGTCCCAATTAAAGGGTTGAACCTAGAGATAGTAAAACCTGACTTGAGCATTTTATCAACTGTTTTGTTCAATACCCATTTGGACTTGAGAAAGCCAAATTGGGAAAAATCATTCTCTTACCGAGAGGTATTGAGTGGGTACTTGAGTGTTGATAGCTATAATACATCCCGACCAACAAAAAAAGCTTTACAGTTTACAACCCATTAGGCAAACACCTAGGTGAAGGTCATAGCCATAGGCCATTTACACTATTTGAAAGCAATAACAAAAACAATTTCTTAGTTTTAATTATTTATCTTGCAATCTTAGTTTAAACTAGATCTAGAATCAACCGAATCTTGTGGAAGTGTAATTTAATATAGTTCAAGCTCATTCACCACAATATATACTTCTAAATCCCATTCATATAGCTCCCTATGGAATTTGACCCCGACTCACTTTAGGGTATTACTATTGCATCGACCGTTTCATAACCTCAAATAGAGGTGTGACTTGGACGAGATCAACGACATGCTAGAGCTCAAAGCGACCGGTCAGGTCGTTACATTCTCCCCCACTTAAACCTACGTTCGTTCTCGAACGTGCTAAGAACTGCTCTGGAGTTGTCCAAAATCACTGTTTAACACTTCATGCACCTGACCGTGACACCACAACCCAGTTGAACACATTAGCTCGAGCCAGACTGAAGATCCACCCTTTTATTTAGTCAATAAGCCTTAGAACAAAATTCCAACCTCCGAATTTCTCTACAAGACCTGATTCTAACATACGAACACTGTATCAATCATCACACACTGTACCAAGACATGATCATGTACCTATGCTGAAATCACACCATGCACCACATAAGTCAGTTGCCCATAATAACATCCTCCGGTCACAATAGCTGGAATTTCATGAATCTGATGCCCGCAATACGCCTCATGATGCATATAAGTCATGTTCCAACTCTTGAAATACTGTCACGGCGGCAGAGATGTATAGAACTAATAACCACCTGCCGAATCAACAAATCATGGAGTCTCCTCTCCTGACAAGGACCATTACCTCATTCTAAACTGAATAATGATATTTGTTCTTTAATATATACCCTACATAATTTCGATTGCACTGATCCCAGGTCCAATAACCTCGTCTCATCTAGTATAAGCTGCTCAGGCAATAAGCCATCTCAAACATTGCCAAAAATCTCATATGACGTCAACAATACGCTAGCGGGCTACAAACTCGAATGTGATGCAAAAGGAAAAACGAACTCTAGAAAGGAGCTATCCAGCCCGCATAACGAATAAGACGATTGAACAGACGCTATGAACCCTTATCAGAGAATGAGAAACAAAATACACAAGAATAGATATAGGGAACTGTACTCAATATCTCACTGTTCCGGCGTGCAACTCGATCCACACATGATACCGTTGCGGCGTGCAACCCGATCTAAACATGATACCGTTACGGCGTGCAACCCAATCCAAACAACGTACTCGTGGCGGCGCGCCACCCTATCCACACATAACAATAAATAAGGAAATTCCCATCAAGCCATAATGCTTACACCTACGAAATAATGAATATTGACCACAAGCACGCCAAGTGCGAAAATACCACCATGGGGAAACAGATAGCGCCATACACTACAAAACCCAAGCACATCTAAGGTGCAATAACCTCAACACATGTGCGAAAAATCAAGCCATCTCAATCCGGAGCAACTCCCACAATTCACAACCAAAGGAATAGAATGCCTTCCAGGCATAAACTCTCATATTAACGATGTTACCAAATATCCCCGTACTTAGTTTCAATCTTTAACAATCGAGTGACTAACATGTCACACTTATACAAATCTTCCCGTAGGGTACGCTCCCAGGACCTTTCACACCAGGTAGCAATGTCTGCAGCTCCATACTACCAACCGTTCTAATTCTGTAAAGCAAATCAAGAATCTGCAAATCAATACACAAAGCCTCTTACACAGAATATCATTCTCAGGTGACACTAAAAAAAGTGTCAGGTTACTCTGATAAACTTTATTCTATCCTGCTCATCCGATCTCGTGACATTCTTGTCAACACCGAACCACAACCTTGATCCTCAACTTTAAATTCCCATGCCGCTCATTGCACTTATCATGCCGCTATGCTAGAATACAAGAATTCATCATAACCCCTGAATTACTAGTAGAATAAACACTTTATTGGCTAGAACCTTTCACTCAGCTCATTTCAGAAGAGCCAATGCAATACGCAACTAAATTCCCAAACCGTAGAAAATACAAACCTCAAGTCATGATCTAAACCGCCATGATTCCTCCAAAATCCATTTACACTACAAGTCCATTTGAATCAAATACCTCCCAAATCAATCAAGTTGTGGTGGCTGTCAAGCCCGCGCGTACAACCACAAACCACATATATAACTTCACACGCTGAAGGAACTAATCTTTGCCACCATCATACTGATTCAGCCATTACTAATCGACCCAACTTCTTCCAATTAACTCTCGACTTGCCTTAGACGTAATAATGGCTCCATTCAAAAACGTAACGAATCAAATTTGCACTCATCCCGAGTGGCCCGCATCACGAGACCACATCATCTCAATACTCATGAACCATATCATACTCTCCTTATGTGCACAATAGCATCTCCAACTGGTACACCCATTTTGCAAGTTCTCTTGCGAATCTGAAGCTATTTCTCCCTTTTCTCCAATACTGCACTGCATACCCGATGATAACATAGAACATTCCAAGTCCCGTTCACAATCCACTGCGAAAACTCGGTCCTTAACCACACAACTGACCTGAAATCCTTAGGCACTGCACTTTAATTGTTGAACTCACTAGGACCGTTATTGAGAGTCACCCACTCTGACCTGATCCCGAATATAACCAAACTTCAAAGCTCTGCTAGCACATGAACACCCTCTCAAAGAAGCACCTGGCTGAATTCTTTTCCTTGTACATTACAACCATAAGAGGCATAAACTCTGAGTCTTCCCAAAACCTGCACCTCAATCGATAAGGCGAAGTATAGCACACATTCATCAAGTTCCTTGCTCAAATTACTCCTGATAATTTCTTTTCTTAGTCATAAATAATCCATCAACGCATCGATAACCAGAAACTGCACAAGCAGACAACCACGCAATCCGATCGTAGACGGTGGGCTCCCCCACTTAGCTTTAAGCTACTATCACATAATGTAGAGCCCACAACGATTCCTCCTTCTCAATTACCATGATCTTGCACCGTTAACCTGCCAAATATCTTGAAGTCTTTTGTTAAGCTTTTCATGAAATATTCCGAATTATCGGCCACGATCGTATACTCGACCTTCTGTTAGGTAGTAAGTAGAACTCTTCATAGAAACCTCATTGAAATCACACAACCACTAACCTGTTCATAGGAGATAACCCACCCGTGGTATTCCATGCGGACATCTTACAACGACGCTGCACTGGGTGCAACTACTACGAGTTCAGTAAACCCTCCAGAGCCCATGCTCGTCCACTAGTTGTACAAGTTTCTTCCTTCCCCATTGACATCAACTGAAAGTCCAACAATACCTTCCAAGGTGAAAGTCATGTTGCATACAAAACGATAATCAAATCTTCACACCCCTCTTCGTTTCAAGCAAACTCCTTTCTGCCATACTCAATCTTTCTCTGTACAGTAACTACCATTCCAATTATAATCCGTGGACCTAGTCACTTTCCATAATGCCTCCCAAGTCATTCTAGTCTTCCTCAAGGTACGTGTTTATCCTACCACGGAATCCATATGCTACTCTACCACTCCTACTTCAGTAAAACCATCTCCTTTAAGAAGCTGCCCAAATGTTGCCTCAAATCAAATCCATACATGTAGTAATGAATTGCAACCAACTCTAAACCTCCTAGAAGATCATCTTTATCGAGCCATCAACATTAGAAATACCAATTCGATTCTGAACCGCTACACACCACTATCTCTGACAATCGCTTCTCAGGCACCATTTCACAACACCCTACCCCGAAAGCAAAAATCAAAGAAGACCATAACACCGGGGAACCCTAATACATTCGAACAAGGACGATGACACCACATCATAAATGAGAATTCCACCATGCTCAAAAATATCAAGTCTCGTTACTTCATCAACCAAACCTGGACATCTATAGTCTGATTGCCTTTCTTCCGTTGGAATTAAATAATGAACCTCTAAATCATGCACTGAGAAATCCTCATTTCAAGTCATTTACTACCTCGACACATAAACAAGCACCCTACCATTACACCAACATTGTGCGATAACAATGCATAGACATCATAGCAATGCATGCACAGTCTCAAAACCATAGGGAATACAAATACTAAGCCGAAGAAACAGAACATCCTTCCGCAAAGTGACGATAATAGCTTGCCCAAACACATAGGGAAAGAAAAAAAAATATCATGCACCATGTTTGCAGTACCACTACAAATCCTTGATCCAATTGATAACAAGTGCCCCACGTCGTGAACACTATATTTCAAATTAGAATATTATGGTATATTGTTTGAATATTATATTTTAAATTAGAATATTGTAGTGTGTTTTGTTAAATATTATATTCTTTATTAGAATATTCCATCCGGTGTCACAAGTGCATGAGTATCAACTAGGAAATCTAATAAATACAACATATGTCTGGAATACAAGTTAGACATGAGAATATAAATAACTCTAGTGGAGACTCTGCATGCTGTGGATCGTAACATGGAATGTAGCTCACGGTAAAGTCCCTACAATAGCCGCACCTTTGCATCAAAAGGCCACCAGACATATATGTACATGCACAATTAGTGCAGAAGTGCAGCATGAGTACGTAAATCAATGCGTACCCAGTAAGTATCTAGCCTAACCCCGGAGAAGTAGTGATGAGGGGTCGACATCGATACTTACTAGAGGTCTAATAAATCAAATACAACAGGAAGTAAACAGATGTGAGGCAGAGTAAATAAACAAAATAAACAAGTATAAATATATGGTACAATACTCCACTCAACAATAAACTTAAGCTCCTGATTGGCAGTTACCTCCTCAACTGGAGTATATATAAAATGGACCTCACCAAATAGGTCGTCACAATTCAAATCAGGAAGAACTCACAGATACACTGACTTCTTGTCAAATATTTCGCACGATTCCATAAGAGTATTTTATTGAAATGCCGAAGCGTATGACCCGATCCCATCATAATATGTGCACTACCGAGAGTCGAACGGCACAAACCATAAATACATCTATTATATTGCTCAGGAAAACGGCCCCGCTCCCATGAGAGTATGATACATAATCCTGCCGAGGCGAACAACCCGATCCCATCATAATGTGCACACTGCCGAAGGTCGAATTGTACGAACCATAGATGTATCTATTATACTGCCGAGGTGAATGGCCCTATCCCATTATAATAAGAAGCTTTAACGGCTCCTTGACCCCACCCACGAATAGACGTGTGAGTTATAATTTTTTTTAAGGGAAACCTTTTGATGAAAACGCATAACGTAGGAGAAATTTGTAAGAGGAGTACAATTATTTCGCGGCTAATCATGAAGCCCGTCGAATCTCTACAATAGCAAGTATATCACCCTACACAAGTCTAGTCTCAAGTCGCAACATAAAATAAAGGAATTTAGAAAGCAAGAGATAACTCAAATAGTACAGTTATAGCTTGGCGAGAACCTAAGTCTACCTGGACATAGCATGAATCTAGCTACGTACGGACTCTCATCACCTTGTGTGTATGTAATCCCCGAAATAAGTAGCACATATCAAATACATTACCTAGGGGTAGTTTCTCCCTTATACAGTTAGACATGAGATTTACTTCGCTCCGAAATTCCATAGCTGATTCCAACGCCACTCGAACACTTCAAACCGATGCCCGTCTCTCCAAAAATAGTCAAACAAATGTGCAAATCCATAAATATATACTCTATTACCCATAATTAATCAATTTTTAACAATCCCTAACTTCGTTTCGAAAAGTCAATAAAATCAACCCTCGGACCCAAGTGCTCGGAATCCAAAAATTTCCGAAGATAAAATTTACCCTTAATACTACGAACTCAAATATATAATTTATTCCAATTTCCATGTCAAATTTCGTGGTCAAATTCCAAAAATACTAATTTTTAGGTTTTCTACCAAAATCCCAAATTTCTACTAAATCCCATATTCAAATCCACATATAAACCATGTATTTAACTCACAATATGTAGGAATTACTTACCGTGACATAGATGATGAAAACCTCCACTTAAAGCTCTCCAACAATCGCCCAAACCAAGAGAGAATGGAAGAAAATGGGCCAAATCTCGTTCTTAAAACAACATTGCCCAACTACCATTTCGTATCTGCGGTCCCCTAATCGCCTCTACGATAGCTGCTTCTACAGCTTCAATCTTGCACCTGCGAGAACCCAGGCGAGGTCGCCTACCGCATCAGCGGCTCCTCCAGTGCTTCTGCGACGCCTCATCCGCAGGTGCGGTTCCGCTTCTGCGGAAATCGACCGCATCTGCGATCCCATCCTTCCCCAGCAAAATCCACTTCTGTGCTCTAGTGGTCGCATTTGCGATCATGCAGGTGCAGGAATTTCTTCGCACCTACGACCTCTGCCTAGATCACTCCCAGTCACTTCTGCGGTGAAGATTCCGCATAAGCGGTTGCACCAACAACCAGAATTCTCCAGCTTCCTTAACTCTAAAATTCGATCTGTTAACCATCTGGAATCCACCCGAGACCTCTTGGACCTTGACCAAATATACCAACGCATCCCAAAACACATTATGAACTTAATATATGGCTCAAATCACACCAAACAACATCGAAACTACGAATCGACGATCGAAATACTTCTTTAAACTTTCAAATATTC
The DNA here is from genome assembly GCF_000715075.1 of Nicotiana tabacum. Taxonomy (NCBI): domain Eukaryota; kingdom Viridiplantae; phylum Streptophyta; class Magnoliopsida; order Solanales; family Solanaceae; genus Nicotiana; species Nicotiana tabacum. The sequence goes on from NC_134103.1 coordinate 22,096,741, forward strand.
AAACTTCGCCAAGCGCGTCCAAATCAGACTTAAACATCCCGGAATGATGCCAAATACTGTGTGCAAGTCACAAATCACGATACAAACCTATTCTAAGGCTCAGAACTTCGAACGGACATCAAAAATACCTAAATTCATTTCAAATCAAACTTAAGGATTTCTTACACTTCTAAAATGCCATCCTTCCATAATAGGCACTGAAGTGCTCCCGGACCACCCGATACTCAACCCGAACATATGCCCAAGTTCGAAATCATCATACGAACCTATCGGAACCTTTAAATTCCGATTCTGAGGTCGTTTACTCATAAGTCAAACCTTAGCCAATTCTTCCAACTTAAGGCTTCCGAAATTAGAATTTTCTTTCCAAATCAACTACGAACTTCCTGAAATTCAATTCCGAACAGACGTACAAGTCATAATAACTGAAGTGAAGCTACTCAAAGCTTCAAACCGCTGAACAACGTGCTAGAGCTCAAAACGACCGATCGATTCGTTACATTCCAAAACTTCAACCTTGTCCTTGAATAGAGTTGAACTTCCTAGGATGATATCATCACCCTCTTCTTGAAGATAATTCGTCCTCGAATTTCAACCTTGCAAGAAAAAGAAGACGCGCACTAGTAAATGGCATCCATTAATCTGAAAAATGGTAGGAATAAAATAAGATAGTGACCATGTGTCCACTTAACCCAATTAATCCTAACAAGTATAAATACTCCCTTATAAAGCATATGGACATCAGTATCCCAATAAAATTTCTTCCTAATTAGATTAGTACAATAAGAACTTCTCTTAGATGCACTATGCAATGAAACTTTCAATTTGAACTCGTCAATAAAGTTTTTCAAAAATGTGCATGACAAAGAAATTACAACAAATTGATCACGCATCCATTTATAACAAGCATCTCTACCACATGTATCAAATAAGATACTTTTATATATAGCCAATTAGCTACAATTAAAAATCCCATGGATTCTTCTACATGTAAGTTATTAAAAGAAGCACATAAATTCACAAGAAGGTTAGAAGAACCCATAAATTCCAAAATAAAAATTTCAATACATTCAAGCTCATGATTATAACTTCCCCCAATAATATTCGCAACATCAGTGGATTCTAAACAATTGCTCAATCTGTCACAGAAAGAGTCATAGATAGGTTCATGAAAGAGTATTTGATCACAAGTGTCACAATAATAACGCATATTTTCTTTACTACTAGCAAATTCTTTTACAAGCTCACAATGAACACGACTTAAAGAATGACTCTCCATCACACACGAAAAATCACATTCTAGCAATTTATCACATGAAACCTCATTAGACACTTGAATAACAGAAGAATCAATATTTAACTCATTCGCAAGCCTATTCTCATAAATTGCATGTCTCTTTCTACCAAGTTGAAATATATAATCATCTATGTCATACTCAATTTCAAAACGAAGAAAATTAGTCTTGCGCTTGATCTTAGATATTACAGGTAATGACTTCATATGCATTAGAATATCACCATCCACAAAAATAATAAAGTCACCAACATAAGAAATAAGAGTATAGTTCATAACATCCGAAAATATCTTAGGTGTTCTAGAAAGGCCAAGAATGCGAATAAATCAATTATACATACCATATTTGGACTTATTTACTAATGGAACATCATCACCTTGTATTCTTGTATGCTACGGGTCAAGCTTAGCGAAGACTTTAGGGAACTCCATGTCATAAACCTGTAAATAAGAATCAAAATAGTCAGAAAGTTCAACAGCAAAGAAATTAACCAATATTTTTATCTTCCATCATCCAAAAAGAATTAATTTTGCCAAATTCATGTTGTAATATAATTTGATCTTTTACCGGCATCTCTTGGGCCCAGCTCCCCTTTCAAAAGGTCTTTCAATACTTGATTGCATAAAATCACAAGAACTAAAACAAGAAAGAGTTAATGGGTTAGGAAGTAACTAAAATTTGTTCTTCCTTACACTCTCTTTCGCTTTTATCACAAGACTAGATTTTTCCTAACTCTTAGCCTATTTTCTCTCAATAATTTAATTTTCTTTTTCTTCACCCAAACCGTCTCTCTCTCTCTCTCTCTCTCTCTCTCTCTCTCTCTCTCTCTCTCTCTCTCTCTCTCTCTCTCTCTACCTTACAACCTTTTTTCTATCTCATGGCCTTCTATGTTTTCTTTTCTCTCAAGATCACTTTTTACCTCACTTGAAATCCCACTCTCTTAACTCAACACAACAGCTCATTTGTCCTCATCTTGGATGTCAACATGCACTCCCTTAATCCTCACATTCTTTTCTCTCTCATATTTTTCCGTATTCTCTTTAACAGTCTTTTCATTTTCACAATTTGTGATGGAGTCAAAGGTCCAAGAATGAGTTTCTTCCATTAAGCTCGAAAAAGTATCTATTTTCTCCCGTGCTATATCAAGCACTTCTATAGACATACCATGTCTTTCCCAACCAGATATGAAAACTATTCATGGGAATGACATCACACCAGATCTCATCCTCATACCTTCCAATAGATAAGGGCAATAACATACTTTTATTTTTTTTATTACTTTCAATATGTAGGGTTCAATATGCTCCACACAAGGCAAGTTCAATTTCTCAGCAATATAAGTACTAGTTATGTTATAGCCAAATCTTTTGTAAATTCTAAGGGCACAAATCTTAGATAGCACTTAAGCTCTAGTTTGAAAAATAACTTCACTATCGTCTTTCTTCCATTCAGCATACTGTAAATTTAACTTTTCAAGTTGTTGAGACATAGCTCGGTTCCTTTATTCATAACTACCTGTTTGAAACATCTTGAACATAAATTGAAAGAAATATGTATCTCTCAAATTTGGATTTATTCATCTAACGCTCTCACCTCTTTTTCCTTTTTTCACTCAAAGCAACCCTTGGTCGTTAATCTTTAGAATTATTAATAAACCTTAGTAGTCCCAACCCTTTGTGATAAGAATACAGAGTTAGAAAAAGAAAAGAAAAGTGAATGGCTAAACCTTAATCTTCCAGAACTAGGATCCCCTCTTCTTGTTGTCTTTCTTGACTTGGAAACCAAATAATACTTGAATTCTGAAAATAATAATGAGTAATAACACTTTTTTGTGGCCGATTTTCATTTTTTTTGTTTTTTTTCTTTTGGCTCAAGAACCTCCCAAGATTATCAAGATTGAAATTTTGAATAGTATATTCTCTAATACAAATTGATAACAACACGATAGGGGTCCAAGAATTACTAAAGAAAATCAAGAAACATGCGGAAGCTAAATAAAAAAAAAACGATAAAGAAGATGAAAATTATAGATAGATTGAATTCAAGAAAGAGTGTTTGAATTCAAGAAGTCTATTCTTGAAGTTGAATCCTAACAACAACAATTACCTAATCGCCTTTGGTAGAGAATTAAAAATAAGAGATAAATTGTGAAGTTCGACCTTTTGGAATAACAAGAACAACAATAAGCCTAAACTTATCACATTTCTTGAATACCTAGAAGTGATCTACGATTTCAAAGAATTTATCTTATACCTTATGTTGAGTCTTAAAGGTTGAAGAATAAATCCAAGAGTAGCCACCCACAAGAGTGCAAGAAATGTCTCACAATTTTTTTTTATAATAGTCTGCAACAATCTAAATCTAAAAATAATAAAGATACCCCTTTATATAGGTAAAGAGTCACGAAATTGAGCCTAAAAATAAGAAAATTAAGTCCTAAACTACTTTGAACAAAAAGTCTAACTACCTTAGAAAAAAAGGAAAAATACTAGGAAACAAAAAACCAAGTTAATTTTGGAAAGTAACTTCAACAATATTAAGAAAAGGAAAACATAACCTTAACTACCTATGAAAGCAATAAATCTAGCAACAAAAATATATGAAAATAAGTTAAAACCAATCTAGGATAGAATCTTGAAAATGCCAAATAAATCTTGCACTCAACTTCTAACACGCTTATTGAACCTTCCTTGGGCAACAAGTAAGTTATTTTTATGTGATAAAATTGTGGCTTCATGTAGAACTTTTTGGGCTGCAAGTTTGAACACATTTTATGTGTCAAATGGGTCCAAAAGTGGACTGGTTAGGAGCTTCTTCAAAGGATATCTCTTGGGATCCAATCCTGCTCTTCTTGGATATAAATTTGGGCCATAAAATAATTGTAAGACCTAGCCAATTCATATCCTTTATCCTTGAGCTCTTCCTCCCAATTAAAAACTTCTTTATTTGCACTTGAAGTGTGATGATCTTGTTTTGTAACTCTTTAGCTTGACATCTTGTTGTTAAAGATATATTTTGAGATTCCAAAATTCCAACCTTGTCCTTGAATAGAGTTGAGCTTCCTAGGATGCTATCACTTCAGTTGATGAGTTTCAATATTATTTATTATAACTATATCCAATGAAAAAAGAAGTATGAGGTTTCTCAAATCTTTCCACGATTTAAAGCCTTAGTTGAAAAATATTTCAATAAGCCAATTGTCTCTTTTTATTTTCTGATAATGGTGGTGAATTTATCAATTTTAAAGATTTATTTTCTTCTAATACAATTTATCACTTTCCTACTCTCGCCATACACTCCTGAGCATAATGGCATTGTGAAAAGACGTTATAGACATATAGTTGAAATTAAACCAGTATTATGCTTCTTCATAATGCCAACGTACCTCTCTCATTTTGGTCATTTGCTTTCCAAACTGCCGTTTATTTAATTAATCGTCTTCCTATACCTTTCCTCAATTATGATTAACTATATTTTAGAATTTGGCGAGTCTCCCAATTATGATAAATTACATGTATGTGGTTGTCTTTATTATAGGTGGTTGTATCCTTATCTTAACAACAAACTAGAACCTCGTTCTACTTCATGCATATTTTTTGTCTACTCCACCAATCAAAGTGCCTACAAGCCATCATCATCTACATCAACCAATGCATTAGATAACCAAACTTCGGAACTGGGCCTCGATCGTGGCTTCGATCATGTCCCTCGAGCCTGGGCCTCGATCATGACCTCGATCATGGCCCTCGAGCTTGGCCTCGGTTATGGCATCCAGCCTGGGCCTCGGTCATGGCCTCGATCATGGCATCGAGGCTGGGCCTTCGATTGTGACCCTCGATCTTGCGTCTCGACCCTGGCCCTCGAATCTTGCTTTCGATCCTGAGCCTCATCCCTGGATTCGACCCTACGTTCGATATCTGCCCTCGAATCTTGCTTTCGATCCTGAGCCTCATCCCTGGATTCGACCCTAGGTTCGATATCTGCCCTCGATCTTGAGGTCGATCACAACCCAGAATATCCAGCAGAAGAAAAAATTGCAGTAGCTTTTTGAGTCCAAGTTTTGATCCGTTAACCATTCGAAACTCACCCGAGGCCGTCGGGACCTCAACCAAATATACCAACAAGTCCTAAAACATTATACGAACTAATTTGAAACCTCAAATCACATAAAACAGTGCTAAAGCCATGAATTATGCTCCAATTCGACTTCTACATTCAATGTCGAAACCTATCAAATCAAGTCTGATTGACTACAAAGTTTGCACACAAGTCATAAATAATATAACGAAGCTTGAAAATTTTCGGAACTGGATTTCGGCCCGATATCAAAAGTAAACTCCCCGGTCAAACTTCCAAACATAAATTCTTATTTTAGCCATTTCAAGCCTAATTTAACTACAGACTTCCAAATAAAATTCCGAATACGCTCCTAAGTCCAAAATCACCATACGGAGCTGTTGGAATCGTCAAAATTCTATTCCGGGGTTGTTTTCTTAAAATATTGACTGAAGTCAAACTTGGCCTTTTAAAGCCAACTTAAGGAACCAAGTGTTCCGATTTCAACCCAAACACTTTCAAATCCCGAACCTTTCAAATCAAGTCCAAAGTCAATTTTCCATCAAAGATCTGGGAATTGTTACCTACTTTCTAGGAGTTCAAGTCATTCGTACATCGAGAGGTCTCTTATTATCTCAAAGAAAATATATAGAGGATATTGTGGATCGTGCTTCTATGGATGGTGCATAATCTACTTCCACTCCATTGCCAACCACCAGTTCTCTTATGATTGATTATAATGCTCATCTACGTGACCCTAAGGAGTATCAGGTTCTTGTTGGTCCTCTCACAACCCAATTTCACTTATAGGTCGTGATGACACCTAACACTACAGCTAAGCAAGCCAACTAATAAATTAAACATATATCGATAAAATTTAAATCCAAAAAAAATAGTAAGATACCAAATTCTACCAATGTGTGTGCCAAGACCTAGTGTCACAAGTGTATGAGCATCTAGTAGATTATTCAAAACTCCAAATACTGTCTGAAATGAAATAGACAGAATTAACAATACAAGAAGAGGCACAGGTAGCTGCAGGACGGCTCAAAAAGGCAGCTCACCACTACGCCCTTGGATAATGAGGATGTGCGATGATAAGTCCTCCACTAGTATCTGTCTCAGATCCTGCACAAAAAGTGCCGCAAGTGTAGCATGAGTACGTAAACAATGTGTACCCAGTAAGTATCAAGCCTAATCTCGAAGTGGTAGAGATGAGATGACCGACTTTGACACTCACTATGGGTCAATAATAATAATTGAAATAAAACTAGAACATCTAAATCTGCATGATTAACAGAATATAACAATAATTTATTTAACCAGCAGAAATAATTAAATTTCCTTCAAATGCAACAATTCTCAATATATTAATTAAATTCCTTCAATTCCAATAAATTTTCAAATTTATCAATTAGTCTCATTTACAGGAATAACAATAATTCCTTAACAAGCAGGAATAATAATTAATTAAATTCCAAGGATTTCCAATTTATCAATTAGCTTCACAAGCTACAATAAACTATCAAAGTATCGTGTAATTATTATTATTAAGCACGATTTCTGTCGAGGTCGTACGTCCGATCTAGAATGTCGTGTACACTGTCGAGGGACGTGCGGCATGATCCATAGATGCATCTATCCTGCCGAGGCGTTCGGCCCGCTCCACAAGAAAGGAGGACATTTTCTTATGTACCTCTGGAAAGAGAGTATATTCATTATAAGATAAATTCGGGAGGATGAACAAAATTTTTTTAACAATTAATTAATTTACATAGAAAATTAAGCATATAAGATTTCCATCCTTTAATATTTTTTTATCTAACAATTCACAATATATATATATATATATATATATAATATTAATTAACAAGGAATACAATTTACACAAGTAATTCATGCTTTGAGTCCTAAACTACACGGACTTTGGCATTTATAGTAGCTACGCATGGACTCTCATCACCTCGTGCGTACGTAGCCCCTACAATTAGCAACAATTATCGCTTTAATTACCTATGGGGTAATGTCCCCCTCACAAGATTAGACAAGAGACTTACCTCATCTTGCTCCAATTTAATCCACTAGTAGGCCTTTTCCTCAATTAACCCACTTCGATTGGTTCGAATCTAACAAAAAATAATTCGATACAATTATTAAAAATTATAGGAATCAATTCTATAAAAAAATACTACATTTTCAATAAAATCCCGAAATTAATTAAAATTTCGTATGTGGGGCCCACGTCTCAGAATCCAAAGAAAGTTACGAAATTCGATAACCCATTCATTTACGAGTCCAACCATACCAGTTTCACTCAAATCCGACTCCGAATCGATACCGAAATCTCAAATATTCGTTTCTATGAGATTTCAAAATATTTTCCCAAATTTCAATCTCAAAACACTAATTAAATGGTGAAAATAATGATATACTCGTGTATACTGACCAAATCCTAGTTGGAATCATTTACCCTAATGTCTTTCCTTGAAAATCTATCAAAAGTCGCCTCTGCTCAAGCTCAAGTTCGTCAAAAATGGCAAATAGGACGAATGCCCTCTTTTATAAATTTGCCTAGGCAGTCTTCGGAACTGGGCCTCGATCGTGGCTTCGATCATGTCCCTCGAGCCTGGGCCTCGATCATGACCTCGATCATGGCCCTCGAGCTTGGCCTCGGTTATGGCATCGAGCCTGGGCCTCGATCATGGCATCGAGGCTGGGCCTTCGATTGTGACCCTCGATCTTGCGTCTCGACCCTGGCCCTCGAATCTTGCTTTCGATCCTGAGCCTCATCCCTGGATTCGACCCTAGGTTCGATATCTGCCCTCGATCTTGAGGTCGATCACAACCCAGAATATCCAGTAGAAGAAAAAATTGCAGCAGCTTTATGAGTCCAAGTTTTGATCCGTTAACCATCCGAAACTCACCCGAGGCCGTCGGGACCTCAACCAAATATACCAACAAGTCCTAAAACATTATACGAACTAATTTGAAACCTCAAATCACATAAAACAGTGCTAAAGCCATAAATTATACTCCAATTCGACTTCTACATTCGATGTCGAAACCTATCAAATCAAGTCTGATTGACTACAAAGTTTGCACACAAGTCATAAATAATATAACGAAGCTTGAAAATTTTCGGAACTGGATTCCGGCTCGATATCAAAAGTAAACTCCCCGGTCAAACTTCCAAACATAAATTCTTATTTTAGCCATTTCAAGCCTAATTTAACTACAGACTTTCAAATAAAATTCCGAACACGCTCCTAAGTCCAAAATCACCATACGGAGCTGTTGGAATCATCAAAATTCTATTCCGGGGTCGTTTTCTTAAAATATTGACTGAAGTCAAACTTGGCCTTTTAAAGCCAACTTAAGGAACCAAGTGTTCCGATTTCAACCCAAACACTTTCAAATCCCGAACCAACCATCCCTGCAAGTCATAAATCATTAAAAGCACATACGGGAAATTTTATTTTAGGGAACGGGGTTCTAAAAGTCAAAATAATCGGTTGGGTCATTACATTCTCCACCTCTTAAACAAACGTTCGTCCTCGAACGAGTTTAGAATTGTACCCCGCAATGCTAAATAAGTGTGGATATCTGCTCTGCATGTTTTCCTCAGCCTCCCAAGTCGCTTCCTTGATTGGTTGGCCCCTCCACTGGACTTTTACTGTAGAAATCCTCTTGGACTTCAACTGGCGAACCTATCAATCAATAATGGCAACTGCCTCCTCTTCATAACCCAAGCTATTATCTAGCTGAAATGTGCCGAAGTATAATACATGTGACAGGTCGGAGCATAGATACATGGAAAATCGGATGAACTCCTGACAGATTGGATGGCAACGCAAGCTCATAAGCAATCTTCCCAACTCGTTTCAACACCTCAAATGGGCCTATAAACCTTGGGCTGAACTTGCCCTTCTTCTCGAATCTCGTGATTCCCTTCATCGGCGAAACCTTCAAGAGAACTCTTTCACCTATCATAAAGGATAAATCACACGCTTTCTGATCTGCGTAACTCTTCTGTCTGGAATGCGCTGTACGAAGTCGCTCCTGAATCCACTTTACCTTTTCTAAGGCATCCTTCACCAAATCAGTACCAAATAACTTAGCCTCACCGGGCTCAAACCACCCGATGGGCGAACGACATCGCCGACCATATAAAGCCTCAAATGGAGCCATCTCGATACTGCTGTTATTATAAGCAAACTCGGCCAAAGGCAAGAAACGATCCCACTAACCTCCAAAGTCAATCACTCATGCCCTGAGAATATCCTCCAAAATCTGAATTGTCCGCTCTGACTGCCCGTCGGTCTGCTGATGAAAGGTTGTGCTGAGCTCTACCCGGGTCCCCAACTCACTCTGGTACTGTTCTCCAGAAATGTGAAGTAAACTGAGGACCTATATCTGATATGATAGAAATTGGCACACTGTGCAACCGAACTATCTACTGAATATATATATCTGGGCCAACCTCTCTGAAGTATACGTAGTGACAACAGGAATAAAGTGTGTCGGCATGGTCAACCTGTCGACAATGACCCAAACTGCATCAAACTTCTGCAAGGTCCGCGGCAACCCAACTACAAAGTCCATAGTGATGCATTCCCATTTCCACTCTGGTATAGTCATCTGCTGAAGTAGGCCACCTAGTGTAATGACCCAAAAGGTCATCTTATGTTTTAGCACTCAAATTTTCACTCATAAGCCTTAAAAATCTTATTTTTACCCTCCTCAATTTGCGTGCTCAGTCCGAGCAGGTTTCTGGAAAGCTTTTATGTTGAAAATTAATGAAAATGAAAATTTATGCCTGAAAAAGTTGATTTTAGTAGACTTCGGTCAATATTTTTGGTAAATAGGCCCAGATCCATATTTTGACGGTCCCTGTGGGTCCGTATCGAAATATGGGACCTGGGCATATGCCCGGAATCCAATTCGGAGGTCCCTAGCTTGAGTTATGAACTTATGATGAAAATTAAAAGTCTGAAAATTAATTATTGTTAAGAATTGATTGATGTTTGGCATTGTTAGTGCCGGGTCCGTATTTTGGTTCCGGATCTAGCTACAGGTTCATTGTGATATTTAAGACTTTTCTGTGAAATTTCGTGAGAAACAGAGTTGATTTGGCGTGATTCGGACGTCCAGTAGAGAAAATAGAAATTTTAAAGTGTTCTTGAGAATTTCATTTGATTTGGTGCTAAATTCGTAGTTTTAGGTGTTATTTTGGCGATTTGATCGCGTTCTCAAGTCTGTATGATATTTTAAGACTTGTGTGCATATTTGGTTTGGAGCCCCTAGGGCTCGGGTGAGTTTCGGATAGGCCACAGGATGTTTTGGACTTTGGAAAATCTGGTTTTCTGCAGATTCTGGTATCTGGCAAATCCTTCTTCGCGTTCGCGAAGGTCCTCTCGCGAACGCGAGGAATAAAATGAATAGGCCGGAATTTCTTCTTCGCAAACGCGAAGCGATGGGGGCATTACCCTTCGCTAACGCGACAAGCCTATCACGAACGCGTAGTGTTAGGCATTGGGGGGGGGACTCAGCCTTTTCTTCATCGCGAACGCGAGCAATGTCTCGCGAACATGAAGGCCAGGGGGAGTTACCATCGCGAACACGAGCAGGGTCTCACGAACGCAAAGGCTTGGCAGCCAGTACCCTTCGCGAATACGACAGCAACCTCGCGAACGCGATGCACACTGTCGCCCAGTGCATAAAACAGAATCAAACACGGGTTTAAGCCATTTCTTCAACATTTTTCAAGAACCAAATGGGTACAGGCAATTTTCAAGAGTCATTTTCTTCCCCAAAGTGTTGGTAAGGGATTCTAAACCATTTTCTTTCAATTACCCATTATATTTCTTGAATTATCAACCTAAAATCTAGAGTTTTCATGGTAGAATTAGGGGTTAGGGTAGAAACTAGGAATTTCAGAAATTTGGGGATTTAGACCTCAATTTGAGGTCGGATTCCAAAACCAATTATATATTCGGGCTCGGGGGTGAATGTGTAAATAAATTTTTGTCCGAACCTCAGGTTTTGACCAAGCGAACCCGGGGTCGATTGTTTTTGACTTTTTGGAGGAAAATTTAGGAAATTTAATTTATGCAATATAATTGATTTCTTTAGCAATATTTGATATTATTGAGTCATTTTTGAATTAGATACGAGTGGTTTGGAGGTGAATTCCAAAGGAAAAGCTGTGATTGAAAATTAAGTGGCCTTCGGAGCGAGGTAAGTGTTGTGTCTAACCCTGACTTGAGGGAATTAGGAACCTTAGATTATTTGCTAAATGAAATTCATGTGAGCGGCGTATAAGTGAGGTGATGAGTACTTATGCGCCGCCAATTTACCCATTTTTCCATGTTTCTTCCGTTTTCTTATATTGTCTCTTCCTATGCCTAATTGCTACATGTTTATACTAGTGTTGTTAAATTGATCGTCATTATCATGTTTACGGATTTCCTGGTTGTAATCGAGTATTTATTTAAAAGTTGAGATTTATATTGTGGTACCAAATGTTGAAGTAAGGTTTGTACTTGTTATTCTATCTCTCTGTTATTATTTATGCATTGCATTATGGTAAGGGAGAGTGTTGATGCAAGAAGGGCGATGTCGTGCCATGATATGAGAGTTAATGCACGAAGGGTGATGTCGTGCCATATTGTGAGTGTTAATGCAAGAATGGCGATGTCGTGCCATATTGTGAGTGTAAAAGCATGAAGGGTGATGTCGTGCCATATTGTGAGTGTAAAAGTGTCACGGCCCAAATACCTAACCTGTCGTGATGTCACATATCGTGGTACTAGGCAAGCCGACTCATTCCAAAACCAACCGATATTTTCATTTCAAAGAAAATTTCAGGGCTATTTGGCATAAAAACCTCCATAAAGGAGTTCAAATCAAAACAAAAGTGCGGAAAAGAAAGCCCGACATCGGGATGTCACTAGTCATGAGCATCTGCTATAATCTGTTTAACAATATCAAGACTAACTTAGTCTGAAAAATAGCTAAATACAACTAAAGGAAGATAAGAGGGAGAAGAGCAGGGCTACGATCGCCAGGCAGCTACCTTGCTATCCCCGGGAAAATCTGCAATCAGAACAATCAACAACTGCTACCGTGTCTAGCTACACCTGGATCTGCACACAAGGTGCAGGGAGTAACGTGAGTACGCCAACTCAGTAAGTAACAACAATAAATAAAAACTGAGCAGTAGTGACGAGCAATAAAGCATATAACGTTCATATCAGGAATCTTAGTAAAATACCACATGCTTTTAAAATCAGGATTTGAATCAAAACATCTTGTTTAAACCCAGTTCCAGTAAAAATCATTTTAAAATATTTTTCAACAGTTTTCAAATAGAGGAAAAATGCAAAGGTGAGCAAAAATGATGAAATCATAAACAACCCATCGGGAAAAACATCACTCTTATACAGCCCCTCGGGCAAACCTCACAGTCACTCGTGCCACTCGGGCATACCTCACAATCATTCTTTGCCACTCGGGCTTACCTCATAATCATTCATGCCTCCCAGTCACTCAGCACTCGGCACTGGCACTCAGTAGGTACCTGCGCTCACAGGGGTGTGTACAAACTCCGGAGGGGCTCCTTCAGCCCAAGCGCTATATCAAGCAAAATCAAGGCATAAATCACTCAGGCCCTCGGCCTATATCAAACATGCTGCGGCGTGCAGTCCGATCCCATAAATATGCAACATGCTGCGGCGTGCAGATCGATCCTATAAATATCCTCACAAATCAGGCCCCCAGCCTCACTCAGTCAAAAATCTCTCAAGCCAATCGGGCATTTCAGTAAAATAGGGCATTCGGCCCAAAACATTTATATGCATCCAAATAGAGTCATAAAGCTGAGTTATGCGGTAAACAAGTATAAACATGACTGAGTATAGATTTTCAATCGAAAACAGTGAGAGGATAGTAAGAAAAGGCCCCAAAGGGTCCAAACAACACTGGCACAAGGCCCAAACATGGCATTCAGCCCAATTTGCAGAAACTCTTTCTAAAACATATAAGTATCATATAGTTTCAAAAGAGTATGCAACTTTACAGTTGCTACGGGACGGACCAAGTCACAATCCCCAACAGTGCACACCCACACGCCATTCACTAGCATGTGTGTCACTAAAAATAGTAGAATGATACAAAAATCCGGGGTTTCGTACTCTCAGGACTAGATTTACAATCATTACTTACCTCAAACTGGTCAAATCTCTACCCCGCACTGCTCTTGCCACTGGACTCGGCCTCCAAATGCTACGAATCTATTCACAATCAGTACAATACCATCAATACGCGCTAATGGAATGCATTCCATAAGAAAAGCTATAGAATTAGACCAAAACCCGAAATTGGCTCAAACTCGGCCTCCGGGGCTATGTCTCGAAATTCGTCAAAATTTACAAAACTAGAAAGCCCATTCACTTATGAGTCTAACCATACCAAATTCATCAAAATCCGACATCGTTTGGTCCTTCAAATCCTTAAATTACTTCTCTAAAAATCTCAAGCCCTAACCCCTCATTTTCACTAATTACATGATTAAACAATGGAAAATCACCATATGTACGAGTATTAGGGCTCAAGTTACTTACCTCAATGGAATCACCCTTGATTCCCTCTTCAAATCTCTCCCAAAAGCTCCCAAACCGAATACAAATGGTGAAGAATGCACCAAAATTCGCGAAGTGTGCAATATGTACCTTCTGCCCAGGCTTCTCGCACCTGCGGCCTTTTACTCGCACCCGTACGACCGCACCTGCGCAAGTCACTTAAATGACCAGGTTCCGCATCTGCAGCAAACCTGTCGCACCTGCGCGTGGTGCACCGCATCTGTGAAGCCAGCCTTCCTCCTTCCTTCCGCATCTGCGCCCCTGGTCTCGTACCTGCGGGCTTGCAGATGCGGCTAATTCTTCGCACTTGCGTTCCCAGCCTTGGCCTTCCACTTCTGCATCTGCGGTTTCCCCAAATGCACCAGCGACCTCGCACCTGCGACTCTTCCTTCCGCAGGTGCAGAAATAGCAGAAGTAGTAGCTTCAACTGCATTTTCTGACTTTGACAAATCTACTAACCACCCGGAATCACCCCGACGCCCTCGGGACCTCAAACAAAAATACCTACAAGTCATATATCAACATAAAAATTTAGTCGAATCTTCGAATCACTCAAAACAACATCAAAACACCAAATTACCCTCGGATTCAAGCCTAAGAACTTCTAAATTTCCAAATTCGGCTACCGTTGCCGAAACCAACCAAACCACGTCCGAATGACCTCAAATTTTGCACACACGTCACAAATGACACTACGAACCTACTTCAACTTCCAAAATTCCATTCCGACCTCGATATCAAATTTTCCACTGCCGACCGAAATCGCCAAATTTCTAACTTTTGCCAATTCAAGCCTAATTCCACTCCGGACCTCCAAATAACATTTCGGAGATACTCCTAAGTCCAAAATCACCTATCGGAGCTTACGGAACCATCAGAATTCAAATCCGAGATCGTTTACACATAGGTCAATATCCAGTTGACTTTTCCAAACTTAAGCTTCTACTTTAGAGACTAAGTGTCTCATTCCACTCCGTACCCTAACCAACTAACCTGGTATATCATAATATAGCTTAAGAGAATAAAGGAAATAGAAATGGGGAAAACGGGGCTATAACTCCCGAAACGACCGGTCGGGTCATTACATTCTCCCCCTCTTAAACAACCGTTCGTCCTCGAACGGGTCTAGAAACATACTTGGAGTCTCGAATAGGTGTAGATATCTGCTCTGCATCTCCCGCTCGGTCTCCCAGGTGGCCTCCTCCACAGGCTGACCTCTCCACTGCACCTTCACTGAAGCTATATCCTTTGACCTCAATCTTCGAACCTGCCGATCCAAAAGAGCCACCGGCTCCACATCATAAGTCATATCACCCTCCAACTGAGCCGTACTGAAGTCCAAAACATGGGATGGATCTCCGATATACTTTCGGAGCATGGAAACATGAAACACTAGGTGCACACTCGACATGCTGGGTTGCAAGGCAAGCTTATAAGCCACCTTCCCAATCCTATGAAGCACCTCAAAAGGCACAATGAACTGGGGGCTCAACTTGCCCCTCTTCCCAAACCTCATAACACCCTTCATGGGTGATACCTTCAGCATAACCTTCTCCCCAACCATAAAAGACACATCACGAACCTTCCTATCCGCATAGCTCTTCTGCCTAGACTACGCCGTGCGAATCCGCTCCTGAATCAATTTCGCCTTATCTAATGCATCTTGGACCAAGTCTGTACCCAAGAGCCTAGCCTCACCCGGCTCAAACCATCCAACCAGAGATCTACACCTCCTCCCATATAAAGCCTCGTACAGAGCCATCTGAATACTCGACTGATAACTATTGTTATATGCAAACTCCGCGAGTGACAGAAACTGGTCCCACGAACCCCCAAAGTCAATAACACAAGCGCGCAACATGTCTTCCAATATTTGAATAGTGCGCTCGGACTGCCCGTCCATCTGAGGGTGAAAAGTTGCGCTCAACTCAACTTGAGTACCCAACTCTCGCTGCACGGCCCTCCAAAACTGCAATGTAAACTGAGTGCCCCTATCTAAAATGATGGAAACTGGGACACCATGCAGGCGAACAATCTCTCGGATGTAAATCTTAGCCAACTGCTCTGAAAAGTAAGTAGTACCAACTGGAATGAAGTGCGCGGACTTGGTCAGCCGATCCACAATAAACCAAATAGCATCGAAATTCCTCGAAGTCCGTCGGAGCCCAACTACAAAGTCCATGGTGATCCACTCCCACTTCCACTCCAGAATGTCTAATCTCTAAAGAAAGCCACCCAGTCTCTGATGCTCATACTTAACCTGCTGACAGTTGAGACATCGAGCTACAAACCCAAATATATCCTTCTTCATCCGCCTCCACCAATAGTGTTGTCTCCAATCCTGGTACATCTTTGCGGCACCTGGATGGATGGAATACCATGAGTTGTGGGACTCCTCAAGAATCAACTCCCGAAGTCCATCTACATTAGGCACACATATCCGGCCTTGCATCCTCAACACACCGTCACTACCAATAGTCACATCCCTAGCATCACCTCTCCGAATCCTATCCTGAAGAACGAGTAAGTGGGGGTCATCATACTGACGCTCCCTGATACGATCATAAAGAGAAGACCTGGAACCCTAATAAACTCCGAAAGGTATGCTAAACTCCCCAAACTCTTCGCTTGGAACCTCAAAGCATCGGCCACCACATTGGCCTTCCCCGGATGGTACAAAATAGTGATATCATAGTCCTTAAGAAGCTCCAACCATCTCTGCTGACGCAAATTAAGATCCTCTTGCTTTAACCGATACTGCAGACTTCGATGATCAGTATAGATCTCACAATGAACCCCATACAAATAATGGCGCAAAATCTTCAAGGCGTCAACAATGGCTTCCAAATCAAGATCATGGACATGATAGTTCTTCTCATGGGTCTTCAACTGGCATGAGGCGTAGGCAATCACCCTACCCTCCTGCATCAAAACACAACCAATGCCTATCCTCGAGGCATTACAATACACAGTAAAAGAACCTGAAGCTGATGGTAGAACTAACACTGGAGTTGTGGTCAAGGCAGTCTTGAGCATCGGAAAGCTCTCCTCACACTCATTCGACCACCTGAATGGAGCACCCTTTTGGGTCGATTTGGTCAAGGGCGATGCAATAGATGAAAATCCCTCCACAAAGCGACGGTAATAACCTGTCAAACCAAGAAAACTCCTGATCTCCGTGGCTGAGGACGGTCTAGGCCAACTCTGCACCGCCTCTATCTTCTTCGTATCCACCTAAATACCCTTACTGGACACCACGTGTCTTAAGAATGCTAGTGAACTGAGCCAAAACTCACACTTGGAGAACTTTTCATAAAGCTTCTCCTCCCTCAATTTCTGTAATACAATCCTCAAATGCTGAGCGTGCTCCTCCTGGCTATGAGAGTACACCAGGATGTCATCAATGAATACAACAACGAATGAGTCCAAATAGGGCTGGAATACACTGTTCATCAAATGCATGAATGCTGCTGGGGCATTGGTCAACCCAAAAGACATCACCAAGAATTCATAATGGCCATATCGGGTCCTGAAAGCTGTCTTAAGAATATCTGAATCCAGAATCTTTAGTTGGTGATAACCGTACCTCAAATCAATCTTGGAGAACACCCTCGCTCCTTGAAGCTGGTCAAATAAATCATCAATAAGAGGCAAAGGATACTTGTTCTTGATTGTGACCTTGTTCAACATGGAACCATCCTTCTTCTTTACAAATAGAACCGGTGCACCCCAAGGTGATACACTAGGCTGAATAAACCCCTTATCAAGGATACAGTGGAATAGAAATGGGCTGAGTGCCCGGCACCAAATCAATACCAAAGTCAATATCCCTGTCAGGAGGCATGCCCGACAGGTCTGCAGGAAACACATCTGGAAAATCACGTACTACTGGAATAGAACTAATATTAGGAGTCTCTGCACTAACATCCCTCACAAACGCCAAATAAGATAGGCAACCCTTCTCAACTATACGCTGAGCCTTCAAATATGAAATCACCCTGCTTTGGTACATAATCTACAGAATCGCTCCACTCAACCCTCGAATATCCCGGCATAGCCAACGTCACCATCTTAGCATGACAATCTAGAATGGCATGGCATGGGGATAACCAATCCATACCCAATATCACATCAAAGTCAACCATACTGAGTAACAATAGATCCACTCGGGTGTCCAGACCCCTAATAGTCACCACACATGACCGATACACGCAGTCCACAATAATAGTATCGCCTATAGGAGTAGATACATGTACATATGAAACTAAATACTCATGGGGCATATCCAGAAAATGGGCGAAATACGAGGAAACATATGAATACGTGGAACCAGGGTAAAATAATACTGAGGCATCTCTTTGGCAAACTGAGACAATACCTGTAATCACAACATCTGAAGCAATATCATCTGGTCTGGCAGGGAGGGCATAGAAATGGGACTGGCCACCCCCTGATCTGCCTGCCCCTCTAGGGTCCCCCTAGCTGACTGACGTCCACCCTGAGCTAACTATGCGGCTGGTGAGGTAACTGGTGCTGAAGTCGGAGGCTGACTCCTCTGCTGAGATAGACCTCCATGACGATGAGGGTAATGCCTCTACATATTCCCAAGCTCCCCACACTCAAAACAACTCCCTGGTACTGGTGGCGGGAACTGAAGGGAACCCCTAGCACCAAGATGACTAGTAGAAGAACCTGGCATGGAAGAGCCCTGAACAGGTGGAGCACGGGACGAACTCTGAGCTGGAAGGGCACTAAGTGATGAGTGGCCCTAATGAGAACTGTGATAACCATGGCCAGATGATGCACCACGGTGAAATGGCCGAACTGACAGAGCATGTCTGAAATGACTACCTCTACCGTGCTGGAACTGACCCTCAAAAGGAGCATCGTTGAATCCACCCTGACCACGAGGTCTCTTGGCCTCCCTCTCAACCCTCTCCTGACCGCGAACCATCTCAATCTGCCGAGCAATGTCGACAACCTCATCAAAGGTAGCACCCGAAACCCTCTCTCTGGTCATGAGCAACTGTAGCTGATAAGTGAGACCATCAATAAACCTCATGATCCTCTCCCTGTCCGTGGGGACCAACCAGATAGCATGACGGGCCAACTCTGAGAATTGCATCTCATACTGCATCATAAACATATCACCCTAGCGAAGCCGCTCAAACTGTCTGCGCAGCTCCTCTCTGCGGGATCGAGGCACGACTTTCTCCAAAAAGACCACGGAGAACTGCTGCCAAGTAAGGGGTGCTGTGCCAATAGGCCTACGCCTCTCGTAGGTTTCCCACCATCTGAGTGCAGCCCCAAAACACTGAAAGGTAGTGACTGAGACCCCACAAGTCTCCAAAATACCAGCAGTACGGAGTATCCTCTGACATCTGTCCAAGAAGTCCTGAGCATCCTCTCTCTCTGCGCCACTGAAAGGTGGTGGTTGCAGTCTCCCAAACCTCTCCAACCTACGCTGACCATTCTCAG
Source organism: Nicotiana tabacum (assembly GCF_000715075.1). Taxonomy (NCBI): domain Eukaryota; kingdom Viridiplantae; phylum Streptophyta; class Magnoliopsida; order Solanales; family Solanaceae; genus Nicotiana; species Nicotiana tabacum. Next base: position 22,116,209 of record NC_134103.1, read on the forward strand.
GCATAGCAGGAACCACATAATCCGGAGAAACTGCAACCGGCTAGGCTGGTGGTGCCTCCAGTGTCTGAAGTCCCTGAACAACCTGCTCAGGAGTGCGAGAAACGGGAGTCTGAGTGCCTTCCCCGGCCTGAGAAGTGGTTGCGGCCGTCGAGATAGAGATGCCTGAGCAAGGATAGTACATGGTGTCAGAATCTGAGCTAGGGCCTCCTGAAGGCCTAGAATCATAATAGGCACAGGTGGTGCCTGAGCTGGTGCATCAACAACTAGAATCTGGTCCTGATCTGGGACAACTGGTGGATCTGTAGGTACTTCCCTAGCTGGGGTACGGGCTGCACCCCTGCCCCTATCGCGGCCCTGTCTATTGGTACTGGTGGTTGGCCCTCCTGACCGGTAGTACGAGTTATCACCATCTGTGAGAGAATAAAATAACAGATGTTTAGTTACTAGAATCAACAGATTCCCACAACAAGAATTCAAGAATGTGGAAATTTTGTCTAAAGGTTCTGCAGCCTCTCGAAGATAAGTACAGACGTCTCTGTACCGATCTGCAAGACTCTACTTAACCCGCGCATGACTCGTGAGACCTATGTAACCTAGGCTCTTATACTAATCTGTCACGACCCAAATACCTATCCTGTCGTGGTGGCACCTATCGTGGAACTAGGAAAGCCGACTCATTCCAAAACCAACCGATATTTTTATTTCAAAGAAAATTTCAGGTCTATTTGGCATAAAAACCCCTGTAAAGGAGTTCAAATCAAAACAAAAGTGCGGAAAAGAAAGCCCGACATCGGGGTGTCACTAGTCATGACTATCTACTACAATCTGTCTAACAATATCAAGACTAACTCAGTCTGGAAAATAGCTAAATAAAACTAAAGTAAGATAAGAGGGAGAAGAGTAGGGCTACAATCGCCAGGCAGCTACCTTGCGATCCCCGGGAAAATCTCCAATCAGAACAATAAACAACCACTACCGTGTCCAGCTACACCTGGATCTGCACACAAGGTACAGGGAGTAACGTGAGTATGGCAACTCGGTAAGTAATAACAATAAATAAAGACTGAGCAGTAGTGACGAGCAATAAAGCATATAACGTTCATATCAGGAATCTCAGTAAAATACCACATGATTTTAAAATCAGGATTTGAATCAAAACATCTCGCTTAAACCCAGTTCCAGTAAAAACCATTTAAAGATATTTTTCAACAGTTTTCAAACAGAGGAAAAATGCAAAGGTGAGCAAAAATGATGAAATCATAAACAGCCCCTCGGGCAAAACATCACTCTTATACAGTCCCTCGGGCAAACCTCACAGTTACTCGTGCCACTCGGGCATACCTTACAATCACTCTTTGCCACTCGGGCATACCTCACAATCACTCATGCCTCCCAGTCACTCAGCACTCGGCACTGGCACTTAGTAGGTACCTGCGCTCACTGGGGGTCTGTACAGACTCTGGAGGGGCTCCTTCAGCCCAAGCGCTATATCAAGGCAGATCATGGCATAAATCACTCAGGCCCTCAGCCTATATCAAACATGCTGCGGCGTGCAGCCCGATCCCATATATATGCAACATGTTGAGGCGTGCAGCCCGATCCCATAAATATCCTCACAAATCAGGCCCTTGGCCTCACTCAGTCATAAACCTCTCAAGCTACTCGGGCATTTCAGTAAAACAGGGCATTCGGTCCAAAACATTTATATGCATCCAAATAGAGTCATAAAGCTGAGTTATGCGGTAAACAAGTATAAATATGACTGAGTATAGATTTTCAATCGAAAACAATGAGAGGATAGTAAGAAAAGGCACCTAAGGGTCCAAACAACACTAGCACAAGGCCCAAATATGGCATTCAGCCCAATTTACAGAAACTCTTTCTAAAACATATAAGTATCATATAGTTTCAACAAAGTATGCAACTTTACAGTTGCTACGGGACGGACCAAGTCACAATCCTCAATAGTGCACGCCCACACGCCCGTCACCTAGAATGTGCGTCACTAAAAATAGTACCCTCAAGACTAGATTTACAATCGTTACTTACATCAAACCGGTCAAATCTCTACCCCACAATGCTCTTGCCTCTGGACTCGACCTCCAAATGATCCGAATCTATTCACAATCAGTACAATACCATCAATACGCACTAATGGAATGAATTCAACAAGAAAAGCTACAAAATTAGACCAAAACCCAAAATTGGCTCAAACCCGGCCCCCGGGACCACGTCTCGAAATCTATCAAAATTTACAAAACTAGAAAGCCCATTCACTCATGAGTCTAACGATACCAAATTAATCAAAATCCGACATCGTTTGGTCCTTCAAATCCTTAAATTACTTGTCCAAAAATGCCAAGCCCTAACCCCTCATTTTCACTAATTACATGATTAGACAATGGGAAATCACCATATGTACGAGTATTAGGGCTCAAGTAACTTACCTCAATGAAAACCCCCTTGATTCCCTCTTCAAATCTCTCCCAAAAGCTCTAAACCTGAATAGAAATAGTGAAGAATTCACCAAAATTCGCAAAGTGTGCAATATGTACCTTCTGCCCAGGCTTCTCGCACCTGCGGCCTTTTACTCGCACCCGCGCGACCGCACCTGCGGTCCCAAAAACTGCACCTACGCAAGTCACTTAAATGCCCAGGTTTCGCATCTGCAGCAAACCTGTCGCACCTGCGCGTGGTGTGCTGCATCTGCGAAGCCAGCCTTCCTCCTTCCTTCTGCATCTGCGCCCCAGGTCTCACACCTGCGGGATCGCAGATGCGGCCAATTCTTCGCACCTGTGTTCCCAGCCTTGGCCTTCCACTTTCTCATCTGCGGCTTCCCCAAACGCACCAGCGACCTCGCACTTGCGACTCTTCCTTCCGCAGGTGCGTAAATAGCAGAAACAGCAACTTCAACTGCATTTTTCAACTTCGACAAATCCGCTAACCACCCATAATCACCCTGATTCCCTCGGGACCTCAACCAAAAATACCTACAAGTCATATATCAACATACAAACTTAGTCGAACCTTCGAATCACTCAAAACAACATCAAAACACTAAATTACCCTCAGATTCAAGCCTAAGAACTTCTAAATTTTCAAATTCGGCAACCAATGCCGAAACCAACCAAACCACGTCCAAATGAACTCAAATTTTGCACACACGTCACAAATGACACTACGAACCTACTCCAACTTCCGAAATTCCATTCCGACCCGAATATCAAATTTTCCACTGCCGACCGAAATCGCCAAATTTCTAACTTTCGCCAATTCAAGCCTAATTCCACTCCGGACATTCAAATCACATTCCGGACACACTCCTAAGTCCAAAATTACCTAACGGAGCTAACGGAACCATAAGAATTCAAATCCGATATTGTTTACACATAGGTCAACATCTAGTTGACTTTTCCAAACTTAAGCTTCTACTTTAGAGAGACTAAGTGTCTCATTCCGCTCCGGACCCAAACCAACTAACCCGGTATATCATAATATAGCTTAAGAGCATAAAGGATATAAAAATGGGGAAAACGGGGCTATAACTCCCAAAATGACAGGCCGGGTCATTACAAAAAGCACGAAGGGTTATGTCATGCCATGATACGAGAGTTAATGCACGAAGGGTGATGTCGTCCCGTTTCTATTGATTTTATGGTGAGATTGAGAGTAAAAGAGAAGGGTGATGCCGTGCATTTTTACTTTACTGTATTCACCATTCCTGGTTATTCATGGTATATTGACTGCTCTGGTGATCATTCTGTTGTAGTTCTTTATCTTGTATTCCCCTCAGTATGTTCCCCTCCCGACATTTCCTATATAGTTCTTCATTTCTGTTATTTGTATATACACTGTTAAATTGTACAGGTTGATTTATAGGTGGCTTGCCTTAGCCTCGTCACTACTTTGTCGAGGTTAGGCTCGACACTTACCAGTACATAGGGTCGGTTGTACTGATACTACACTTTGCACTTTCTATGTAGATTTTGATACTGGCTCGGGTTGATCGAGATTTTGCTATTGGTCCGCTGTCCAAAGACTCAAGGTAGATCTGTCGGCATTCACAGACCTTGAAGTCCCCGTTTATCTTTACTATTCTACTGTTTCTTTCATTCAGACAATTGTATTTCTTTCAGACTATTACTTGTAGTAAATTCTAGAATGCTCGTGAATTGAGACTCCAGATCCGGGTGGTAGTAATTAATACAGTTTTATGATATTCCGCACTTATTATATTTCATCTTAGTTAATTATTGTTAATTACTGAATGTGAATAAGGGATTGGTTTAATGATTATCTAATGTTGGCTTGCCTAGCACGTAAAATGTTAGGCGCCATCACGGTCCCGTAGGTGGGAAATATCGGGTCGTGATACCTGGCCTCTGGTGTTCGTATTTAACTTGCTGGCAATTCAGACACCTAGCTACATACTCAACCATGTCTTTTTTCATTCGTTGCCACCAATAATGGTGCCTCAGGTCACGATACATCTTCGTAGCACCTGGATGAATAGAATACCGAGAACTGTGTGCCTCCTCTAGGATCTTTTTCCTCAGTCCATCCACATTAGGAACACACAGACGAGCCTGGAGTCGCAGAACACCATCTGCTCCAATAGTAACTTCCTTGGCACCACCCCGTAGTACCGTTTCTTGAAGAGCCATTAAGTGTGGATCATCACACTGGCGAGCCTTGATCTGTTCAAATAGTGAAAACTGAGCTACAACACATGCAAGAACTCGGCTGGGCTTTGAAATGTCCTGTCGTACAAGTCTGATGGCCAAGGACTGAATATCCAAAGCTAATGGCCTCTCCTCTGCTAAAATGAAGGCCAAACTACCCATACTCTCCGCCTTTCTACTCAAGGCGTCTGCAACCACATTTGCTTTGCCCGGATGATACAGGATGGTAATATCATAATCTTTTAGTAACTCAAGCCATCTGCGCTGTCTCAGATTTAGGTCCCTCTGCTTGAACAAATGCTGCAAACTGCGATGATTAGTGAAAACTTCACAAGATACCCCATAAAGATAATGCCTCCAAATCTTTAGAGCGTGAACAATCGCAGCTAATTCCAAATCATGTACTGGATAATTCTTTTCGTGGGGCTTCAGCTGACGTTAAGCATATGCAATAACTCGCCCTTCCTGCATCAGTACACAACCCAAACCAACGCGTGAAGCGTCACAATACACTGTATACATCCCCGAGCTGGAAGGCAAAACTAACACTGGTGCTGTAGTCAATGCTGTCTTGAGCTTCTGAAAGCTCACCTCACAATCATCAGACCATCGAAACGGAGCACTCTTCTGGGTTAATTTGGTCAAAGGTGCTGTAATAGATGAAAAGCCCTCCACGAACCGACGATAATAACCTGCTAAACCTAGGAAACTCCTAATCTCAGTCGCCGAAGTGGGACGATGCCAATTCTAAACTACCTCAATCTTTTTGGGATCCACCTTAACACCTTCGCCCGATATAATATGCCCCAAAAATGCTACAGACTCTAGCCAGAACTCACATTTGGAGAACTTAGCATATAGCTTTTGTTCCCGCAATTTCTGAATCACTACTCTCATAAGTTGCCCGTGTTCCTCCTTACTGCGCGAGTAGATCAAGATGTCATCAATGAAGACAATGACAAACGAATCAATATATGGCCTGAATACCCTGTTCATCAAATCCATAAATGCTTCTGGGGCGTTAGTTAAACCGAAGGACATCACCAGAAACTCATAATGACCATATCTAGTCCGAAAAGCAGTCTTCGAAACATCCGAATCCCGAATCTTTAACTGATGGTACCCCGACCTCAAGTCGATCTTAGAGAATACCCTAGCACCCTGCAACTGGTCAAATAGATCATCAATAAGCGGCAACGGGTACTTGTTCTTAATAGTGACTTTGTTCAATTGGCGATAATCAATACACATCCGCATTGTTCCATCCTTCTTCTTCACAAATAATACCGGTGCACCCCAAGGCTATACACTCAGTCTGATGAACCCTTTGGCTAGTAACTCCTCAAGCTGTTCTTTCAATACTTTCAATTCTTTTGGAGCCATGCAATACGGTGGGATAGATATAGGCTGGGTATCTAGAACCAAGTCAATACAAAAATCAATATCACGATCAGGTGGCATACCTGGAAGATCTGAAGGAAATACATCGGAGAACTCCCATACTACATGCACTGAATCAATAGCCAGAGTCTCTATAGTAGTATCCCAAACATAGGCTAGATAAGCCAAAAAAAATTCTCAACCATGTGTTGAGCCTTTATAAAAGAAATAACTCGATTAAATGAACTAACAGACGAACCCTTCCACTCTAGCTTAGGCAATGCTGGAATAGGCAAGGTAACAGTCTTGGCATGACAATCTAGAATAGCATGATATGGAGATAATTAGTCCATGCCTAGAATAATTTCAAAATCGGTCATCTCAAGCAATAAGAGACTTGCTCTAGTTTCATAACCACGGAATATAATAATACAGGACCGGTAAATCCGGTTCACAACAATAGAATCGCCCATAGGAGTGGACACATAAACAGGAGTACTCAAGGACTCACGAGAAACACCTAGGAATGGAGCAAATAGAGATAACATGTATGAATACGTAGATCCTCGATCAGATAATAATGAGGCATCTTTTCCGCTAACAGAAATAATACCTGTAATCACGGCATCTGAGGCCTCTGCATCTGGTCTAGCCGAAAAAGCATAAAACCGAGCTGGACCACCAACTAGCTGGCCTCCGCCTAGCTGACCTCCACCTCTAGGATGGCCCCTACCCACCTGTCCTCCACCTCTTAGTGGTCGGACAACTGGTGGAGCAACTGGTCCAGTAATCATAGGCTGCTGACCCTGTTGCACTAGTTTACCCCGAAGCCTGGGGCAGAATCTCCGTATGTGACTGGGATCCCCTCACTCGTAATAACTTTTTGGTGAGATAAGCTTCTGACTAGAAGTCTGGCCTTGGTGACTTGAATACCCACTAGAAGAACCCTGAATAGCTGGTGGGCGATAAGAACTCTCTGGTATAGCACTGAGATAGGGTCGCACTAGAGCACCTCAAGGAGGCGGTGGTGCTGGATATGGGGGCTTGTTGGACTGCCCTCTCAAGAACTGACCTCTGTCCCCAGACGGAGCACCTCTGAACTCTCTAGTATACCTAAACCGTTTGTCTCCAGTAACCTGCTCTCGGCTACGCTGACGTACACCCTCAATCCTCCGGGCTATCTCCTCGACTAGCTCATAAGAAATACCCATATCAACCTCTCGATCCATAATGGCCTGAATGCCATTATGTAAACCAGCTACAAAGCTCCGTACTCTCTCCGCCTTAGTAGGGAGTATCATAAGTGCATGGCGAGATAACTCAGAGAACCTCGCCTCATAATTGGTCACTGACATCTGATCCTGCTGTAGCTGCTCAAACTGAAACCGCAACTCTTCCCTCTGAGAGGGTGGAATATACCTATCGAGGAAGATACGGGTGAACCTGTCCTAAGTCATGGAAGGAGAATCTGCTGGTCTGCCAAGAACATAAGACCGCTACCATCTACGGGCTCTGCCCTCTAGCTGACAAGTAGCAAAGTCTACCCCATGAGACTCCAATATCCTCATATTGTACAGTATATCCTTGCACTAATCAATGAAGTCCTAGGGATCCTCGTGTCGCTCACCCCCAAATACAGGAGGATGTATTCTAGTCCATCTGTCCAATAATTTATGCGGATCATCGGCTGCAGCTGGCCTGGGCTCAGGTGTAGCTGCTGCTACTGGCTGGGCTCCACCCATAGGTAGTGCACCCTGGGTCTTATATACAGTAGTTGCCTGCCCATGAGCCTGCGCGGTAGGGGTCTGTGCTCCCCCGCCCGCCTGAGATGTGGCTAGGTCTGCCGGAAATAAACCGGCCTGAGTCATATTGTCCATGAACCGCGGCATATGACCCATAACATCCTGGAATCCCGGTGCAGTTGTAAAATCCATCGGAGCTGGCTCTACCACAGGCACCTCATCTTGTTACTCAATAATGGGGTTCTCTGTTGGACCCACTGGCGGCATAACTGGAACAGTCCTGGGATGTCCTTGCCCTCTACCACGGGCCGAAGCCCTCCCTCGGCCTCTAGCAACTGGGGGAGTAGCTCTTCCCTGGTTTGGAACCTCATTAGAGCATGTTTTCACCATCTGAGAGAGAAAAAGAGAAGGATATTTAGAACTACATCAATTGCACGATGGAATATGAAGAAAGGTAATTTCCTAACACCCTATAGCCTCTCGTAGATAAGTACCGACGTCTCTGTACCAATCCGCAAAACTCTATTAGGTCTACTCATAACTTGTGAGACCTACGTGAACCTAGTGCTCTAATACCATGTTGTCACGACCCAATTCCAATTTAAGCCGTGATGGCGCCCAACACTACAGCTAGGCAAGCCAACTAATAAATTAAACATATATCGATAAAATTTAAATCAAAGAAAAATAGTAAGACACCAAATTCTACCAATGTGTCTGCCAAGCCCTAGTGTCACAAGTGTATAAGCATCTAGTAGATTATTCAAAACTCCAAATACTGTCTGAAATGAAATTAGACAGAATTAACAATACAAGAAGAGGCACTGGTAGCTGCATGACGGCTCAGAAAGGCAGCTCACCACTACGCCCCTGGATAACGAGGATGTGCGATGATAGGTCCTCCACTAGCATCTGTCTCAGATCCTGCACAAAAAGTACAGGAAGTGTAGCATTAGTACGTAAACAACCTGTACCCAGTAAGTATCAAACCTAATCTCGAAGTGGTAGACACGAGATGGCCAACTTTGACACTCACTATGGGTCAATAATAATAATTGAAATAAAACTAGAATATCTAAATCAGCATGATTCATTGAATTTAACAATAATTTATTTAACCAGCAGAAATAATTAAATTTCCTTCAAATGCAACAATTCTCAATATATTAATTAAATTCCTTCAATTCCAATAAATTTCCAAATTTATCAATTAGTCTCATTTACAGGAATAACAATAATTCCTTTACAAGTAGGAATAATAATTCTTTCAATTCCAAAGATTTTCAATTTATCAATTAGCTTCACAAGCTACAATAATCTATCAAAGTATCGTGTAATTATTATTATTAAGCACCATTTCTGCCGAGGTCGTACGTCCCGATCCAGAATGCCGTGTACACTGTAGAGGGATGTGCGGCATGATCCATAGATGCATATATCCTACCGAGGCGTTTAGCTCGCTCCACAAGAAAGGAGGGCATTTTCTTATGTACCTCTGGAAAGAGAGTATATTCATTATAAGATAAATTCGGGAGGATGAACAAATTCTTTTTAATAATTAATTAATTTACACAGAAAATTAAGCATATGAGATTTCCATCCTTTAATATTTTTTTATCTAACAATTCACAATATATATATATATATATATATATATATATATATATATATATATATATATATATATATATATATATATATCAAATAATATTAATTAAACAAAGAATACAATTTACACAAGTAATTCATGCTTTGAGTCCTAAACTACCCGGACTTTAGCATTAATAGTAGCTACGCACGGACTCTCGTCACCTCGTGCGTACGTAGCCCCCACAATTAGCAACAATTATTTAATTTAATCACCTATGGGGTAATTTCCCCCTCACAAGATTAGACAAGAGACTTACCTCGTCTTGCTCCAATTTAATCCACTAGTAGGCCTTTTCCTCGATTATCCAACTTCGATTGGCTCGAATCTAACCAAAAATAATTAGATACAATTACTAAAAATTATAGGAATTAATTCTATAAGAAAATACTACATTTTCAATAAAATCCCGAAATTAATTAAAAATTCGTCTGTGGGGTCCACGTATCGGAATCCGGCAAAAGTTAAAAAATCCGATAACCCATTCAATTACGAGTCCAACCATACCAGTTTCACTCAAATCTGACTCCGAATCAATACCGAAATCTCAAAAATTCGTTTCTATGAGATTTCTAAAGATTTCTCAAATTTCAATCTCAAAACACTAATTAAATGGTGAAAACAATAATATATTCATGTATATTGACCAAATCCGAGTTGGAATCACTTACCCTTATATTTGTCCTTGAAAATCTATCAAAAGTCGCCCCTGCTCAAGCTCAAGTTCGTCAAAAATGGCAAATGGGACGAATGCCCTCTTTTATAAATCTGCCCAGGCAGCCTTCAGAACTGGGCCTCGATCGTGCCTTCGATCATGGCCCTCGAACCTGGGCCTCGATCGTGACCTTGATCATGGCCCTTGAGCTGGGCCTCGGTTATGGCATTGAGCCTGGGCCTCAGTTATGGCATCGAGCCTGGGCCTCGGTCATGGCATCGAGGTTGGGCCTTCGATTGTCACTACTAGAAAAATACAAATTTTCCAAGGAAATTTCCCACAGATATATTATCAGTGGCAGTTCCCACTCAAATGTAAAAAAATTCAGTGAAAAATGGAAAAGATTTCTTTTATCTTTTTTTAAAAAACAGTCTTATAGACTATAAGTGGGAACTAGTTGGCGCAAAAAAGCACGTAATTTGTTTCCCACCGAATCAGTGGGAATGTCATTAAAAATAAAATTATTAAATTCTACACATTGAAACGGTGAAAACCTAAGATAAAAAATTATTTTAATATTCCCACTGCTGCAGTGGGAAGCTCAAAATTTCAAATTCTTATTTTTGGTCCAAAAACCCGCGAGCTTAAAAATTATTTCACCAAAGAAATTAAATTTATATAAGACAATTCCCACAAATTTATCTGGTGAATCAGTGGTAAAGTATTTCCTATTACATTAGGTATACCCCTTATTTTCCTTCTCTTTTTCACTCTCATTCATCTCTTTCTCTCTCATTCTCTTAATTCGCAGACCTTTCCCCATTTTCAGAAATCAGTGAGCTTTCACTAAGCTCATGCAAAATCGGTAAGGCCTCTCTCTCTCTCTCTCGCTCCCCCCCTCTCTTTCTCCCTTTTCTGCCCCCCTTTTTCTTTCTCCTTTTTTTGATTTTACCCTAAGTGCCTAAAAACCTAGGGTTCCTCCATGCCTGAAAATCTACCTTTTGTGTGTGTGTTAGTGTGTGTAGGTGGGGTGTGACAATATAAATTATTTCTTTTACATTAATTTAATGATTAAGTTTAGTTGGGTCATCCGCCAAATATGGCGGCATACAAAATCTGATGAGTAATGTATTACGCCGTCACATCTGAAGGTTTTGACCTTTTATTTATTTTTTAATTTTTTGAGAGGAAAGCAAACTATATATACTGAGTTTAAAGTCAGTGGTTTCAAGCATTAGCATATACTACAAAACTAAAGTGAGTTAGAAAAAAACAGTGAGAAGAGAGCTATCAGATAGTTGAGACCAGCAGGAATGGTTTATACTTTTGGAACTTTGCAAAAGAATGAATGTTGTCATATATCGATGAAAACATGCAGATTTTCCTAGCTAACTTTGGAGATGGAGAAAGAGGACAACAGATTTTAAATGGAAGAATGGAATAAGTTGCCAAGAGTTTTTACATTTGGGTTTTATACATAGAGAAGTTTGACGATATAGCCACTCTATAAAATGGAAGTCATGTCAGTAGATTTAGGTGAGAGGCCTATCTTAACTGTTGTATAATAAAATGTAACTTATGTAAGCTGATTCTGATGGAATTTTCCCCTTGAATGAGTTAATTACTTAATTATTTATGCTTGAAGATCGAGCCTGAGGCGCTATGGATTTAAACTTTTAGCTTATAGAATGATAGGAATGTCAGCTATATTTCTGCTGCACTACCTCAGACTGGAAATGTAAAGAGCGTTCAATTTATGTTCCCTGTTTCTCTTTTACTCTATCAACCCAAGTATTACAAATCTTTCTAACAATTCTATATATTGTCCTCTTTTGTTCTGTGTTAGATAGAACCTTATTTTTCTTACCTATTATTTGTTACTACTTATTAATAGAGAAGCATGGTCAGTGAGACACTGAATTCATATAGCCGATCTCAACTTGATTGATATTGAGGCATAGTTATTTTTGTTGTTAACTTAAGATGAGGTTTTCCATAAATGCTACTGGTGCTTCAATATATGAAGAAATAGTTTGTAATCCAATCTTTTTGAATACCGTAAAGACCTAAGTTTTAAGTACCAAGCAAGTAGAAGCCATGGAGGATTAGGATTTGGATGAAAACAGCAACGAGTTATTAATATGCCAGCCTCACAGTCGCATAACCATGCTTGAAGTATTCAGCTGCTTGTTGTAACCATGCTTCAAGTATTCAGCTGCTCATAACCATGCTTGTAAATATTCAGCTCCAAATATTTGGCATATACGTTGGGGTTGGGGTTGGGGTTGGGGTTCTAGTCTTTGCAGGTAGTTGCATATTTTATAATCTACAAGTAGACAAGTGTAATCTATGTATAGAAGTAGTAATATTTTTGTTACAGTGGAGGAAAGAATTATTGAACGGAAAATATAGTTAAGTATATTTAATACAATTGAGTATAGATGTGAGGCATTAGGATAAGGAGGAGAAAAATAAAAGCAAACCACTTCTCAGAGAGAAAGAAAAGCTAAATACTTGTTATATGGTGTTGGATATATATCTGTACTTTTATACTATGTCTGATGTATAAAAATGATTTATTGTTCACTATAAAGTTGTCATCCCTGCTAACAGATCAATTTATAACTTTTCTATTATATCTTTTGTTTTCTGGAGCTATAACTTTTCTGCTCTATCTTTTGTTTCCTGCTAACTTTTCTGTTGTGATATAACTTTTTATTTTCTGGAGCTAACATATCAATTTATAACTTTAGTTACCACTATCTGTTTAATAACACCAATTAATAACACCAATAGAGAAGTTTCTGCCTATCACATTGAGCGAGGATCATCGCCGTCAGTATGAGCGTCTCCAGTTGGGCAGTATGACTGTTACTCAGTATGAAACCCGTTTTGTGGATTTGGCCCGCCATGCCATTCTTCTGCTTCCCACCGAGAGAGAGAGAGGGTGAGGAGGTTTATTGATGGACTTGCTCAGCCTATCAGATTGCAGATGGCTAAGGAGACCGGGAGTGAGATTTCTTTTCAGGCGGCTGCTAATGTCGCCAGACGAGTCGAAATGGTTCTTACTCAGGGAGGTCAGGGGTCTGACAAGAGGCCTCGTCATTGCGGTGAGTTCATCGATGCCTCATCTAGAGGCAGGAGTACATTTGGTAGAGGCCATCCTCCCAGGCGCTTTCATTCAGTGTTCCAGGCATCCCACGGTGCCTCAGGTGGTCGTGGCCCTCAGATGCATTATTCCGACCAGCTAGCCTACGGTGCACCAGCAGCTCCTATTAGTGCACCTCCACTCTAGAGTTATTAGGGTGGTTATTCAAGTCGACAAGGTCAGTTGCAGGGTCAGCAGTCACAGCAGCCGAAGTTATGTTATACTTGTGGTGATCCGAGGCACATTGCTAGATTTTGCCCTCGAGTAACGAGCAGCTCACAGCATCAGAGTTCTCGTGCCATGGTTCCGGCACCAGTTGTTGCACCACCTGCTCAGCCAGCCAGAGGTAGGGGTCAGGCAGCCAGAGGTAGAGGCTAGACTGTTAGAGGTGGAGGTCAGGCCGTTAGAGGTGGAGACCAACCAGTTAGAGGCTGCCCCAGGGACGTAGTTCAGGGTAGTGGGGCCCAGCCCCGGTGTTATGCTTTCCCAGCCAGGCCTGAGGCTGAGTCATTTGACGATGTTATCACAGGCACTGTTTCAGTTTGCAGTAGAGATGCTTCAGTTCTATTTGATTCGGTATCTACTTACTCCTATGTGTCATCCTATTTTGCTTCCTATTTGGTTTTGCCCCGTTATTCTTTGAGTGCTCCTGTGTATGTGTCCACATCAGTGGGAGATGCTATTGTTGTAGATTGTGTTTATCGTTCGTGTGTGGTCACCATTGGGAGTCTTGAGACTCCTGTAGATCTTCTACTTCTCGACATGGTTGATTTTGATATCATACTGGGTATGGATTTGCTATCAACTAATCATGTTATATTAGATTGTCACGCCAAGACGGTGACCTTAGCCTTGCAAGGGTTGCCTCGATTAGAATGGAGAGGGAATCTTGGCCATTCTGCCAGCAGGGTTATCTCTTATGTGAAGGCTCAGCATATGGTCGAGAAGGGGTGTCTAGCTTATTTGGCTTATGTTCGCAATTCTAGTGCGGAGGTTCCTTCGATGGATTCGGTGTCGGTTGTTCGTGAATTTCCAGAGGTGTTTCCTGCAGACCTGTTGGGGATGCCACCCTACAGGGATATTGATTTCTGCATTGATTTGGCTTCGGGCACTCAGCCTATTTCATTCCGCCATATCGCATGGCCCCGCCAGAGTTGAAAGAATTGAAGGAGCAATTGCAAGATTTGCTTGATAAGGGCTTCATTAGACCTAGTGTCTCGCCCTGGGGTGCACCCGTGTTGTTTGTGAAGAAGAAAGATGGATCGATGAGGATGTGTATAGATTATCGACAGTTGAACAAAGTCACCATCAAGAACAAATATCCATTGCCGAGGATTGATGATTTATTTGATCAGCTTCAGGGTGCCAAGGTGTTTTCAAAGATTGATTTGAGATCTGGCTACCATCAGTTGAGGATTAGGGCATTCGATATTCCTAAGACATCTTTTTGGACTCGGTATGGGCATTATAAGTTTTTGGTGATGTCATTTAGGCTGACAAATGCCCAGCAACATTCATAGATTTGATGAACCGGGTGTTCAAAACCTACTTGGATTCCTTTGTGGTTGTGTTTATTGATGATATCTTGATCTACTCCCACAGTCGAGAGGAGCATGAGCAGCACCTTCGGATCATTCTTCAGACTCTGAAAGACAGCCAGTTATATGCTAAGTTCTCAAAATGTGTGTTTTCGTTGAGTTCAGTTGCTTTCTTGGGTCACGTTGTATCAGCAGAGGGTATTTAGGTGGATCCTAAGAAGATTGAGGCAGTTCAGAACTGGCCCAGACCCACATCAGCTACAGAGATCCGTAGTTTCCTGGGTTTGGTGGGCTATTACCATTGATTTGTGGAGGGGTTTTCATCCATAGCAGCCCCGTTGACCAGATTGACCCAGAAGGGTGGCCCATTCAGGTGGTCAGACGAGTGTGAAGCGAGCTTTCAGAAGCTCAAGACTGCTTTGACCACGACACCGGTATTGGTGTTACCCACGGGTTCATGATCTTATACAGTGTGTTGTGACGCATCTCGTATTGGTCTCGGTGCAGTATTGATGCAGGGTGGCAAGGTTATTGCATATGCTTCACGACAGCTGAAGGTTCACAAGAAGAATTACCCTGTTCATGATCTAGAACTGGGAGCCATTGTTCACGCGCTGAAGATTTGGAGGCACTACCTTTACGGCATGCCATGTGAGGTATTCACTGATCATCAGAGCTTGCAGTATTTGTTCAAGCAGAAGGAACTCAATTTGAGGCAGAGGAGGTGGCTGGAGCTATTGAAAGACTATGATATCACCATATTGTATCATCCCGGGAAGGCCAATATGGTGGCCGATGCTTTGAGTAGAAAGTCAGTCAGTATGGGTAGCCTTGCATATATTCCAGTTGGTGAGAGACCGCTTGCATTGGATATTCAGGCCTTGGCCAACCAGTTCGTGAGGTAAGATGTTTCTGAGCCTAGCCGTGTTCTAGCTTGTACAGTTGCTCAGTCTTCTTTGTTTGAGCGCATCAGAGATCAGCATACTAACAATCCTCATTTACTTATCCTTAGAGACACAGTGCGGCACAGTGGTGCCAAGCAGGTTACTGTTGGATATGACGGAGTTTTGAGGATGCAGGGTCGTATTTGTGTGCCTAATGTGGATGGACTTCGTGAGTTAATCCTTGAGGAGGCTCACAGTTCTCGGTATTCTATTCACCCGGGCGCTGCCAAGATGTACTAGAACCTACGGTAGTATTATTGGTGGATGAGGATGAAGAAAGATATAGTTGCTTACGTAGCTCGGTGCCCTAATTTTCAGCAGGTAAAATATGAGCATCAGAGACCCGGCGGCTTGCTTCAGCAGATGGAGATTCCTGAGTGGACATGGGAGCGTATCACTATGGACTTTGTTGTTGGACTCCCACGGACTCAGAGGAAGTTCGACGTTGTATGGGTTATTGTGGATAGGCTGACTAAGTTAGCGCACTTCATTCCTGTGGCAGTTACCTATTCCTCGGAGCGGTTAGCAGGGATTTATATTCGTGAGATCGTTCGTCTTCACGGTGTTCCTGTGTCTATTATATCTGACTGAGGCACACAGTTTACCTCGCACTTCTGGAGGGCAGTACAACGTGAGTTGGGTACTCGGGTTAAGCTGAGCACCGCATTCCATCCTCACACGGAAAGGCAGTCAGAGCACACTATTCAGATATTGGAGGATATGATTCGTGCTTGTGTTATAGACTTTGGAGGTTCTTGGGATCATTTCTTGCCACTTGCGGAGTTTGCTTATAATAACAGCTACCAGTCGAGCATTCAGATGGCTCCCTATGAGGCATTATATAGTAGGCAGTGTCGGTCGCCAGTTGGGTGGTTCGAGCCGGGAGAGGCTCGGTTGTTGGGCACAGACTTAGTACATGATGCCTTAGATAAGGTCAAGATTATTCAGGATCGACTTCGCACAGCTCAGTCCAGGCAAAAGAGTTATGCCGATCGTAGAGTTCGTGATGTTGCATTCATGGTCGGAGAGAGAGTGTTACTTTGGGTATCACCCATGAAGGGTGTAATGAGGTTCGGAAAGAAGGGCAAGTTGAGCCCTAGGTATATCGGACCTTTTGAGATTCTGGAGAGAGTGGGAGAGGTGGCTTACAGGCTTGCGTTGCCACCTAGTTTAGCAGTTGTTCATCCGGTATTCCATGTGTCCATGCTTCGAAAGTATCACGGCGATCCGTCCCATGTGTTAGATTTCAGCTCTGTCTAGTTGGAAAGGATTTGACTTACGAGGAGGAGCCGGTGGCAATTCTAGCTCGGCAAGTTCGCCAGTTGAGATCAAAGAGTTACCCTTCAGTTCGAGTGCATTGGAGAGGTTAGCCTATTGAGGTAGCTACTTGGGAGTCCGAGTCCGATATGCGGAGTAGATATCCCCACCTTTTCACCAGCCCAGGTACTTTTCTATGTCCGTTCGAGGACGAACGGTTATTTTAGAGGTGGAGATTGTGATGACCCAAAAGGTCATCTTATGTTTTAGAACTCAAATCTACACTTTTAAGCCTTAAAATTCTCATTTTTACCCTCCTCGATTTGTGTGCGTAGTTCGGGCAGGTTTCCGTAAAGCTTTTATGTTGAAAACTAATAAAAATAAGAATTTTTGCCTTAAAAGTTGATTTTAGTTGATTTCGGTCAACATTTTTGGTAAACGGGCCCGGATCCGTGTTTTGACGGTCCCGATAGGTCTGTATCGAATTATGGGACTTGGGCGTATGCCCGAAATCGAATTCAGAGGTCCCTAGATCAAGTTATGAATTTTTGATGAAAATTATAAGTCTAAAAATTAATTATTTTTAAGAATTGATTGATGTTGGGAATTGTTAGTACCGGATCCGCATTTTGGTTTCGGAGCCCGGTACAGGTTCATTATGATATTTAAGACCTGTCTGTGAAATTTGGTGAGAAAACGGAGTTGATTTGACGTGATTCGGACGTCCAGTTGAGAAAATAGAAATTTTAAAGTGTTCTTGAGAATTTCATTTGATTTGGTGCTAAATTCGTAGTTCTAGGTGTTATTTTGGCGATTTGATCGCGTGAGAAGGTTTGTACGATGTTTTTAGACTTGCGTGCATGTTTGGTTAGGAGCCCCGAGCGCTCAGGTGCCACTCGGGCGATGCGCGAGTTGAGTTCAAACCTTAACAAGGCTGCTGGTGCACCAAATCTGGTGTGCCCGCACCTGTGAGCCTTTGGTCGCAGGTGCGAGCGATAGCCCTGCAGGTTCGACCCAGGCCTAGACTTCATTTTTTCGGAGATGCGGACTTCTCTCCGCAGGAGCAGAACCGCAGCTGCGGAACCCTGTCCGCAGGTGCGGCCCCAGTTGGCCCAGTCCTTTTCCGAGAAGCGCACGTGCGGATGCGCCGGTGCGACCAAAGAACCGCAGGTGCGAAGGTCGCTGGGCAGTGAGTTCATTTAATCCGGACTCCAGCCATTTTTCTTCTAGTTTTAAAAGGATAGGAGGCCTAGGGCGCTTTTTCAAAGACATTTTCCTCCCCAAATCATAGGTAAGTGTTCCTTAACTCGTTTCTTTCAATCTTTTACTTTATTTTACAAGAATTCAACCAAATATCTAGAGTTTTCATGGTGGAATTAGGGGTTAGGGTAAAAATTTGGAAATTTGAGGATTTAGACCTCAATTTGAGGTCGGATTCCAAAATTAATTATATATTCGGGCTCGGGGGTGAATGGGTAAGTGCATTTTGGTCCGAACCTCGGGTTTTGACCTAGCGGACCCGGGGTCGATTTTTCGACTTTTTGGAGAAAAATTTGGGAAATTTAATTTATGCAATATAATTGATTCCTTTAGCAATATTTGATATTATTGAGTCATTTTTGAATATATACGAGTGGTTTGGAGGTGAATTCCAAAGGAAAAGCTGTGATTGAGAATTAAGTGGCCTTCGGAGCGAGGTAAGTGTTGTGTCTAACCCTGACTTGAGGAAATTAGGAACCTTAGATTATTTGCTAAGTGAATTCCATGTGAGCGGCGTATATGTGAGGTGACGAGTACTTATACGCCACCAATTTACCTGTTTTCCATGTTTCCCTGTTTTTCTTACATTGTCTCATCCCTATGCCAAATTGCTACGTGTTATACTAGTGTTGTTCAATTTATCGTTCTTATCATCTTTACGGATTTTCTGGTGATAATTGAGTTTTTATTTCAAAGTTGAGATTGATATTATGGAACCAAATGTTGAAGTAAGGTTTGTACTTGTTATTCTATCTCCCTGTTGTTATTTATGCATTGCATTATGGTAAGGGAGAGTGTTAATGCACGAAGGGTGATGTCGTGCCATATTGTGAGTGTTAATGCACGAAGGGCGATGCCGTGCCATATTGTGAGTGTTAATGCACGAAGGGTGATGTTGTGCCATGATATGAGAGTTAATGCACGAAGGGTGATGTCGTGCCGTTTCTATTAATTTTATGGTAAGATTGAGAGTAAAAGCACGAAGGGTGATGCCGTGCATTTTTTCTTATTGTATTCACTATTCCTGTTGATTCATGGTATATTGACTGCTCCGGTGATCATTCTGTTGTAGTTCTTTATCTTGTATTCCCCTCAGTATGTTCCCCTCCCGACATTTCCTGTTTAGTTCTTCATTTCTATTATTTGCATATACACTATTAAATTGTACAGGTTGATTTGTAGGTGCCTTGCTTTAGCCCCGTCACTACTTCATCGAGGTTAGGCTCGACACTTACCAGTACATGGGATCAGTTGTACTGATACTTCACTCTACACTTTATGTGCAGATTTTGATACCGGCTCGGGTTGATCGAGATTTTGCTATTGGTCCGCTGTCCGGAGACTCAAGGTAGATCTGTCGGCGTTCATAGACCTTGAAGTCCCCATCTATCTTTTTTGTTCTACTGTTTCTTTCATTCAGATAGTTGTATTTCTTTTTTACTATTACTTGTAGCAAATTCTAGAATGCTCGTGAATTGTGACTCCATATCCGGGTGGTAGTAATTAATACAGTTTTATGATATTTTACACTTATTATATTTCATCTTAGTTAATTATTGTTATTTACTGAATGGAAATAAGGAATTGGTTTAATGATTCTCTAACGTTGGCTGGCCTGGTAAGTAAAATATTAGGTGCCATCACGGTCCCGTCGGTGGAAAATTTCGGGTCGTGACATCTAGTTAGTGGTGATAGAAGTACACAAATAGAGAATAATGTTGAAAATTCTCGATTACATGAAATGGTATCAGATGCTTTTGGTTTTTACCCAGGGGTTCAAGCCCAACAAAATGTTGTTGAGTCTCCCAATGATGAGGCAAAGCGCTTCTATGAATCATTAGAGTCGGCTAGTCGTCCACTCCATGAAAGCTTAATGCATTCTGACTTGTCTGTTGCAGTTAGATTACTAACTATTAAATCAGATTGGAATATTTCTCAAGCGGGCATGAATGCTATAATTGGGCTCATGAGTGAAGTTAGTTCGAGCATTAACTTACCCAATGATTACTATAATGCAAAGAAATTGGTTTCCAAGTTAGGGCTTTCCTCAACAAAAATTGATTGTTGTGAAAATGGTTGTATGTTATATTATAAAGATGATGCGGCTCTAGAAGCGTGCAAATTTTGTGGACTGTCTCGTTTTAAGGAAGTCACAAATGCCAAAGGTAAGAAAGTTGCAGTTAAGAAGATGCATTACTTACCAATTATACCTAGATTAAAGAGGATGTATGCATCAATGAGTTCTGCTCCTCATATGAGATGGCGCTATGAAAATAGAAGGCCGCCTGGTATTTTGTTTCATCCTTCGAATGGAGAAGCGTGGAAGCATTTTGATAGAATGTTTCCAAACTTCACTAATGAACCAAGAAACGTTAGGTTGGGTTTGTGTGCAGACAGATTCACTCCATTTTCTGTCTCTGCTACACCATATTCATGTTGGCCTGTCTTTGTTATGCCATATAATCTTCCACCTGAAATGTGTATGACAAGTCCATATTTGTTCCTAACTTGCATAGTTCCGGGTCCAAGTAATCCAAAAGGTTCAATTGATGTATATTTGCAGTCGTTGATTGATGATCTAAAATTATTGTGGCATGAAAGTGTTGAAACATACGACATATCAACTAAGAAAAACTTTAGATTGTGTGCTGCTTTGATGTGGACTATTAATGATTTTTCTGTGTATGGAATGTTATCTGGGTAGTCGACTGCTGGAAAGTTAGCTTGCCCCTACTGTATGGAAGATACAAAAGCATTCACTTTGAGACATGGATGTAAAAATACATGGTTTGACTATCACCGGCGGTTCTTGCCAATGGATCATGAGTTCAGGAAAAATACTACTGCATTTATGAAGAATCAAACAGATTATGATGAGCCACCACCAACCTTGTCAGGTGAGGAAATTTGGGAGAGGGTTAAAGATCTACCTAAGGTAATGGAGTCTCCATCGACTAGAATACCTGGTTATGGCGTTCAATATAATTGGACTAAACAAAGCATATTTTGGGAGTTACCTTATTGGAAGCATAATCTTCTTCGGCATAATTTGGATGTCATGCATATTGATAAGAACTTTTTTTGATAACCTATTTAATATTGTTATGGATGAAAAGAACAAGACAAAAGATAACTTGAAGGCTAGGATGGATTTACAAGAATACTGCAGGCGAAGAGAATAAGAACTAAAAGAAGTAAATAACAGGATGGTGAAGTCTAAGGCTAGTTATACATACATTTTAGATGATAAACGAAAGATCTGTGACTGGGTTAGGAATTTGAAGATGCCCGATAGGTATACGTCAAACTTATCCAGGTGTGTTGACATGAAAGAAGGAAAGTTGATGTATATGAAAAGCCATGATTGTCATATTTTCTTGAAATCATTAATTCCTATTGCATTTAGTTCATTGCCTGAGAGAATATGGAAACTCATCACAGAGATAAGCTTGTTTTTTAAGGACTTGTGTTCTAACACATTAAGGGATGAAAACCTAATATTCATGGAAAGTAATATTACTTTAATCATAAATAAACTAGGGAAAAATTTTCCATGTGGTTTCTTCAATGTAATGGAACATCTCTCAATTCACCTTGCACAAGAGGCACGACTTGGAGGACCGGTTCAATGTAGATAGATGTATCCCTTTGAGAGGTAATGACCATTAATTATTTTCTCTTTATGTATTTTGGTAAAAAAGAATTCCTATCTAAAAGTGTGCTATGCAGGATTAGTGGAAAATGTAAACGGACCGTGAAACAAATGGCCAAGATTGAGGGATCAATATGTGAAGCGTATCTAGTTAGAGAAACCTCTCATTTTTGTTCGTATTATTTTGAGAATCATGTTCCATGTTTGAGAAATAAGCCGAATCGACATGATGAAGGCGATAATGATCCTTTGGCACCCCCAATATCCATATTCAATCAATTGGGTAGAGGTCCGAGAAGTCGTCAAAAAAGAAGTTGGACTGATAAGGAAAAAGCATCGTCTACAACACATGTATTACTGAATTGCCCTGAAGTTCAACAATTTTACAAGTAGGTTTGGAATTATACTATTGACCTATGTGCATAATCTATTCTTCTTTTAACTAATAAATATTGTAAAATATCTGACAGTTACTTTGTGAGTCAGTTTGGCCATGCTGATGTTTATCCTAGGTTTTCAGAGTGGTTTAGAGATTATGTAAGTATTAATTAATATGTAACAAAATTTTTATTATTTACACACTATATGATTTTCTTCAACTCTATATAGGTTCATATTCCAAATAATGGTATATGTGATTCATTTTTGCGTGATATAGCTTGGGGACCTACCCCACAAGTCAAAACTATGTCTACGTATTTTGTCAATGGATACAAGTTTCATACGGAAGAATGGTCTAAGAATAAGAAAACCATTAATAGCGGGGTATGGGTGAAAGGTGGTGATGGTGACCAAGGTGGGGATATTGATTATTATGGTCTGCTCCAGGAGATTTTAGAAATAGAGTATGTTAGTTGGCCAAAGAAAAGGTTGGTACTTTTTCGATGCAAGTAGTTTGATCCCACACCAAATACAGGTACAAAGGTACACCCACAATACAAAATAATAGAAATTAAGCACGCGAAGGAGTATGAAAGCTATGATCCATTTGTTATAGCACAAAATGTGAAGCAAGTGTATTACGCTTCTTATCCGTCGACATATAAAAATAAGAATGAATGGTGGGTAGTTATTAAAACTAAGTCAGTTGGAAGAGTGAAAGTCGAGGATACACTAGTTGTAGCGTACCAAAATGATATATCAAGTGTTCAACAAATTGTGGATAATGAATTAGAATATGAGCTGCATAGTGAAGGCATATACGAAGAAGTTGATCTGTCAATTGAACAAAATTATGAAATTGGGACATCTATGGACAATGTGGAGGAAGATTCAGGTGATGAAAATGAATTCATTGAGGAGGAAGAATTTTTTGATGAAAATGAAACAAGCGAGGAGGAAGAAACTGATGATGAAAATATAACAAGCGATGACGATGGAATGGATGAAGAAAATGAAACAAGTGAAGATGATAATTGACATGTTTGTTTTTTCTAACTTATGTAGTAATTATGCTTTTAAATTTGTTGCTAAGAGAATTAACATGCTATTTTTTTCTTATGCTTGTATTATTCAGATGGCTGCTGGAGGTAAATCAAAGAAGAAGAAACAAGTTTCACGTAACTTAGGTCGTCTCCCTACCTCTCCACCACCTGCACCTTTTGGTCCGCATGTGCCTTCACCTACATGCCCGTCTTCAATTCCACCTCCCTTATACTTTATACCACACCTAGGGTATACTGCTCTGTCCTCTGCCCTTTACTATCATCATGTCTTCCGAAAACATAAATGGGACGTTTTCATCTAGACATGCTTGCCCATCTATGCCTACACCTAGACATGCCATACTCCCATCGTCTACTCCAGTCATTCCATCCCATGGCATTCAATCGTCATCGTCTCCCGTTATTCCTTCATCATCTTCCCCCGGCATACCCTCTTATTCTACCCCTAGCATGCCCACATCTTCTAGTCGTCCTGCAAAGCACTCTTTCATTCCTTCATCTGAATCTATACATGCTCAGGATCCTCCAAATATTGGAGTAGATAGTCCTCTAACGTCCCCATGCATTGATAGTGATTCAGTAACACAGCTTCCTATCCATGCTGAGGATCCCCCAAATGTTGGAAGGTTAGATGATCTCGGGAGGTTGATTATCGTTCCTGATGGAGCTGGGTAAGTATTATTTGCTTATTTTCTAATTAATTATAAATCTGATTTCTAACATGTTTAATTTAATGCAGGTTTTATCCTTGTACCCAAGCTACAAAAGCTGTGGTTTAATTAATGTGTTCATTTTATCATGGACCTTGGAGGTTCTGGTCAGATGTTCCATGGAACATTAGGGACAGGATGTTTGATGAATTTAGGGTAAAATAAATTATTTCATTTTTCAACTCATATTTAAATAATCTAACAAATTAATTATTTGCAGATGAAGTGTGCTTGGCCAGTTGAACATGAGGCAGAGGTACGAGGCGTCTTTTTTAAGAAATGTGCTGATAGGTTGACTGATATGCTTCGAGAAGCTCGAGATAAGAAAGAGATGCTAGGTTAGATTACTGAGGATATATGGACTAAACTAACTGAGTATTGGGCCTCTGCGGAATTTAAAAAAAATGAATTGGCAAAGGCAGCTTGTTTGTCCGACAAAGGTGGCTCCTTACACATGGGAGGTTCAATAAGTATGGGGGCTCATCGAAGAAGATCGGTATGTGTTTATTATACTAGTCTAGTCATGTGTTTATACAATTAAGTTACTTATAAGGTAATTACTATAAGAAAATCTATGAAACAAATACTAATTGGTAGTTGGTCATCTAAAATGAAACAAGAACTTCATTACATGCATAACATATGAAATGCAAATACAATTTTTTTTTAATGATAGCATGATAAGGATAAGAAAGAAGACAACCAAGAAACTGGTAATCGTGACGTCTTAAAACCTAATTCAACCTAGGTAAGGAAAAAAGAACTTTTATAAGTAC
Source organism: Nicotiana tabacum (assembly GCF_000715075.1). Lineage (NCBI taxonomy): Eukaryota > Viridiplantae > Streptophyta > Magnoliopsida > Solanales > Solanaceae > Nicotiana > Nicotiana tabacum. Next base: position 22,141,046 of record NC_134103.1, read on the forward strand.
TGTGTTAGCATCCCCTCACTTAGACATCTGTTGTCTACTGGGTGAACTCATATCAATACTTTCTTCTCTCTAGTTACCGTTAAATAGTTTTCCATAATCAATGTAGACAAAGCAAGAAATCAAGTCAAACCTCAAGTTTTAAATAATCAGTAAAACAAAAAAATTACATCTTCAACTAATTGGTAAGTTGTTAAAATTTCAGTATAATTTTGAAGTTTAATAGACATAGCACTTTAATTTGAGAATAGTTAACTGGTCTTTTTGAAGTTTCATGGACATAGCACTTTAATTTTGCTTTTTTTCATGTGTTATTTTACAAAAAAATTCTTTAAAAAGACCAGCTACTCAAGATGAGGTATTTGAGTATACACATATGAAGAAGCTACAAGGATGGAACAAAGACAACTTGGATCGAGCCACGAGCCGAGACAACCTATGTAAGATTTCAAGTTACTTTTTAATATGTTTCATTAATTAAATTTGTTCATATAATAGTTGTAACATTTTTGCAGAATACTTTCAAACAATCCTTGGAGGAGTTCATTCAAAGCTAACCAACTGATGATCAAGGAAAGCCAATCCAACCATCCCAGGAGAATTATATAGACTTGTGGATTAAGGCGGCTGGTGGCGTATATAAGAGAAGAGTTTACGGCCTTGGATCAGAGCTTAGTTCTAGTCGTCAGTCTTTTGGATCTGGTGGCTCTTCTTCCTCAAGATCCTCGATTAATCAGGATGAATTTGAGCTATTGAATAGAAGAATAGCAAAGATCACTGAGTTGTATGCACATGAAAGATCTGCGCGGGAGGAGGAAGCAAAGCGAAGGGAGGAAGAAGATAGGCGAAGGGAGGAAGAAATGAGGCGAAAGGATGCTGCATTTACACGTGTTACTGGTGACGTTGAAAGCCTCAAGGCCCAGCTAAACACCCTCTTAGCATCTGGTACATTTCCTCTACCACGTTCTCCATCGCGCTCTAACAAGACTAAGGAATAGTTTCTTTTATTAATCTGATTTTGGGTGGGACTATGATGTTGGATATTATATATCAATTGGATAAGATTGAACACTGAATTTCTTATTTGAATGTTTAGTTGCATTATTGGTTTATAGTATTTTCAGTTTTGGTTGGTTGTTAATTAATGAAATGGATCGGAAGATGTTGATTTTTGTGTGTGAATGTTTAATTGTATTTAGGTTGTTGGTGGTTGTATTTTTTGTTGTGCAGGTGGTGCAGTATAAAAAGCAGCATTGTGCACAAAAATAATTTTCATATTTCCCACGGAATTTCCACTGAATCCATGGGAAGGTTCGTCACTTTAGTTGCAGAACTTGCATATTTCCCATTGATATCGGTGGGAAAGTTCATACTTTTTTCAGAATTTGCATTTATCCCACTGATATCGGTGGGAAAGTTCATACTTTTATTTTTAAAATTTACATATTTCATACGGATATCGGTGGAAAAGTTCATACTTTATTTTTCAGAACTTGCATATTTTCCACAGTTATCAGTGGGAAAGTTCATACTTTATTTCCAGATCCCCATGCATTTTTTTCATCACGTCCCTAGCTAATGTATTAAAATTAATAAAAATTACTAATAATATTTCCCACTGATTGTTGGTGAAAAACTTCATTATTTTTTCTATTAAATCTTCTCTGGAAAAACCGTGGGAAATTTCCCACCTCTTCTCTGGGAAGATATTTCCGACCAAGCGTTTTCCTGGTGATCCGTTTCAGTTGGAGTGCGGTGTGAAAACTCGATTTTCCCACCAGTTTCCCACTGATTTCGACGTGGGAAAATCATATGTTTCTAGTAGTGTGTGACCTTCGATCTTGGGTCTCGACCCTGGCCCTCGAACCTTGCCTCCGATCATGTCTCTCGAGCTGGGCCTTTGATCATGCCTTCTGTCCTGAGCCTCGTCCCTGGCTTCGACCCTGGGCTTGATATCTGTCCTCGATCTTGGGTTCGATCTTGGGCTCGATTACAGCCTAGAATATCCAGCAGAAGGGAAAATTGCAGCAGCTTTTTGAGTCCAATTTTTGATCCATTAACTATCTGAAACTCACCTGAGGCCCTCGGGACCTCAACCAAATATACCAACAAGTCCTAAAATATCATACAAACTTAATTGAAACCTCAAATCACATAAAACAGCGTTAAAATCATGAATTATGCTCCAATTCAAGCTTAATGAAACTTAAAATTTCCAACTTCTACATTCGATGTCGAAACCTATCAAATCAAGTTCGATTGACCTCAAATTTTGCACACAAGTCATAAATAATATAACGGATTCTCCGGTCAAACTTCCAAACTTAAATTCTTATTTTAGCCATTTCAAGTCTAATTTAACTACGGACTTCCAAATAAAATTTCAAACACGCTCCTAAGTCCAAAATCACCATACGGAGCTGTTGGAATCGGCAAAATTCTATTCCGGGGTCGTTTTCTCAAAATGTTGACCGAAGTCAAACTTGGCCTTTTAAAGCTAACTTAAGGAACCAAGTGTTCCGATTTCAACTCAAACACTTCCAAATCCCGAACCAACCATCCCCGCAAGTCTTAAATCATTAAAAGCACATACAAAATATTTTATTTTAGGGAACGGGGTTCTAAAAGTCGAAATGATCGATTGTGTCATTAGAGTCCCATTCAATATCTCTCACTTACACATCCTGATATTGCCTTTGCGATACATCGTCTCTATCAATTTTCGCATCATCCAAAAACTAAACATTGGACTGCTTTGAAGCGTGTTATTCGCTACCTTATTGGCACAATTGATCGTGGGTTATTTCTGCACAAAATTTCTTCTCTTGATCTCCATGCTTTTTCTGATGCGGATTGGGCAGGAAATAAAGACATCCACTAGTGGTTATGTTATTTTTCTTGGAAAGAATCCTATATCGTGGAGTGCAAAGAAGCAACACTCTTTGGCACGTTCTTGAACTGAGGCTGAATACCGCTCTGTTGCCACAATTGTGTTGGCTTCGAAACTTGTTTACAGAACTTTCACTCAATTCTCTGCGACCACCAGTTATTTATTGTGATAACTTGGGTTGTACCTATCTGGCGGCTAACCCAGTTTTCCACTCCAAGATGAAGCATTTGAAAGTTGATTATCATTTTGTTCGATCTCTTGTTCGTCAAGGATTTCTTGGTGTTGTGCATGTCTCTACTAAGGATCAACTTGCAGATGCACTTACAAAAACATTGGCTCGTCCAAATTTTGAACGATTGCGATCCAATATTGGCGTTCCTTCTCTCTCCAATAACCGCAATCTTGAGGGGGCATCTTAGAAGAATATGATGTCTTGATTTCTCTTTGTCGAATATTACTTAAAATTAATTGTATACTTCCTCCGTTTCAATTCATGTGAACTTATTTAACTGTACACGGAGTTTAAGAAAAAATAAAAACTTTTGAAATTTGTGGTCCTAAACAAGTCAAAAAAGGATCTAGAGTATTTGTGTGGTTATAAATGATTTCTCATTAAGGATAGAATTGAAAGTTTAAGCTAAATTATTTTCAAATTTAAAAAGGGATCATCCCTTTTTGAACGGACCAAAAAAAAAATAGTTTCACATAAACTAGAACGGAGGGAGTATATCTTTCCATATTTAGGATAAGTAATTGGTTCTACTTGATGTACTTATCTTTTATACCTTTATGTCTTCCTTGGTCAGCAAGATTATCATGTGTATATATATACTCATACAGTCATACCTCTTATCAAGAAAAGCATCAAGCTTGTCCGCAACTGCTTAATATGTAAGATACAAAACGTATATTTGAATTGATTCTTTGTCAAAAAAGAAACCTACCATAACTGAATTATACACAAAAGATTAACTAAATTATACTACTCTATGTTATTTATTTTCCAAATAAAAGGAGTATTTAATAAATCAGAATACTAGACATAATTTATTATTCTTAAAATTCTAAATTTGCTTATAATTCCATATTAAAAAACCGTTGAGCTATGCAACAAAACAACTTGAGCAGTCTTGTGGCGTAGCATTATTGAAACTTAAAATATCCATACTGCATATTTAAACAACTTTAACATGTAATCTCAGTCACGAATATAACCTTACCCTTCTTCCGACAATTTATATAATATATTTGGCAAGATCATCAATTGATTTCTATTCACATACTTTCAGATGCATATTCATATCACTGCTGATCAGTCAACGGAAAAAAAACATATTTCCTATCATAATTAACAAAACAATTCTCATTCAACTTCTACTTCCATTAATTATATTTTCATTTATAATTCCTAATTATTAATGTTGTTCGAAAATTACCAAGTGACTTCATTTCATTAAGAACAATACATACTACCCTACTTTTAATATAATATAGATATAAATGGGTTGCTACCACTATCACGACCTAATTCTCAATATAGGTTATGATGGCGCCCAACGTCGTCGTTAGGCAAGCCAACGGTGAACTACCAACTTAATTAGTCATTTTATTATTTTTGAAATCATGAATCTTATTAGATAGAGAGATCAATGCATCAAAAAAAATTATAGATATGTACAATTTAATTACAATATAAAGTAATAGTGTGTCAATGTAAACCAAACCATAAATAAATTCTAGAATACCCCAAAACCTGGTATCACAAGTGCATGGGCATCTACTAGGAAGTACAATAACAATACAATATCTATAACGAGCCAGCCAGTCGTTTAGAGCATATGTATTCCATTCGCTATTTGAAGTCTTGAGCAGCATTGTACGATGTATTATGACTTATGTGAATCGTCGGTTTTGGTTTTCAAATTATTAAGAATTGATTTGGAAGAATGAATTTCATGATTGAAGTTTTAGAATTGGAAGGGTTGACCAAGTTTGACATTTTAGTATTTGACCTCGGATTGGAGTTTTGATACTTCTGTTAGGTCCGGATGGTGATTTTGGACTCGGACGTATGCCCGAATTTACATTTGGATATTTCTAAAAGGTTTTGGTTCTAATTGGCGAAAGTTAAAAATTTGAAGGTTTGAAAAGTTCATAAGATTGACTGAGATTTGACTTTGAGGATATCGAATTCGGATTATGGTTCTAGGAATTGAAATAGCTTTGTTATGTCATTTGGGACTTGTGTGCAAAATTTAAACTCATTGCGGGTTGATTTGATATGTTTCGGCACGAGTTTTGAAAGTTAAAAGATTCAAAATTCATTAAGTTCGATTTGAGTAGCGATTCGTGGTTTTGATATTGTTATGCGTGATTTAAGGTCTTGAGTAGGTTCGTGTTATGTTATGGGACTTGTTGGAATGTTCGCACGTGATCCCTAGGGGCTCGAGCGTGTTTTAGATCGATTTCGGACCACTTCTTCATCATATTGCATTGCTGGTTTCTGCTGAAGTCTTGTGCACCAAAGTGTTCTTCGCGATCGCGGATTAGGAGATGCCATCGCGTTGAGGAAAGATTTGAGCTGGGCAGTTTCTTAATCGCAATAGCGATTTGATGGATGCGATCGCATAGCTAGATGTGGATACTGCATGCATTCGCACAATAGAGGTTGCGTTCACATAGTGTTGAGACTGGGCAGCTGGGAACTGAAATTTCTTCAACGCGTTCGCATAAGAGGTGACCCGTTCGCGAAGTGTGGGAGCCTGTGTGCTTCGCATTCGCATGGAATTTTACACGATCGCATAGCGTATTGTTGGGAGGCAGTGTTGGTTGTTCTTCGCGTTAGCGAAGGTGGTTCCGCGATCGCGTAGGGTAATTCTTGTCACACCCCTTTTTCACCTCACTAACCCTCTTTAAAAGATAAAAAATAATTTGTAAATCTCGAAAGGGTTTTCAATTAGAAAGTGACAAAACACTGGTTTAAAGGAGATTTTCTCAGAGTGCCAAGTCACCATTTAAAAGTAATTTTTCCTTAAAAACATATTTGACTCTAAACCAGTTTGCACCAGAGATTCTAGATATGGTGGTTTATTTGACTCGGGTAGAAGGTATTTGGCATTCTTCGAGTCCCGTAACTAGTACGGTTGCATACTTGATCAAATTAGCTTTTAAGAATATTCTAATTGAGGCAAAAACATACGAAAGAAAACTAAACACACAAGAGGCTCGAGGTTGTCCCCACCTAAAAAAATAAATAAATAAAAAGAGTAAAAATACTAAAATTCTATACTATGCTTGCTTCACGATGACCGTCATGGCCTCCAATTACTTTCACTACGTGGCATACCCTAAATAAAATATATACAAAATTCACGGGGCATTCCCCTGAATATAAACTAAGGGAACGACCTCTCACCTCGAATAAAAAATAAAATAAAAATCTAAGGTTTGCATACCCAAGTGTGGTCGGCTTAAACATACTCCAAATGATTAAATTAATAAAGCAAAACCAAATACAAAGTTCATTAAGTCCAACGTTCAATTTAGAAGCAAGACACACGTCTGATTTTAAGAGATTACCCCCTCACGGCCTATGTTATCGAGCTTTGTCACATTCAACTTGTTATCAGTCCAAACAAGAACTATCAAGCGAACCGAATTAATCCAACCCCTCCTTAAAATTCTTGTCTAGCAACCCATTTGTTGAAGCCTTTTGTCTAAACTCATTCACTTGCTAAATCAATTTATCTTTCTCTTTCACGGGTCAACATAGATTTATAAAACAGGGATTCAACATGTACAATTATATATTCAATCAAAATTAATCAACTCAAATAGATCTCTAAATAAAATCGTAAGTCATTCACATAATAATGATTAAAGCATGTTAGGCAAACAAATATATAGATCACCCACATAAGACAATTTCAATTAAGTAAAGAACAGAGAAGAGAGTGGACCTCAAGTGAAAGCTAAAATGCTCTTTGAAATTTGATTAATAAAGAAATAATTTCCTTTGATAACAGCAAAATCAAACTCTGAACTTCAAACTGGACCGAGAAATAGACACCCCGAACCTGAGACCCCACTGATGCAACCTTGACGAACCTCGCCTACGAACCTCTAATTTATTTTTTAGCTTTTTTTTTTTTGCAGGGGAAAATAATTAAAATAATCAAAATAGCATTACTACACCTAAAACCAACACTAAAAATTAAAAGGTGTAAAATTTTGGGGAGGGTCAAAAATTACATATCTACAACTTTCCCTCTTTGACTGAAAACACGAAGAGTTTTCAGACAAAGACCGACGAGACAAATTTTTTGACCCGACCCTTATTTAAAAGAGAATAGAACTAAAAGAAAGGAGAATGTGACCGAGTCATGACTTTGGACAGCCTACATATCCCGGGTTATAAGAGAATTAGGTCACGTATAGTTCAAAAGTAAATGGAGTGATGAAGTATGACGAGATGGTGAGAGAGAGTCAAGTGAGGTACCGTTCGAGGTTTCAGTCTGCGGTCCCTGCCATTACATCAAAATAAAAGTAAAATAAAAATTACAATGGAAGCTACAAAATCCTATTTATTCTTCTATCTTGAATCTTCTATAGTATTATTGTGCATCTTGAACTGTTGACTCACATTCTTGAGGCGAGCTCCTGCTACTTTTAACTTGAATTGACCATATTCTTCATGCGGGCTCCTGCTATTGAGTTGAATTTTAATTTAACTCTGAAATAAATTCCCTCGTTCTCCAGGTGGGCACCTGCTACTGACTTGGAAATAAATTCCCTCGTTCTCCAGGTGAGCACCTGCTACTGACTTGAAACTTGAAATAACTCTAAAATGAATACCCTCATTCTCCAGGTGGGCATCTGCTACTGACTTAAAACTTGAAATAACTCTGAAATGAATACCTTCGTTCTCCAGGTGAGCGCCTGCTACTGACGTGATACTTGAAATAACTCTAAAATGAATACCCCCATTTTCCAGGTGGGCGCCTGCTACTGACTTGAAACTTGAAATAAATTCCCTCATTCTCCAGGTGGGCATCTGCTACTGACTTGAAACTTGAAATAAATTTCCTCATTCTCTAGGTGGGCGCCTGATACGGACTTGAAACAAATCCTGAAATATTAACCCTAGTTCTCCAGGTGAGTGTCAGCTACTGACTTGAAACTTGAAATAAATTCCCTCATTCTCCAGGTTAGCGCCTGCTACTAAAACTGAAATTAATTTTGAAATGAATACCCTCGTTCTCCAAGTGGGTGCCTGCAATCAAAACAAACAAAACAAACAAAATTTTCTTCCCCAGTTTGCACTAGGAAGATTTATGAGTTGTTAGCAAAAGTGTAAATCAGCTATGATATTGATGAAGGATGCAATGATGAGACTAAAACTAAAGACTCGACTAGGATGTGCGTCTCCTGTGAGTAAAACTAAGAAACTTAGACTAGGAAGTGCGTCTCCAAGGGATAAAACTAGAATGATCCAAACTATAAAGTGCATCTCCTAGAGGTGAAACTTGAATGACTCAAACTAGGAAGTGCGTCTCTGTAACGACCCGGCCGGTCGTTTCGGGAGTTATAGCCATGTTTCCCCCATTTCTATTCCCTTTATTCTCTTAAGATATATTATGATATACCGGGTTTGTTGGTTCGAGTCTGGAGTGGTTTCATAGTGGAATGAGACACTTAGTCTCTTATTTAGAACCTTAAGTTAGAAAAGTCAACTGGATGTTGACCTATATATAAACAATCTCGGGTTTGAATTCTGATGATTCTGTTAGCTGCGTTAGGTAATTTTGGACTTAGGAGTGCGTCCGGAATATGATTTGGAGGTCCGGAGTGGAAATAGGCTTGAATTGGCGAAAGTTGGAAATTTGGTGATTTCGGTCGGCAATGAAAAATTTGATATCGGGGTTAGAATGGAATTTTGGAAGTTGGAGTAGGTTCGTAGCGTCATTTGTGACGTGTGTGAAAAATTTGAGGTCATTCGGACGTGGTTTGGTTGGTTTCGGTATCGGTAGCCGAATTTGGAAATTTAGAAATTCTTAGGCTTGAATCCGAGGGTTATTTGGTGTTTTGATGTTGTTTTGAGTGATTCAAAGGTTCGACTAAGTTTGTATGTTGATATATGACTTGTAGGTATTTTTTCTTGAGGTCCCGAGGGCGTCGGGGTGATTCCAGGTGATTAGCGGATTTGTCGAAGTTGGAAAATGCAGTTGAAGCTGCTGCTTCTGCTATTTCCGCACCTGCGGAAGGAAGAGTCGCATGTGCGAGGTCGCTGGTGTGTTCAGGGAAGCCGCAGATGCGGAAGTGGAAGGCCAAGTCTAGGAATGCAGGTGCGAATAATTGGCCGCATCTGCGAGCCCGCAGGTGCGAGACCTGGGGTGCAGATGCGGAAGGAAGGAAGAAGGCTGGCTTCGCAGATGCGCGCACCACGCGCAGGTGCGACAGGTTTGCCGCAGATGCAGAACCTAGGTGTTTAAGTGACTTGCGCAGGTGCGGTTGTTGGGACCGCAGGTGCGGTCGCGCGGGTGCGAGTAAAAGGCCTCAGGTGCGAGAAGCCTGGGCAGAAGGTACATATTGCACACTTCGCGAATTTTGGTGCATTCTTCACCATTTCTATTCGGTTTTGGAGCTTTTGGGAGAGATTTGAAGAGGGAATCAAGGGGGTTTTCATTGAGGTAAGTTACTTGAGCCCTAATACTCGTACATATGGTGATTTTCCATTGTTTAATCATGTAATTAGTGAAAATAAGGGGTTAAGGCTTGGAATATTTGGAGAAGTAATTTAGGGATTTGAAAGACCAAACGATGTCGGATTTTGATGAATTTGGTATGGTTAGACTCGTGAGTGAATGGGCTTTCTAGTTTTGTAAATTTTATCGGATTTCGAGACGTGGGCCCGGGGGACGGGTTTGAGTCAATTTCGGGTTTTGGTCTAATTTTGTAGTTATTTTTGTGGAATTCATTCCATTAGCGTATATTGATGGTATTGTACTGACTGTGAATAGATTTGGAGCATTTGGAGGCCGAGTCTAAAGGCAAGAGCATTGCGGGGTAGAGATTTGACCGGATTGAGGTAAGTAACGATTGTAAATCTAGTCTTGAGGGTATGAAACCCCGGATTTCGTATTATTCTACTATTTTGAGGTAATGTACATGCTAGGTGACGGGCATGTGGGCGTGCACCATTGGGGATTTGTTACTTGGTCCGTCCCGTAGCAACTGTAAAGTTGCATATTTTGTTGAAACTATATGATACTTTTATGTTTTAGATAGAGTTTCTGTAAATTGGGCTGAATGCCATGTTTGGGCCTTGTGCCAATGCAGTTTGGAAACTTAGGGGCCTTTTCTTACCATCCTCTCACTGTTTTCGATTGAAAATCTATACTCAGTAATGGTTATACTTGTTTACTACATAACTCAGTTTTATGACTCTATTTCGATACATATAAATGTTGTTTTGGGCCAAATGCCCGAGTGGCTTGAGAGGTTTATGACTGAGAGAGGCTGAGGGCATGATTTGTGAGGATATTTATGGGATCGGGCTGCACGCCGTATCATGTTTGATATAGGCCGAGGGCCTGAGTGATTTATGCCATGATTTGGCTTAATATAGCGCTTGGGCTGAAGGAGCCCCTCCTGAGTCTGTACACACCCCTAGTGAGCGCAGGTACCTACTGAGTGCGAGTGCCGAGTGCTGAGTGACTGGGAGGCATGAGTGGTTGTGAGGTATGCCCAAGTGGCTAGAGTGATTGTGAGGTATGCCCGAGTGGCAAGAGTGATTGTGAGGTTTGCCCGAGGGACTGTATATGAGTGATGTTTTGCCCGATGGGTTGTTTACGATTTCATCATTTTTGCTCACCTTTGCATTTTTCCTATGTTTGAAAACTGTTGAAAATATATCCTTAAATGATTTATTTTCCGGAACTGGGTTTAAACGAGATATTTTGATTCAAATCCTGATTTTAAAAGCATGAGGTATTTTACTGAGATTTCATGATATGAACGTTATATGCTTTACTGCTCGTCACTACTACTCAGTCTTTATTTATTGTTGTTACTTACTGAGTTGGCGTACTCACGTTATTCCCTGCACCTTGTGTGCAGATCCAGGTATAGCTGGACACGGCAGCGGTTGTTGATTATTCTGGTTGCAGATTTTCCCGGAGATAGCAAGGTAGTTGTTTGGCGATCGCAGCCCCTACTCTTCTCCCTCTTATCTTCCTCTAGTTGTATTTAGCTATTTTTCAGGCTGATTTAGCCTTGATATTGTTAGACAGATTGTAATAGATGCTCATGACTAGTGACATCCCGATGTCGGGCTTTTCTTTTCGCACTTTTGTTTTGATTTGAACTCCTTTACGAAGGTTTTTATGATAAATGGCCTTGAAATTTATCCTTGAAATAAAAGTATCGGTTTGTTTTGGGAATGAGTCGGTTTGCCTAGTTCCACGATAGGCGCCATCATTACAGGGTTAGGTTGGGTCGTGACAGTCTCCTAGGGGTGCAACTAGGATGAACCAGAACCAGGAAGTGCGTCTCCTAGATGTGATATTGAGATTGATCTTGAGGAAAACCATAAACTGAGCTTGACTAAAATAAAAACTGACCCTATTCTCCAAGCGGGACCCCTGAACCCAAGAAAAACTAAAGATTAACAACTTAAGGAAACCAAAGACTGCCTTATTCTCGAGGCAGGACTCCTGAACTCAAGGTAAACTAAAGACTAAAAACTTAAGCAAACTAAAATAGACCCTACTATTCAGGCGGGACTCCTGAACTTAAGAAAAGCTAAAGATTAACAACTTAATAAAACTAAAAACTGACGCTACTCTCCAGTCGGGACTCCTGAACTCGGGAAAACTAAAGATTAATAGCTTAAGGAAACTAAAACTGACCCTATTCTCTAGGAGGGACCCCTGAGTTATAGATTAACAACTTAAGAAAACTAAAACTTGCCCCATTCTCCAGGCGGTACCCCTGAACTTAAGGAATGCTAAAGATTACCAACTTAAAAAAACTAAAATTGACTCTATTCTACAGGCGAAATCCCTGAACTCAATTAAAACTAAAGACTAACAACTTAAGAAAACTAAAACATTATCCTATTCTCTAGGCGGGACCCCTGAACTAAAGAAATTCTAAAGATTAATAACTTAAGGAAACTAAAAAATGACCCTATTCTCGAGGCGGGACCCCTGAACTAAGGAAAACTAAAGATTAGCAGCTTAATAAAATTAAAATTGACCATATTCTACAGGCGGGACCCCTGAACTCAAGTAAAACTAAAGACTAACAACTTAAGGAAACTAAAAAATGACCATATTCTCCAGGCGGGACCCCTGAACTAAAAAAATGCTAAAGATTAACAACTTAAGGAAACTAAAAACTGACCATATTCTCAAGGCGGGACCCCTGAACTAAGGAAAACTAATGATTAAAAACTTAAGAAAACTAAAAATTGACCCTATTCTCCGGGAGGGACCCCTAAACTTAAAGAAAGCTAAAGATTAATAACTTAAGAAAAACTGAAAACTGACCCTATTCTCCAGGAGGGACCCTTGAACTTAAAGAAAGCTAAAGATTCTTCTCAACTAGGGAGAATACCTAGGAGGTATGGTTCTTCTCAATTAGAAAAAATGCCTAGGAGGTAATGATCTTCTCAACTAAGAAAATACCCAGGGGTAATGAGATTCTCAAACAGCCTATGCGTCAATTAAAACAAACACATGATTTGTTTTTCTCTTTTTCTCTTTTTTTTAATTAAAATTAATTGGTTGACTCGTGACAAACTTGTAAGCTGACTTTTAAGCATTGTTATTTGACTTGGCTTGCCAGGGTTGATATGCATTGGTTTCAAAGAAGATCCAAAGTGATTTGCCCATGGGATTCGACCAAGTTCATTCCTATCACTTCATTCAAATTTCCAAAATTAATTCATTCTTTTCAGTTGAATTGTCAAACAAGTTATTTCCTTTTACTATGATTGCCGAATTGATCATCTCTTTCACATTGATTGTCAAAACTGATCATCTGCCTTCATAATTTGGGACCTCTTTGTGGCAAATTTAAAAATTCTTTCTTGCTTGTCTTGAGCAAAAGAAGAAGAACAAATGCACAAGTAAAAATCAAAGAGAGTGGTGTATGATGAGATTCTACTCAGAAGGAAAGCTTATCTAAAATGAAGAATAAGGAAACGAATATGACATGCATTTAGACCAATAACTCGATTTGTCCATCTTTTCAAACTTATTGACTCGTCAAATCCTTGCTTGAAGAGTTGGTCTACTTTGCTCCTCCAAATGTGCCGCAGGCGTTGCATGTTTTCATCGTAGACATTTTGTTGCACATATATCTCACCATTTCGACTTGTAGTGCCTCGAAAGGTTTTCACCAACAAATCTCTCTCATTTTCCTCCTTGCTCTCATTTATTGCCGCTTCTAATTTTTAGCTTGGCTAATTGACTACCCCTTCAATCGTTATTGATTTTCACAAAATTCTTGATAAGCTCACAACATGCTTGACTTGGCATTTTCAGGAACCGATCTGATAAGGACTTTTATTTGGACCGTAGTGAAGGCTTTTGGACATGGTGAGAAAAAAAAAGACCGCATGGAGGCACAAAATTGTAATGATAGGATTACTTTATTTACAACTTTTGGAATCCATTTTTAAAACTTTGCCCCAGTTTCTGAAATAAGAGAATTTGAGTTTTTTTTCTTTTTATTTTCTTTTTGAGTTGGAATTTCTAAAAACCTGGCCCACTCTTGACTTCATGGGATTATGAAATATTTTATTTGGTGCGATCGAACCGTAAGGTTGCCTACGTATCTTGTGGTAATAAGAATAAGGTAAAACGTAGTTCAAAATACTACATGGTATGAGGATCTCTCTCTTTTCTTTTCTCCTTTTTGCTATTTTTTCTCTCTTTGTTTCTTGATTATTAAATTCAAACCGGGACCATTTTAAACCTTGACAAACACTTGATTCCAAAAGAGGGTTTCCAATGAAAGACAAATATATTAAGGCTCAAAGGGCTGACAAATGGTATTAGTGTTTGGATAGCAGAAAGATAGTCTTTCGTCATTTCAACTCTAAAAATGCCAACTCAAGACATGTTTCACATTGATTTCACCTGGAATATCCTGAAGGATTATCGTACATCCGAAGGATAGAACTAAAACTACTTCAGATTCCACTACAAATTTTCTCTCTTCCACTGAGTCTTTGAGATGCTTATCATTTGCTCAAAAACCTGCCTCTTTCTGAATGTGAAGTTCATTGTAATCTTTTTCCTTGAAACTTTATTATCTTATGACTTATTGCCAGAAAGCTTTTGCTAATGTCCAAACCTTGACACTAGTCATGATGCATGTCACATTTAGTAGGCTAGAGAATGATGGACTGTATTGAATGGGAATGAGAATGCAAGAACAATGGGGAAGGGTAAAAGATTGCATTTAAGAGAGAGAAATAAAAAATGACTGGGTTGAACAAGACAAACAAAACACGATCCAAAACCCCTGATTGAACCGGTCTATTTGAAATAATGGCCAAATTAAAACCACAAATAGGTCCCTTTAGCACGACAAAAGATTGAGATATGAACTATTCTTGAATCCCTTGGACAAGATCATAGGCGATTGTTGGCAATTGATCCCCAGGGGCATTGGTATCCTCTATTTTGAATCAGCTCGGTGGATCCTTTTAGTTAATCAAGACCTTGAAGTGTTCAAAAGGGTCAGGGCATGAAGGAAAGTGACCGTTGGTATCAACTGGGGCATGGTCTATGTTATCTTTTGATATGAGGATGGATTGAAAGAAGATGGGAATGGTCTTGAAAGCACTTGAGTTGTCATTTCTGGCCAACATTGCTTATGGTTGAATAGAATCGGAATGGTGTTTGTTCAACTCCAAACTTGTCACGAGTCAATCTTTATTTTGGAAAATATTTTTTTTCTCTTTTTTTTTTACTTTATTTTTTTAAAGGAGATCGAATCCGATGAAGGTTGCCTACGTATCTCACATTCGGTGAGAATCAGATCAAGCGTAGTTCTGGAAGATCAGGAATAGACTAAATAAACCAACTTCTTTTTTCTTTTCTTTTTTTCTTTTTCTTTTCTTCTTATGCAAAATCAGACTATTAGAACATCTAAAATAAGAAAATATCTTTAGATTTTGCCTTCTTCTTCTTTTTTTTTGCAAATTTGCGAAGAAAGACTTCTAAAAATGAAAGAAAATATTTTTGATTTTTTATTGTTTTCAAAATTTTCACAAGAAAGACTTCCAAGAAGAAAGGATTTTATTTTAATTTTTAGTTTTTATTTTAATTTCCGAAAGAAAACTTTCAATTTGTTTTGAAATTTCCGAATGAAAGACTTCTAAAGAAAGAATTAAAGAAAAATATTTTTGGATTTTTTAAAATTGGGGCCTGACCCGATAAAAGTTGCCTACGTATCTCACATCCAGTGAGAATCAGACCTGCGTAGTTCGGCCGGATTGGAAATGGGAGAGGACTTTGGAAAAAATAAACTAATTTAGAGAAAACTATTTTTTTTCTAAATAGTTTTTTTTTGTCTTTTTGAAAAATGATAAGAAAGTGTAAAATATTTTTGGGTTTTATCTTTTAGAAAATTGGGCAAGAAAACCAAAAGTGATTAAAGGAACTATCAACATTCTCTCTTACTTCATTTCCCACCCTTCTTTCCCAAACATGAGTCTACCAAATAATAGTTTTACCCTCAATGATGCAACATTTAGCAGATAAGATGATTGAATGTCCTTTTGGGCTGGCGAACCCATTAGACATAATTTGGATAGGCTTCCTACAAAGGGACACGGTGCCTGGGACCGGGCCCTGCTAGGTCTGAATGAGATGATGCAAATAAGAATGACCTAAAGGCTGACCTACGTTGGGGTTCACTAACAGGGCAAATCGGGGGAGCGTATGGTCGATGGTGGCTGCTCAAGCTTTTCACCCACTCCATACGTCTGACGGCTCTCCCTCCTAAAATAAGGGTGACTCAACAAAGAGTTCGTTTATGCAACACGTACTACGAGACTTGTTGCAGATAAGGGAAATGGTAAACACATAAACAATTAGCAACTAAGCAACAAAGTGTAAAAACACAAAAGAAACAAAAACACAAAAATGCCTCAATTGAGTATTCAAAAAAGCGAACAAGATCACAGTATAAGCTCGAACCTGCAGGTCCCCAGCGGAGTCGCCAAAGCTGTTACACCCCTTTTTTACCTTATTAACCCTCTTTAAAGATAAAAAGTGATTTGTAAAGCTCGAAAGGGTTTTCAATTAGAAAGTGACAAAACACTGGTTTAAAAGGACATTTCTCAGAGTCGCCACTTGGCATATAATCTCGGTGTGCCAGGTCACTATTTAAAAGTAATTTTTTCTTAAAAATATATTTGACCCTAAACCAGTTTGCACCAGAGATTCTAGATAAGGGGGTTTGTTTGACTCGGGGAGAAGGTGTTAGGCATTCCCCGAGTCGCGTAACTAGTACGATTGCATACTTGATCAAATTGACTTTTAAGAATATTCTAATTGAGGCAAAAACACACGAAAGAAAAATAAACACATAAGAGGCTCGAGCTTGTCCCCACCTAAAAAAAAGAAAATAAAATAAAAATAGTGAAAATACTAAAAGTCTATACTATGCTCGCTTCACGATGTCCATCATGGCCTCCAATTACATTCACTACGGGGCATACCCCAAATACAATACATACAAAATTCACGGGCATTCCCTTGAATATAAAGTAAAGGGAACGACCTCTTACCTCGAATAAAAAATAAAATAAAAATCTAAGGTTTGCCTACCCAAGTGTGGTCGGCCTAAACATGCTCCTAACGATTAAATTAATAAAGTAGAACCAAATACAAAGTGCATTAAGTACAACGTTCAATTTAGAAGCAAGACACACATCTGATTTTAAGAGATTACCCCTTTCACGGCCTATGTCATCGAGCTTTGTCACATTCAACTTGTTATCAATCCAAACAATAACTATCAAGCAAACAGAATTAATCCAACCCCTCCTTAAAATTCTTGTCCAGCAACCCATTTGTTAAAGCTTTTTTTCTAAACTCATTCACTTGCTAAATCAATTTATATTTCTCTTTCACGGGTCAACATAGATTAGTAAAATAGGTATTCAACATGTACAATTATATATTCAATCAAAATTAATCAACTCAAATAGATCTCTAAATAAAATCGCAAGTCATTCACATAATAATAATTAAAGCATGTTAGGCAAACAAACATATAGATAACACACACATAAGACAATTCAGTTAAGTATAGAACAGAGAAGAGAGTGGACCTCAAGTGGAAGCCAAAATGCTTTTTAAAATTTGATTAATAATAAACCGTTTTCCTTTGATTACAGCAAAATCAAACTCTGAACTTCAAACTGGACCGATAAATAGACACCCCGAACCTGAGACCCCGCTGATGAAACCTCGATAAACCTCGCCTTTGAACCTCTAATTTATTTTTTAGCTTTTGTTTTGCAAGAGAAAATAAATTAAAATGGAAGCATATAAAGAAAACAGAGGATATTTTGTGGTTTCCGGCGGAGTTTGACGGAGCTGTAATGTGGTGGAAATAACTCGGCACCGGCAGAGCAGTAGCACATGGTGTTGTTTGATGGAAGAAATTGGTGGCTTCACATGGCTATTTTGGTTTGAGAACGCAAGAAGGTGGATAGTTCTAGTGAGGATGAGAGGCTGCGGCGCTTAGCGATTTTTCTCGTCTCTGTTTTGTTGTTATGTCCGTTCCTATATTTGTTGCCTCCCCCTCGTCTTTCTGTTCGTTCCCTCCATCTCCACTCTCAATTTTTTTGACTTTCTTGTCTTTATCTATTCTTTTTGCTTGGAGAGGAAGTTGCAAGAAATACGTGTGGGCCCAAGTTTGTTGTAGAAAAAGACAAGAAGGCTAATGTGACCTTTTTCTTTTGTGTTCTTTATTTCAATTTTATCAAAAGTAAAAATAGATAAAAATATATAGATAAAATACAAAGTAACTCAAATAGAAGAAAATATTTTTGTAATTTTCAATTTTAAGATAAAATAAAGAAAAAAGGTCAAAAAATAATCAAAATAGCATTACTACACCTAAATCCAACACTAAGCATTAAAAGGTGTAAAATTTCGGGGAGGGTCAAAAATTACATGTCTATAATTCGGGGCAGTGCATTTTTTTTCTTCGCGATCATGATTCATTAATTCGCCCAGTGATTATAAAGTACTCTATTTCAGAGGTTTCGGCTATTTTTACATATTTAGAGCTATGGAGCTCGAATTGAAGCAATTTGTGAGGAGATTTTCACCATATGGATTGGGGTAACTGTTCTCTATATGGTTTTGGTTATATTTGTGAATTTTATCGGGTTTCGAGGTGCGGGACCGGTTTGATTTGTTGGTTGACTTTGGGCTTTTGATTAAAGATTCGACCTTTATAGATTGGGTTTGTTTCCTTTAGCATTATTTGATGTTCTTGAGTTGCTTTTGGCTAGTTTCAAGCTATTTGGAGGTCGGTACGCTCGGGATGGCATATTGGGAGCATTTTTTGGCTTGCTTGATATTAGATATAGCTTGTTCGAGGTAAGTAACACTTCTAAACTTGGTGCTGAGGGTATGAACCCCTGGATATACGTGATATATGTTTGGTTTTGAGGTGACGCACATAGTAGGTGACGAACGTGTGGCCGTGCACCGTGTGAATTGTGACTCGGTTATTTCTGTGGTACTACGTAGTTACCTAATCTTGTTTGTATCTATGAAATCTCTACGTGCTAGAGTAATTGAGTTGTGACCCATGTTTAAAACCATGTCTAGGTAATATGTGTATCCTCTTGGGACCCCCTATGGTCATTACTGTTGTTGAGTTATTTGCTTATATTGCAATTACATACTCAGTCACACGCATTCATTTGCATATCATATCTCAAGTTATAATTTATTGATACATCACATCATTATTTTTGGGCTGATTTTTATGACATTGTGACCCCGAGAGACTGGAGAGATTGATGACCGAGTGAGGCCGAGGGCCTGTTTATGAGGATATTGATGGGATTGGGTTGTATGCTGCAACATGTATTATCGATTCATGATGGGATCGGGCTGCACGCCGCAGTAGGTATTATTGATTCATGTCATGATTGGCTTATTATAGCGCTTGGGCTAGATCTGCCCCTCTAGAGTCTGCACACCCACAGTGAGCGCAGTTGCTATTGATTCTTTGAGCTGGATATTCCCTGTACAGTACCGAGTGCCAGTGCAAGTGCCGAGAACGAGTGCCGAGTGATTGGGAGGACTGAGTGACTGTGAGGACTGAGTGACTGTGAGGAATGAGTGACTGTGAGGACTGAATTACTGGGAGTACTGAGTGAATTTATACTCTGAGAGTATACATATGGTTTTATCAGTGTGTTGTATTGCATTTGACATGCACACCTAACATGCAGGCATAGATATGCATTTTCCTCATGCTGTACGGTATTATGTCATTCATGACCTATCATACACATTGACATGTAGGCATAGAGATGTACCTTCCTCATGCCATCTGATAATGAAATATTTACCTGTTAAAAGGATGCCATTACGACTAGTTGGAATTTGGGTCGTGACAACATCTGTCTAGAATACAAGATAGACAAGATAAAGTAAATAATTATGATGGAAACTCTGTGTGCCGCGAATCATAGCATGGAATGTAGCTCACCATAAAGTTTCCTTAGCAGCTGCGCCTACGCACCCAAATGACCACCAAATGAATCTGTCAGATCCTGCACATTTAGTGCAGAAGTGCAGCAGGAGTACGTAAATTAACGCATACCCAGTAAGTATCTAGCCTAACCCCGAAGAGGTAGTGACGAGGGGTCGACATTGAAACTTACTAGTGGTCCAGTAAATCAAATATAACAAAGTAGACAAGTATGAAACATGGTAAGTAAACAATGAGTACAGATATAAGCAAATAATACGGTCTACAACTGAACAATGAACACAAAAGTCCTCAATTATCGGATACCTCCTCAAATGGAATACGTAATGGTCAATACCAAATCAACGGGCACATCTCAAGTCAGGAAACTCATAAGTACGCGGACTCCTTATCAAGTATTTCGCACGATTTTGCCGAGGAGAGCGGCCCGATCCCATAAGAGTGTTTCATAGAACTGTCAAGGTAAACGACCCGATCCCATAAGCATATGATACGTGATACTACCGAGGCGAACGGCCCGATCCTATAAGGGTGTGTTAAAATATCCCGCCGAGGCGAACAACCCAATCCCATAAGAGTGTGTTACAATATCCTTCCGAGGCGAACGACCCGATCCTATAAGAGTGTGAAGCTTTTACGGGTCTATGACCCCATTCACAAATATGTGTGAGTTATAGAATTCAAGAGAAACTTTCCAATGAATACGCACAACGCGGGAGAAATCCGAAAGAGAAGTACAATTCTTACGGCTAATCAAGTAGCTCGTCAAATATCTAAGATAGCGAGTCTAGTCTCAGGGCGTAATGTGAATTAAAGTAATTAAACAACAATTAAATCATGGCATGAATCTAAGTCTATCCGGACATAATCAGGAACTCTAGCATACGCACGGACACTCATCACCTCATATGTGTGTAGCTCCCCTAACATGTAGCATGTAATAAGTATAACACCTACAAGGTAAATTCCTCCTCACAAGGTTAGACATGAGACTTGTCTCACACCGAAGTTCCATAACCAGCTCCAACACCTCTCTAACACCCAAAACGAATGCCCATCGATCCGAAACTAGTCAAATAATATGCAAACCATTAAACATATAGTTGCATACTCAAAATTAATCAATTTATAATAATTTTCAACTCTGCTAAAAAACTAAACCAAGTCAACCCCCGGGCCCACATGCCTGGATTCCAAAAAATATCAAAGATAAACATTACCCATAATACCACAAACTCAAATTATAGTTTATTCCTAATTCCATGTCCAATATCGTCGTCAAAATCTAAAAATACCATTTATAGGTTTTCTCCAAGAATTCCATAATTTCCATCAAACTTCCATATTAAAATCCATATATAACCCATGTATTTAACTCGAAACAAGTATGAATAATTTACCTTATGATATATGGCGAAACCGATCTTCAAGAAACACACAAAAGTGCCCCACATGAGCTCCAAGAACTTAAAAGTGATGAAATGAGCTCAAAATCCCGAAATTAGATGTTTAATACACCGGCCAAGACTCCTTCTTCGCGATCACGGTCATTATCCATGCGATCGCGATTAACAAAAGTTCCAACATTATTTCCTTCATCGCGATGTACAAATTTTGGTTCTTCTTCACAGGCATACTTCATTATAATAGCCATAACTTTTTGTTCAAAATTCTAAATGACAAACGGTTTGATGTTTTGAAAACTAGATTCAAAGGGCTATAACTTTTATTTTTAGATCATTTCCAAATTCTTTATAGATTATAAGATATAAGCTCCCGAGTTTAGACTACTAACAGCAGAAAATTCCTTCTACGCGATTGCGACTTTCCTTCCGCGATCGCGATTCACCAGGCTTGGAACAACACTTTTGTCTTCGCGCTCGTGGCCCTTCATTCACGATCGTGAAGAAGGATGCACCGAATCTCAAAAACAACAGCTCAAACATGGCGAAATGACCCGTAGCCCATCTAAAACACACTCGAGGCCCCCGGGACCCTCTCCAATCATACCAACCATTCCCAAATCATGATGCATACTTGTCTGAGGTCTCAAATCACACCAAACAACATCCAAACTATGAATCGATGATCAAAACCCTTCTTTTATCACAACTCAAAACTTATCCTGTCGTGATGGCACCTAACATGGTACTAGGCAAGCCGACACCTCAAAACATTTCCAACACCTTTAAAAAATAAGGAGATAACATAGGTTTGAATAATTAAAGTTCTCATAAACTGGATAGGAAGTCAAAACTAAATATGAAGGTCCCCAAAACCAGGGTGTCACTGAGTACATGAGCATCTATACAACACAAGTCTAAAAATATTGTTTATGGAAAACTATAATGATCAGGTTGCGCGGATAATCAACACCCACTGTGACCAGAATCACCTGGATCTACATACGAAGTGTAGGGTGTAGCGTGAGTACAACTAACTCAGTAAGTAACAAAACTAAATAATAGACTGAAAGTAGTGACGAGCTTCACGGATACAGTTCAATTTCAGAAACAAATACAAGCAGAAAAATAGACATGCTTTCAAATTCGACAGTTAAAGCTAAGACAAATAATTCATGCCAAGTTCAATTGAAACAAGATATAAAAATTTTCAGGAATTTCATGATTGTGATATATGCCAGCTAAAGCACTGTATAATGAAATCAGGTGCAAACTCTCAGAGTAATAGACACTCAGTCCTCCCATTCACTCCAACCTCATAGTCACTCATTCCTCACAATCTCTCATTTCTCTCAAACTCTCAGCACTCGCACTCACTAGATACCTGTGCTCACTAGGGGTGTACAGACCACGGAAGGGCTCCTTCAGCCCAAGCACTATAACAAGCCAATCATGGTATAAATAAAAATAAACATGTTGTGGCGTGCGGCCCACTCCCATAAATATCCTCACAATCAGGTGATAATATAATGTGTCAATAAAGAACAATAGAGACTGAGATATAATATGCAGCAAAACTGCGACTGAGTACAAAACATCATTTTAGCAAATAATTCAACATGTAACACGACCTCTGTGGGTCCCTACAGTACCAACACATAGCCTAAACATGATTTGCAGTTTAATTTCTATAACACATGGAGAATATACAGATAACATCAGATTATTCAACTATACGGTTATATGGAATTGACCAAATCATAATTTCCTACGGTGCACGCCCACACGCCCGTCACCTAGCATGTGCGTCACCTCAAAAACCAATCACATGACACATAATACGGGGTTTCGTACCCTCATAACTAAATTTAGAACTGTTACTTACCTCAATCCACGCAAATCCCTACTCCAGCACGCCTTTGCCTTGTGAATTGGCCATCAAATGCCCCGAATCTAGCCATAAACAGTTCAATACAATCAACACGAGCTAAAGGAAGCAATTCCACAAGAAAATACTAAGTTGTTAATCAAAAGTTAAAACTCGACTTAAAAGCCGGCCCCCGAACCCACGCCTTGAAATCCAATAAAAGTCATAAATTACGGAAGCCCATTTAACCACGAGTCTAACCATACCAAATTTACCAAAATCCGACACCAAATCGTCACTCAAATCCCCAAATCAAACTTTCCAAATCCCTATCCTCAAATTCAATATCCCTATTGGGTGGCATACCCGGAAGGTCTGCAGAAAATACATTCGGAAAGTCTCGCACGACCGGTACTGAACCAATAATAGAAGTATCTGCATCAACATCTCTCACAAAGGCCAAATATGATAAGCATCCCTTTCCAACCATACGTTGGGCTTTTAAATAAGAAATTACCCTGCTAGGAACAAGATCTAGAGAACCTCTCCATTTAACCTTTGGCAACCTCGACATCGTCAATGTCACGATTTTTGCGTGACAGTCCAGAATAGCATGACATGGAGACAACCAATCCATACCCAGGATTACATCGAAATCAACCATACCGAGTAATAAGAGATCAACTTTAGTCTCCAGTTCCCCAATAGTTACCACACACGACCGATACACACGGTCCACAGTAATAATATCGCCTACCGGTGTAGATACACAAACATGTGAAACTAAGGACTCACAGGGCATATCCATATAATGAGAAAAATACAATGATACATATGAATAAGTGGAACCAGAGTCAAATAATATAGAAGCCTCCCTGTGGAACACTGAAACAATACCTGTGATCACTGCATCTGAGGCAACAGCATCTGGCCTGACAGGAAAAGCATAGAATCGAGCATGCCCGCCTCCTAGTCGGCCTCCCCCTCTTGGACGACCCCTAGTTGCCTGACCCCCACCCCGAGATGGCTGGGCAGGTGGTGTAACTGTTCGTGCTGGTGCCGTCGGTGGAGAACTCTGCTGTGGAGCCCCACTCAACAGCCTAGGACACTCTCTCTTGAAATGACCAAATTCTCCGCACTCGAAACAACCCCTTCTCTGACGGAACTGCTGCTCTTGATAACCCAAGGAATTACCTGTAAAAGCTTGAGCAGACGAAGAATGATGAGAACTCTGTGCTGGTAGTGCACTGAATGAAGACTGCCTTGAGTGAGCACTGTAAGAACCGTGTCTAACTTATGCACCACGATGAGTACGATGTCCCATCTGAGAGTGTCTGGAAGAACGACCCATACCGCGGTAAAATTGACCCCCTAAAGGAACACCACTGTAATCACCTGGACCACGAGGCCTCTTAGCCTCTCTTTCTCCACGTTCCTGGCTACGAACAATCTCTATCTGCCGAGCAATGTCTACTGCCTCATCAAAAGTAACACCAGATACTCTCTCTCTAGTCATAAGTAATAGAAGCTGATATGTGAGGCCATCAATGAACCTCCTAATCCTCTCCCTAACTATGGGAACCATTCAGACTACGTGACGAGCCAAATCAGAAAATCTTATCTCGTACTATGTCACGGACATATCACCCTGGCGAAGCTGCTCAAACTGCCTGCGCAGCTCCTCTCTGAGGGACTGAGGCATGAACATCTCCAAAAAGACCACAAAGAACTGCTGCCAAGTAAGGGGTGCTCCCACCATTTGAGTGCAGCCCCAGAAAACTGAAAAGTAGTGAATGAGATCCCACTGGTCTCCAGAATACCCGTTGTCTGAAGCATCCGTTGACACATATCCAGAAAACCATGAGCATCCTCTGACTCAGTACCGCTAAATGGTGGGGGTCAAAGCCTCTCAAATATCTCAAGTCTCCTCTGCTCATCATCGGTCATAACAGGAACTACCAGGGCCAGAGCAGCTGCAGCCGGCTGGGCTGGTAGTGCCCCCGGTACCTGAAGTCCTTATACTACCTGGTCTAGAGTAAGGGCAATAGGGGTATGAGTACCTCCCCCGTCCGGAGAAGTGGAAGGTGCGGCCTAAGCCAAAACCACCTGAGCAAGACCAGTGCAAGCTTCCAATATCTAGGCCAAAGTCTCCTAAAGGCCTGGAATCTCAATGGGCACAGCTGGTGCCAGAGATGGAGCAACTGGTGATACTACAGGTGCTGGTCCAAATGTGGTACGAGCTACACCTCGACCTCTATCTCGACCCCGACCCCGGCCTCTCGCAGCCCAAACTGGTAGCGCTGGTGTCTAACCGTCCGATCCGGTAGTATGTGTCTTCATCATCTATGAGAGAATAGAATAACAGAATTTTAGTTTCTAGAATAAACAAATACGCACGACAGAATACAAGAAAGTGAAATTTTCCTAAGGGTTCTGCAGCCTCTCGAAGATAAGTATAGATTTCTCTGTACCGATCCTCAAGACTCTACTAAACCTGCTCAAGACTCGTGAGACCTATGTAACCTACGCTCTAATACCAACTTGTCACGACCCAAAATCCCAACCTGTCGTGATGGCGCCTATCTCGATACTAAGAAAGACGATAATATCAATAAACTACAATTTCTTTCAAGTTTGAAAACATAATAATTAAATACAATACAAAATCCCACAAATACTAATACGAACACTCCCCAAAACCTGGTGTCATTGAGTACATAAGCATCTAATATGAATACAAACCTGGAAAAGTACGGCCTACAATAGTCTAAGACCAAAATACAGTAATAAGGAGATAGGGAAGGAGAGATAAGGTATGCGAAACACGGCAGCTACCTCTAAATCTCCGAAAAATCAGCTGTACGGAAGAATCAGCACCCGCTATGTCCGGGAACACCTGAATCTATACACGAAGTGCAGGGTGTAGTATGAGTACAACTAACTAAGCAAGTAACAATAATAAATAAGAAACTGAATATAGTGACGATCTATACAATTATAGTTCATGTTTAGTAATTCCAGCAAAGAATAGACATGCTTTCAAATCCGGCAGTTTAAGTCAAATCAATTTTTATACAATTCAAGTTCATGTAATCCGGATATAGAATCTTTCAGAAACTTCACCACAATAACAGATAACAACTAAGTCCATCAACCAATGAAAAACAAGTACAGCCTCTCAGGACAATAATCACTAACTGGGCTCCCAGCCCTCAACACTCACACTCAATAGGTACCCGCGCTCACTTGGGGTGTACAGACTCTGGAGGGGCTCCTATAGCCCAAGCGCTATAATCTGTACCGACAACTCACGTGCCATAATATAAATATCTGGATCCGCACGGCCAACTCACGTGATGCATGGCCAACTCACGAGCTATAATATAATATATGGATCTGCACGGCCAACTCACGTGCTATAGTATAATATATGGATCCGCACGGCCAACTCACGTGCTATAATATAATATATGGATTCGCATGGCCAACTCATGTGCTATACGGACAACTCACGTGCTGAACGGATAACTCACGTGCTATAATATAATATCTCACAATCAGGCCCTCAGCCTCACTTAGTCACAAATCTCTCCAGTCTCTCTGGCTCTCAATAATCATCAAATCAGCCCAAACAACAATGATATGATGCATCAAAAATGAACAATAGAGACTGAGATAAAATAAACAAGTAAACTGTGACTGAGTACAAAACAACAATTACACAGGTAGTTCAACATGTACACGACCTCTGTGGGTCCCAACAGTACCAACATATAGCCTAAACATGCTTTATAGTCAAATTTCCACAACACATAGAGAGCACATAGCTAACAACAAACTATTCACTGTACAGTCTCACGGGATGGATCAAGTCACAATCCCCTCGGTGCATTCCCACACGCTCATCGCATAGCATGCGCGTCACCTCCAAAGTAATCACATGATACCAAATTTCGGGGTTTCACACTCTTAGGACCAGATTTAAAACTGTTACTTACCTCAGAGCGTAAAATTCTTCACTCTGCTATGCCTTTGCCTAGCAAGTCGGCCTACGGATGCCTCGAATCTAGTCACAAATAATTCGTTTCAGTCAATAAAATTTATTAGAATTAATTCCATAAGAAAAATTCTAATTTTCCATAAAAATCCAAAATTACACTCAAAACAATGCTCGTAGGGCCCACGTCTCGGAACCCGACAAAAGTTACAAAATCCGAAAACCCATTCCACCACGAGTCTACCCATACTAATTTTACCAAAATCAGACCTCAACTCGACCTCCAAATCTTCATTCTTATTTTCAAATCCCTAAGTTCAAACCCAGATTTACACCTCAAAAACATGTAATCTAGTCGGATTATTCGATGATAATTCAATATTATGTAGTAGAAATGATCACAAGGGACTTACCTCATGTTTTCCCGTGAAAACCTTGCTCAAAATCGCCCAACCCGAGCTTGAAATGACCAAAAATTGCAAAAGCTCGGAACCCCTCTGTTTTTGTACTGACCAGGAGTTTTCGCACCTGCAGCAACTTGGCCACTTCTGCGCCAACCGCATATGCGGAACCCCCCCCCCCTCCCCGCATCTGCTCCTTTGCCCGCATGTGCACGCATGTGTGCGCTTCTGCACGCGTCCTTTCGCATCTATGCTCATGCAGGTGCGGTAATTCCCTCGCACCTGCGACCACTGTCCCACAGTCTATTTTCGCATCTGCGCTTGCCAGGCTCGCTTCTGCGAGCTCGCACCTGCGATGGAATTTCCACAGGTGCGATTGCATTAGAGGGCAGAAACTTCAGCTTTTTCTTCTAAGTCCGAATTGATCCGTTAACCATCCAAAACTCACCTGAGCCCCTCGGAACCTCAACCAAATATACCAACAAGTCCTAAAATATCATTCGAACTTAGTCGAACCCTAAAATCACTTCAAACATCGCTAAAACCATGAATTACACCCCAATTCAAGCCTAATGAACTTTGATATTTCTAATTTCTACCAACAACTCTGGAACCTATCAAATCACATCTGATTTACCTCAAATTTTGCAAACAAGTCATAAATAACATAACGGAAGTATTCAAATTTTTAGAATCGGATTTTGATCCCGATATCAAAAAGTCAACTCCCGGTTAAACTTCCCAAAAATTAAACTTTCGGCATTTCAAGCCTAATTCCACTACAGACCTCTAAATAATTTTTCGGGCACGCTCCTAAGTCCAAAATCACCATACGGATCTGTTGGAATCATCAATATTCAAATCTGAGGTCTGTTACACATAGGTCCACATCTGGTTAACATTTCTAACTTAAATTTCAATTATGAGATTAAGTGTCTCATTTCGTTTCGAATTCCTTCCGGACCCGAACCAACTAACCCGGTAAGTCATAAAACAACTATAAAGCATAAATTGAGCAGTAAATTGGGGAACGGGGTTCTTATTCTCCCCAAATTTTACACACAAGTCACAAATGACACCACATACCTACTCCAACTCTCGGAACCCCAATCTGAGCCCGGTATCCAAAAAATCCACTCTCGGTCAAACTTCCAAATTTCTAACTTTCGCCATTTCAAGCCTAATTTTACTACGGACCTCCAAATCACAATCAGGACACGCTCCTAAGTACAAAATCACCCAACGGAGTTAACAGAACCATCGAAACTCCATTCTGAAGTCGTCTACACATAAGTCTACATCCAGTCAACCTTTTCAACTTAAGTTTTCATCTTTGAGACTAAGTATCTCAATTCATTCCGAAAACTCACCGGACACAAACCAACTACCCCGACAAGTCACATAACAACTGTAAAGCACAAAATGAGTTAGTAAATGGGGGAACACGGCTACAACTCTCGAAATGACCGGACGGGTCGTTACATCTTTCAACTTTCAAACTTTCAAATTTCACCGAACGCGTCTTAACCATTTCGGAATGACGCCAAATGTTACGTACAAGTCACAAATCACAATACGAACCTATTCCAAGGCTAGGAATCCCAAACGAACATCGATAACATCAAAGTGCACTCAAAATCAAACTAAAATCTTCA
This sequence comes from Nicotiana tabacum, assembly GCF_000715075.1. Classification (NCBI taxonomy): domain Eukaryota; kingdom Viridiplantae; phylum Streptophyta; class Magnoliopsida; order Solanales; family Solanaceae; genus Nicotiana; species Nicotiana tabacum. The sequence continues at coordinate 22,170,023 of NC_134103.1, forward strand.
AAATGCCAACTTTCCACAATAAGCGCTGAAATGCTCCCGGACCAACGTTGGTCGGTCAATAAAAGCGATCAAAAAACCGTCCAAAGCGGACGGAAACTACCAAAAAAAAAATTTACATTTTTTTAAATTGCATACCTACCGAAATCGGTCGATATATTGGTCAAACAATTGATCGCAATGGTCAGACTTGCTTAGTCAAAGCACTTTTTGGATTACCGACCAACATCGGTCGGTTAGGTGGACACAAATTTTTAAATTTTAATAATTATATTATTATTTAAAATATTTTATAAAATTTATAGTTGAAGTTACCTACCGACCAACTTTGGCCGGTAGCTGTAATTTCTGAAAAATAACCGACCAACTTCGGTCGGTTCATAGGTCAAACATGGTCAAACTTTTGAATCATATTAAAATTTACTATCTAAATAATATAAATATAATTCATTAATACTTTATTTTATAATACAAATAATTATGCACTAACATATACTATAACAAGCTATATACAGCCGTAAATATATCTATTTGTAAATTGATTCATCGACTTATAACTACTTAGATGCATCGATGAATATTAAAAATAAAACGTCTCGACCTATATCGATTAATCTATGTCATGCATTATTAGTTATGAATGAATGAAATATAGAACAATACTAAACTTCTTTGATATGTATATATGTATCACAAATTAAATAAAGGAAAGAAGCTATTAGCATTAAGTAAACGAGTTAATATAATAATCGATTAAACATATTTAAAATAGAATAATACTAGTTTACCAATTCATCAATTGATCAAATTTTCGAGCGTTGTAATGTATGTGATTGATCATTAATTACAATATAATGTGTGTGTGTGTGTGTGTGAAAATATTAAAATTTACTATCTAAATAATATAAATATAATTCATTAACACTTTATTTTTTAATACAAATAATGAATGCGCTAACATATACCTATATATATATATATATATATATATATATATATATATAGGTATAGCCGTATATATATAAGAAGCGCTTAAGACCACAAGGTCGGGTTTTTTTGGGGATAAACTTGTAAAGAAGCAATAATCTAATTAGTATATATAATTGATCATCATTAAATATATCCTTTGTAAATTGATTCATCGATTTATAACTACTTAGATGCATCGATGAATATTAAAAATAAAACGACTCGACCTATAACGATTAATCTATGTCATGCATTATTGGTTATGAATGAATGAAATATAGAATAATACTAAACTTCTTTGACATGTATATATGTATCACAAACTAAATAAACAAAAGAAGCTATTAGCATTTAAGTAAACGAGTTAATATAGCAATCGATTAAACATATTTAAAATAGAATAATATTGGTTTACCAATTCATCAATTGATCAAGTTTTTGTGCGTAGTAATGTATGTGATTGATCATTAATTACAATATAATGTGTGTGTGTGTGTGTGTGTGTGTGTGTGTGTGTGTGTGTTTATGTATGTGAAATGACTCATATACTTAATTATAACTTAAAAAATTAACGTAGATAGATGAATACAAAAGGTAAAACGTCTTGACCGATATTTATTAATCTATGTGACTTGACATTAGTTATAAAACGAATTAATATATAAGACGAAAAGTTGAATTCGAATAAAATAAACGTCTCATATATATATATACCTTTATTTGTTTATTATGATTGATTAATTATATATATGTGTGAATAAAATATATGCTTATAGTTTATTAAAAGTAATTGTACAAATTATATATATATATATATATATATATATGTGTGTGTGTGTGTGTGTGTGTGTGTGTGCGTGTGTGTGTGTGTGTGTGTGTGTGTGTGTGTGTGTGTGTGTGTGTGTGAATTAAATATATGCTTATAGTTTATAATTACTTTTCAATTTGTATAATTTTTTAAGAAATAACATCTCAAAAAAATTAATTTAGGTTTTTTTTAGATAACAGACCGAAGTCGGTTGGTTAACTGTGGTCAAATAGAGTCAACAGTCACTTAAGTGCACCGACCGACTTTACCGACCGAAGTCGTTACCTTTAATTTCATATCTGAAATACGGGGTTTCCACCTTATTTCTCTTCTTCTCTTCTCAAAATTTTCTAACTCTCACTCTCTTCTCCCTCACACCCATAGACCTCCTTTCCGCCACTACTTCTCTTCTCCCTCGCACACATCTCATTCCCCACTCCTCCGTGCCTCCCCAAGTCACCACTACCCCTGCCGTTGTTGCTGCTACTGCCGCCAATGCCCCTCCTCCTCCACGTCTTAAAAATTTAAGGTTTCGATTGTTTGTATAATTTTAATATTTTGTTAATTAGTTATTTCATTAATTATTATTTAAATTGATTGTTTAATTTTTAATTTTATTGAAATCTAATATTTCGGTCTTGTTAAAATTGAATTGAATTGAATTGAATTGATTACCTAGGGTGAAAATTGAATGTTTAAGTTTGTATTGACTTGAGTAGTTTAGTTAGGAAAGGAATGTTTAACTTTGAATTGAATTGATTTTTTAGGGTTTTGTTCTTGTGAATTGAATTTTAGGGTATGAATTGAATTTGTTTAGGGTATGGGTTGAACTTTTTGGATATGAATTGAATTGTTTTAGGGGTAAGTGTTGAACATTTTGGATAGAGCTTATGTTTTGTGAGGTTAATTAGATTGTTTAGGGTATTAATTGAATTTTTTAGGTTATTGGTTGAACTTTTAGGATATGAATTGAACTTTTAGAGATAATGGTTGAACTTTTTGGATATGAATTGAACTTTTAGGGATAAGTGTTGAACTTTTTGGGTATGAAGTGAACTTATAGTGTATGTTTAAATTGAATGAATCATAATTAATTATATTTAATATAATTTAATTTTGGTGTAATTAGTAAAACTTTATTATCTTAATTAACTAAAAATGATTTAATTAATTTATAATTGTAGAATAAATTAAGTAGTTCTAGTACTTATGGAAATATCCTAATTTATCTTTATTTTATTTGAATAGATTTATAAAGTTGTAAATTTTGTGAAAAGCCTCGTTTCAAGAGGCTTTCCAGCGGGAATATGGTTGATGTGAAGGCGATGCATTATTTGTCTCTTATACCTAGGTTAAAGAGGTTATATGCGTCGATGAGTTCTGCTTCTCATATGAGATGGCACTTTAAAAATAAAAGACCACCTAGTGTTATGTCTCATCCTTCAGATGGAGAAGCTTGGAAGCACTTTGATAGGACATATCCAGATTATGCTAGTGAACCAAGGAACATTCGGTTAGGTTTATGTGCGGATGGCTTCACGTTGTTTTCTATATCTGCGACACCATATTCATGTTGGCATATCTTTCTTACACCTTATAATCTACCACCTGAGTTGTGTATGACTAGTCCATATATATTTTTATGCTCATTATCCATTGCGGCAGAATAAGTCTGATTGGTGGATTGTAATCAAAACTAAGCTTGTAGGTAGAGTGGAAGTCGAGAATGTGTTAGATGTTATCAAAACAAAATCTCCAGTGTTCACCAAATAGTGGACGATCAGTTAGAAAATGATTTGGAACATCCTAACGCATATTGGAAGAAGTTGATATAAATGAGATAACAATTATAGAAAATTAGGACGAAGAATCAACTGATGAAATTGAAACAAGTGAGGACGAAGAATTCTCGGACGAGGAACAATACGTAGACAAGGATTAAAAAGTTAGTTTTTAAAGCACTCTCGTGTTATAACTAGTTTCTTATAAGTTTCATTCTAAATATGTATTATATTATGCAAATGGCAGGCAAGGGTCAAGGTAACTGTCATGCCCCAACCTCGGGGAGAGCGACCGGCGCTCAACCGAGTGAACCCGGTCGAGCAAGCCTATTAAACCTTTCCTACCCGACTCATTCATAATCCAAAAAGGGATCGCATCACCATTTGTAAAACAGGGGAGGATCAGTTATATAAATATATAAACATTGCAGCTTTGCAATATGTATTATGACCCGCGGGTGTGGTCGAGTTTAATTTACTGAAGATTCGGAATTTAATTAAAAGAACAATTCTTATTTAGAAGCTTAAATGGAAAGAGTTGACCGGAGAGTTGACTTTTAAGCAAATGACTCAAGAATGGAATTTTAATGATTTCAATAGCTCCGTATGGTAATTTTGGACTTAGAAGCATGTCCGAAAAATTTTTTGGAAGTCCGTAGGACAATTCGACTCATTTTGGCGAAAGTTGGAAAATATAATATTTTGAAAAGTCCGACCGAAGAGTGAATTTTTGATAACGAGGTCGGATTTTGATTTCCGGAAATGGGAATAGCTCCATTACATCATTTATGACTTGTGTGTAAAATTTGAAGTCATTCCGGATTGATTTGATGTGTTTCGACACAAGATATATAATTTGAAAGTTCAAAGTTTATAAAATTTGATTTGAGGTGCAATTAGTCGTTTTGATGTTGTTTGGTGTGATTTGAGACCTCGAGTGAGTCCGTTTTAAGTTATGAAACTTGTTGGTATGTTTAAACGGGGTCCCGAGGGCCTCTGGTGAATTCCGTATGATTAACAGACTGATTTTTCGACTGGAAGGAACTGCTTGAAATTTGCTGCTGCTGTTTTCGCTTCTGTGGAAGTCTCATCACAGAAGCGAGCTCACAGAAGCGGAGGTTGGATCGCATAAGCGACAAGCTTCGCAGGTGCGCGTTTGGCCATTGCTTCTGCGATTGCGCAGAAGCGGCAATCTGTCTGTTGGTGCGATGCTTCACATGGCAGTGGCCTTCGTAGAAGCGAGCTCGTAGGTGCGATAAAATGGTCCGCAAGTGCGAAAATGGGCAGAAACATTTAAGGACCAAAAATGGTCATTTCGCCATTTTCGATTGGGATTTTGGAGCTCGATTTTTGGGCGATGTTGGAGGAGTTCTTCACGACTTTGACTTGGGTAAGTTTTCTATATCCTAAAGTGATTATATTTCATGAATCTATGATTATATTCATCGTTTAATTCGGATTTAAATGGAAGAAATCAAGATTTTTACAAAATCTTCTAAAAACAAAAATTTAAAATTTAGAGATCGAGTTGTTATTGGAATTCGATAAAATTGGTATGGTTGAACTCGTATCGGAATGGGTGTTCGGATTTCATAAAAATTATGTCAGGTTCCAAGAGGTGAGCCCCGCGTTGACTTTTGTTGAAGTTTTGGAATAAAAGTTTAAGTCGACATATTATTATCCGGAATTATTTCCGATGAATTTTAATGAAGTTATACAATTAATTTGGATAGATTTGAGCTATCCGTAGGTCAATTCAAGCAAGAAGGATATTTTGGAATAACGGCCTAACTTCGAAAAGGTAAGTGTCTTGCTTAACCTCGAGTGGGGGAATTACCGCTTAGGCATTGAGTCGTATGTGCAATTTGTGTAATTGAAAACCAAGTACGCGAGGTGACGAGTACGTACTTGGGTTATATGTGAAAATTACATTGGTTAAAATCCTTAGACGCCTTATGTATTAAATGGAAAATTATTGGTACTTATTAAATCCTTTAGTTGTCTTGCCTAAATTCTTGTTTTGTTGGTTTTGTTTCTATATGATGATTTGGTGGGATTGCCACTTTGATTTGTATGTGAAATATTATTTGTTGAGTTGTTCACTCCCGGATATATTTGTTAAAATTTTGTGCATACTATGGTCGAGCCATGGGCTCCTTATTATGAAAATTTATGTATTATTGAATTTTGTAGCAAAATGTAATATTTGAACACTTGATGTGCACCACCGATACGAGATTCTTAAAGTGGTTATTCCCGTTATCCAGCACAGACTCAGTACGAGCAGTCGCAACCTCAGATGTGTTGTTATGAGTGTGGTGATACTAGGCACATCATGAGAGATTGTCCCAGACTTGGGAGGGGTGGATTTCATCAGAACACTCCAACTACAAGCTTTATTCCAGTTGATACTCCACATGTACAGTCTGCTAGAAGTGGAGGACAGACGGGTAGTGGGCGCCTAAGAGGTGGAGGCCCGACCCGTTAATATAATCACCATGATTTGGCTGAGGCCAATACACCAGATGGTGTCGTTACAGGTACGATCCAGATTTGTTATAAAAGGATATTTTTCTTTAATTTGATTCGGTTCTGAGTATTGAGGTGAGTCCTCCTATTATGCTCCGCTTATGGGTGAACTTCGTATTTTTTTTGTGACCCACTTATATGTTTATCCCTTTTGGGAGATTTGAAGATGTGAGCCCATGTCTGTCATTTATTTTTGTACACCATTGAGGGCTATAAGTCCAAAAGTAATTTGTATTATTCATTACAGTGGGTTTAATGTGTTTCGGAATAATTGATTCCAATTTTTATGAATTATATGCCCTACCGGTATGGGGGTTCATTATGTGTTGCGAAAACTATTTATGAAATATATTGAAAAGAAGAAAGAAAGAAAATTAAAATTTCAGTTGGCACAATGTGCAAAATACTTGTGATTGGGAGTTGAGGACGAGATCCTCACATTTTTATATGATGGAAAATATTTAAACCGGGCTACAAGCCATGGTGAAAGTTATATAAGGACGAGGTCCTTGTGATGAAATATTTATGAGTTTAAAATTCTCTCTTTGTCAAATTTAATTTGTATAATAATATTAATAGGGAGTCATGCCTATTAGGCTTATCTGATAATTCTTGTATATTTTCTGTGCATATTCAGCCATTTTCGTGCTGTAAATATTGAGTTTTAACCTATGAGATGAGTGCCCAGGTGGCGTTAAATGTGACTCATTAATCCGAATAAGTAATCATGAAGTCTTCATGCCTCACATTCTGTTGTCAGTATTGTGAAAATTCGAAATGAGGTGGTGGTTAATATGAGATCAATTGATGTTGCTGGAATTGATTATGAACAACTTTTAAGACCAGAGATGTGATGATGAGCATACATATGATGTGCTTAATGTCCTGATATCATTATGATAATGCAGTGATTGTAATGTTGAGATTGGTGTTATTGATATATACCTTGTGGTATTTTGTTGGGTTGTGGATGTGATGTTAGGAGTTGTTTTGGTGTTACTCTAGCAGGTGGATAGGCCCAATTACAGGGGAGACTCTGCCGAATTTTCTGAAAAATCTGGGAGTTAGTAAAATTTGGAGGATTGAGATTTGCAAAGGAAGAGATAAGTTATGTTATGTGTTTGAGGGCGAATGATCCTAAACGGGAGGGGGGGGGAGTGTAACACCCCATAGTACTTCAACACTATCAAGAAAGTTGATGTGTGCATAGGCACGAGTTGCTATAAGAAGTTGAGACTAATACCATGCGTCGAAATGAAAATCAGGCATTTTGGAAATGATTGGAGAGTTAGGGATTTTGCTTTAAAGCTTATAAGAATAGGAAAAGAAATAATCTCAATTGAGATGGTGTTGTCGGACCCGTGTTAAATTGCGGGAATGTAGAATCACCCACAAGTATGTGTGTAAGAATACACTCAGAACTTTAAAATCCTTAGAAAGATTCTTAGCACGTTCGAGGATGAACGTTTGTTTAAGAGGTGGAGAATGTAACGACCTCACTTGTCATTTTAAGAATTAACGCCCCGTTCAGTGACTTAAGGTCTCGAGCAGCTTCACAATATGTATTATGACCCGCGGGTGTGGTCGAGTTTGATTTACTGAAGATTCAGAATTTAATTAAAAGAACAATTCTTATTTAGAAGCTTAAATAAAAAGAGTTGACTGGAGATTTGACTTTTGAGTAAACCTCCGGAATGAAATTTTGATGATGTCAATAGCTCCTTATGGTGATTTTGGACTTAGGAGCGTGTCTGGAAATATTTTTGGAATTCCGTACGACAATTCGACTCATTTTGGCGAAAGTTGAAAAATATATTATTTTGGAAAGTCCGACCGAAGGGTAAATATTTGATAACGAGGTCGGAATTTGATTTTCGGAAATGGGAATAGCTCAGTTACATCATTTATGACTTGTGTGCAAAATTTGAAGTCATTATGGATTGATTTGATGTGGTTCGGCACAGGATATAGAATTTGAAAGTTCAAAGTTCATAAATTTTGATTTGAGGTGCGATTCATCGTTTTGATGTTGTTTGATGTGATTTGAGACCTCGAGCGAGTCCGTGTTAAGTTATGGAACCTGTTGGTATGTTGACGGGGTCCTGGGGGCCTCAGATGAATTCCGGATGATTAACGAACTGATTTTTCGACTGGAAGGACATGCTTGAAATCTGCCGCTGCTGTTTTCGCTTCTACGGAAGTCTCGTCACAGAAGCGAGCTCGCAGAAGCGGAGGTTGGATCACAGAAGCGACGAGCTTCGCATGTGCGCGTTTGGCCATTGCTTCTGTGATTGCGCAGGAGCGGCAATCTATCCACAGGTGCGATGCTTCACCTGGAAGTGGCCTTCTCAGAAGCAGGTTTTGGCTCACAAAAGCGAGCTCGCAGGTGCGATAAAATAGTTCGCAGGTGCGAAACTGGGCAGAAACATTTAAGGACCAAAAATGGTCATTTTGCCATTTTCGATTGGGATTTTGGAGCTCGGTTTTTGGGCGATTTTGGAGGAGTTCTTCACGACTTTGACTTGGGTAAGTTTTCTATATCCTAAAGTTTTTATATTTCATGAATATATGATTATATGCATCGTTTAATTCGGATTTAAATGGAGGAAATCAAGATTTTTACAAAATCTTCCAAAAACGAAAATTTAAGATTTGGAGATGGAGTTGTTATTGGAATTCGATAAAATTGGTATGGTTGAACTCGTATCGGAATGGGTATTCGGATTTCATGAAAATTATGTCAGGTTCCGAGAGGTGAGCCCCGCGTTGACGTTTGTTGACGTTTTGGAATAAAAGTTTAAGTCGACGTATTATTATCCGAAATTATTTCGATGAATTTTAATGAACTTATACAATTAATTTGGATAGATTTGAGCTATCCGGAGTTCAATTCAAGCAAGAAGGATATTTTGGAATATCGGCCTAACTTCAAAAAGGTAAGTGTCTTTCTTAACCTCGAGTGGGAGAATTACCCCTTAGGCATTAAGTCGTATATGCAATTTGTGTAATTGAAAACCAAGTACGCGAGGTGACGAGTACGTACTTGGGTTATATGTGCAAATTACATTGTTTAAAATCCTTAGACGCCTTATGTATTAAATGGGAAATTATTGGTACTTATTAAATCCTTTAGTTGTCTTGCCTAAATTCTTGTTTTGTTGGTTTTGTTTCTATATGATGATTTGGTGGGATTGCCACTTTGATTTTTATGTGAAATATTATTTGTTGAGTTGTTCACTCCCGGATATATTTGTTAAAATTTTGTGCACACTATGGTTGAGCCATGGGCTCTTTATTATGGAAATTTATGTATTATTGAATTTTGTGGCAAAATATAATATTTGAGCACTTGATGGTGCAATCTGTGATAAATTATAATATTGAGCATTTGATGTGCAATCTGTGATAAATTGTAATAATTGAGCACTTGATGTGCAAATCAGTGATATGTTGTAATATTTGAGCACTTGAGGTGCAGTTTATGAGATGTGATATTGGCACGTTATTTTGTTGGGAAGTTTTATTTGAGTGTTTGCACGAGATTTCTGCCATGCTATTATTACCATTGATTTATTTACATGCGGCGTGACAAGGCAGGCTATATATAGGGTGTTCGTATGTGGCGAGACAAGGTGGGAATATTATTGTGCGTGTGTGGCGAGACAAGGCGGGTATTCACTTTACTATTGCACACGTGGCGAGACAAGGTGGGCTATGTCGGGGATTGAATTGTGATGAATTTTGATGGCCTGGGGGCATTGTTGTTATTACATATTTACTTTTGGGACTACTAGACGGTATCGCGGGAGTGCCTTTGTTGACATTCTCTGTGGTTGCACTTGTCTTCGGTTATTTTTGTATTTCAGTGATAGGTAAATTGTTGTGTTCTTCTGTGATGTAATATTTGATTCCATTATGTGTTTGTATCCCTTGTTGTAATGTGTTGGCTTTGGCTCTTGCACGAGACTCTGAGGATTTGTGGTTCTAGTCTTTATTAGTTTTCAAGGTTAAGTTGTTTTGAATAAAAAACATTGATGTGTGCTTTAGTTCTTATAAGTTTTACATCCAAATCAGTAACTATCGGGTGCTTCATTTTAATTGAAATATTATTTTATTCACCCAAAGAATTTCTAAAATAAATTCATTTCTTTGTTGATTTTCTTACTTGATTTAAAAATTTTAAACCTAATTTATCGAAAATAAATTGATCGTGTGGATCTTATATGCATTGATAATGATATTTGGCACGTGAATTGTCCGTGCAGTTGTGATAGAGGGCGCGAGGTACCGGGAAAATATGATAATTTAATTATGGGCACGAGGTACCGTGAAAATATGAAAAATGGGCTGACCTGTGCTTACGAAAAATATGAAAATGGGCTGAGACTCGTATTTTTATGATTATGAAATGAGGTGTCACATGGTGACTTTTTAATTAAAATAATTATATTCAAAATAAATATTTAGAAGGATTATTATTTAGAAAGTATTATATGGAAGAATTATATGTGAAAGACATTTATTTGAAGGACTTGATTTAATTGGGTGTAATTGTATTTATTAATGGTGCTCTTGTTGTCTTGCTGTGCATATCACTGGTTGTTTTATGTTTCCCTTATTGTTTTATGTCTTGCTGTGCATATCACTGGACTGTAAGGATTCAAGGTAGAGCTGCTTGGTCGTCGCAGCCCCTTGGAGTCTTTTCATTTCATTGTACTGTTAATTTTTAATCAAACAGTATTGTATATTCGGTCCTCGTGATCATCCCATGTATTCAGTTAGAGTTCATTACTCAGTACTACCAGTCTTAGGAGGTTGTATATTTTTAATTGTTTTGCTATTAGTTTTGATTACTATTGTAACGACCCGACTTGTCGTTTTAAAACTTTTCGCCCTGTTTAGTGACTTACGATCTCGAGCAGCTTCGCAATATGTATTATGACCCACGTGTGTGGTCGAGTTTGATTTACTGAAGATTGAGAATTAAATTAAAAGAACAATCCTTAATTTGAAGCTTAAATGGTAAGAGTTGACCAGGGGGTTGACTTTATGATATCGAGGTCGGAATCCGATTCTGGAAATTTGAATTGGTCTGTTATGTCATTTATGCCTTGTGTGAAAAATTTGAATTCATTCCGGATTGATTTGATACGTTTCGGCGCAAAATATAAAAGCTGAAAATTTTGAAAACTTATAATTCGATTGGAAGCGCGATTCGTAATTCCGGTATTGGTCGATGTGATTTGAGGCCTCGAGCTAGTTTGTAATGTGTTATGGGACTGGTTGGTATGATTGGTTGAGGTCCCGGGCTCCTCGGGTGTGTTTCGGGATGATTTCGGATCATTTGGAGCTGTTTTAGAACTGCTGATTCTGGTGTCTGGTTCCCTTCTTTGCGAACGCAAAGGAAGTCCCGCGTTCGCAAAGAAGCAATTTTGGGGGTGCTGGACTTGACCTTCGCTAACGCGAAGGAGTGGATGTGAACGCAGGGCAAGGTCTGGTCAAGCTTACGCGAACGCGACGCAGTGGTCGCGAACACGAAGAAGGAAAGGGAGCCGGGACCTTGAGCCATTAACCCTTCGCGAAGCATGGACTGCGAACGCGAAGAAGGAGGGCAGTTGGCAACCGCAAACGCGAGAGCTCGAACACGAACGCGATGCTGTGCATGGTCAGGCCCTTGCGAATGCGACACTGGTCACGCGAACGCGAAGAAGAAAATCCTGGGCAGTGAGTTTAAGTTCAGAAAATGGGACTTCGTCCCATTTTTCATTTTTGGCGGATTGGAGCTCGGGATGAGGCGATATTTGGGAGATTTTCAGAAAAAATAATGGGGTAAGTGTTCCTGACTCAATATTGGTTAAATTACCCGAATCTATGGTTGTTTTTAACATTTAATTGATGAATTAAGTTGGAAAAAATTGTGAAAACCCTCTTGATTCAATTTAAGATTTGGAGGTCGAGTTGTTATCTGAATTGAATGAAATTGGTATGATTGAACTCGTATCGTAATTGGCGTTCATATTTTGTAATATTTGTTGGATTCCGAGATGTGGGCCCCACAAGCAATATTTGGATTAAATTTCGAATTTTTGTAGAAAATTGGTATTTTCGTATGGAATTTATTCCTACAATTTGTATTGATTGAATCTAATTAATTATGACTAGATTCGAGGCGATCGGAGTCGAAAAATCGAGGAAAGGGCATACTACTTGATTGATTAAGCGCAGTTTGAGGTAAGTATCTTGCCTAACCTTGGGTGGGGGAACTACCCCTTAGGATTTGAGTCATCTATGCTGATTGTAGTTTGTGTACGCGAGGTGGCGAGTGCGTGCTCAGACTTATTTTTGGAAAGTTGGTCTTTTAGGATTCTTATGTCCTTATATTCACTGTGTATGATGTTGTTCTTGATATGCTTGAATTCCTATTTGTTAGTTTCACCTTTACATGCTTTGATTAGAGATAATTGCTCTAGGATTCACTCTTACTACCTATTTGACCCTTATTCGACGTAACCAAAGATTTTACCTCTTCTATCGTCGTGCTATATTTTTCATAACTGCTTATCTTTAATTGAAATCATTATTTTCTCATCCTATAATTGTTTAGTCTAAATTGGAGTTATGATTATCTTCCGTTATATATCCTTACTTGAATTGTTGAATATTCCTCATAATTGCTTAATCTCAAAAGGAGTTTAGATAACCTATATCTTAGTTGACTTGCCATTATTTGGAACTATTTGACTCGTGTCGGCTTCTTATCGTTGATTTGAATATTGTGGAATCGTTGCTATAATTTGTTTTGTTTTCCCTTATCAAGTTGTTCTCCTTGTGCCTAGCATTCTTCATTATGGTTATTCCTGGTGAATGAGTTCTACCGTTCTTGTGATTTAAGTTCTTGAGTTGATTTTCTCGCCATACCTTGCATCTTTGTCATTATTGCTTTTGTACTTGTTGTGGTGATGTACGAGGTTTTCGTCATTTTATAGTTGTTATCTCTGTTGTTTGCACTGCATATTTAAATTGGGACTACGGACGTATTCCGGGAGATCCCCCAGCACTGCATATTTAAATTGGGACTACAAACGTATTCTGGGAGATCCCTCAGCACCTTCATATTTAAATTGGGACTACGGACGTATTCCGGGAGATCCCCCTGTCTTGCATATTTACTTTGGGACTACGGACGTATTCCGGGAGATCCCCCAGCACTACATATTTGAATTGGGACTACAGACGTATTCCGGAAGATCGCCCAGCACTGCATATTTAAATTGGGACTACATACGTATTCTAGGAGATCCCCCTGTCTTGCATATTTACTTTGGGACTACGGACATATTCCGGGAGATCCCCCAACAAAGCATATTTAAATTGGGACTACAGGCATATTCTGGGAGATTCCCCTATCTTGTATATTTACTTTGGGACTATGGATGTATTCCGGGAGATCCCCCTGCACTGTATATTTAAATTGGGACTACGGACATATTCCGGGAGATCCCCCAGCACTGCATATTTAAATTAGGACTATGGACGTATTCCGGGAGATCCCCCTGTCTTGGATATTTACTTTGGGACTATGGACGTATTCCGGGAGATCCCCCAACACTGCATATTTAAATTGGGACTACAGACATATTCCGGGAGTTCATATTGTCTTGCATATTTACTTTGGGACTACAGATGTATTCCGGGAGATCCCCCATCACTGCATATTTAAATTGGGACTACGGACGTATTCCAGTAGATCCCCTTGTCTTGCATATTTACTTTGGGACTACAGACGTATTCCGGGAGATCCCCCAACACTGCATATTTAAATTGGGACTACGGACGTATTCCGGGAGATCCTCATATCTTGCATATTTAATTCGGGACTACGAGACGGTATCCCGGTAGATTCCTCTGTGGTTATATCTGTGTTCGGAGCTGCTAATCTTCCATGCTTAAGTGTCACAGGGTGACTTATACTAGAAAGATATTACTGGAAAAGTTTATATTTGAAAGGTTTTTATCTTGAAAGAACTATATTTGAAAGAAGAATATTTCAAAAATAATAATAATAAATAAATATCTTATTGGAAAGGATTATACTCTAAAGACCTCAATTTAAAAACATACGGGTGAAAGTTTACACTTGAAGGATTTGACTAATTTATTTGTTGGCTGAGTCATGATGTGAAAACTATTGCAGTTGCTGAGATACTACTTGCCTTTACTTTATTGTGATTTTCGAATTTGGGTTGTGCTTTCGTTCATTCTTCTGTGTCTTATTCTGGTGTTCCGCTGTTACTTGTTGTCTTTCCTTCCTTATTGCAGTTGTTATGTCGTTAGCCATATCGTGGGGTCCTTAGATAGATGTCATGATTTGTCATCCCTATACTTATACTTGTTCAGTTTATTAGACCAGCGGGTGTCTTGATTAGTCCTCGTCACTACTTCACCGAGGTTAGTCTTGATACTTATTGGGTACCGCTGTGGTGTGCTCATGCTACTCTTCTGCACATTTTTGTGCAGATCCAGGTATCGATCGTTAGTAGCTGTGCGGATCCTTGCTGAGGAGACTCAAGGTAAACCTGTCACTGTGTTCATAGGCTTCGAAGTCACCTTCCTATTTTGTATTTACACTATTTTTACTTACTTCCGAACAGTTGAATTTAGAAGTGATAGCAAAATCTGTAGAGCTTATGACTTGTACTACTGGGTTTTGAAAATTGTAAAGTTTAAGATATTTCTAATTCAAATTGTTAGATGTTATTTAAATAATGTTGTTTTAATTAATACTAGGCTTACCTAGTCCCTAAGACTAGGTGCCATCACGTTACCCAAACAGAGGAAAATTGGGCCGTGACAACTATTTAATTATGAAAAAATGGCTTCAAAAATGTAATTGAAATCGGTTTACCTAATCTTAGAGACTAGGTGCCATCACGAAGCCTGGGGTGGGATTTTGGGTCGTGACAAACCGGCCGGTTTGTTACATTCGTAGTTTGCTTGCCCGACTTGAACCTGCAATTTAACAATAAAAACACATGAAAATATTAGTAAAAATAGTATAAAACTCTAAACTCAAAAATAACAAATAACTCTTATCCCGTTACCTTCAGGGACTATGATGATCCCGCCACAAAGATCATAATGCACTTCCTCTGGATCATTATCCTCAGCATGTGTATTAGAGGCATGTGTAGACGGTGTAGATGGGTCTTAGAGTGCTACGGTCTCGCAGGCGAAGTCCTGAAATGGATAGAGTAGATGATGAAGATGGTTGCGATCCCTGTGACTGTGACATAACTCGATGCGATCCATATGGCTGTGATACAGGTGGTTGTGACCCATATGGCTATGATATGGATGGCTGCGATCCATGTGGTTGTGATATGTAGGGATGCGATCCATATGGCTGTGATATAGATGGCTGCGATCCACGTGACTGTGAGGCAGTTGGACTGTATGTCAGACGTATAGTTCTATGGCCCTGTGATGGAAGACCTGGTGTCTGAATGAAGGTATAGGCTTGGTGATACTGTGGTAGCTTAGTATAGCCGTGTGGTGGAGGATAATACATAGGCATCTCTGAAAATGGTGGAAATGAGGGAATAATATTACTCCCAGATTCTACCCTCCTCTTTCCCTTCCTAGCCTTTTCTCAACCCCGAGAACTAGTAGGGTCATTGTTACTGTAAGGACCCGTAAGAAGTTTAACCAAAATACTCGGGGTTTCGTGGTGCATCAGTGAAGGTGTTATGGCGAAACCAACAAGTCGAAGAAGCTACTTGGGAAGCCTAGAATGAAATGAAAGAAAAGCACCCTTATTTGTTTGAATAGCCATGTAGTAGTTCTATGAAGTTGTTTCCCTGAAAGTTTGTATCACTTGTTCGGCTAATATAAAGATACTCCTTTTTAGCTATATGTCCCCCATGAGGCTTCGGTTGGTGTTATTTTGCATTTTTTGTGTCATTTAGTTCTATATATGTTGCTAAGGTGTGCTTCGGGGGCTCTCTGACAGGTGGATAGGCCTAAATACAAAGGAAACTCTGGCTAAATTTTCAGGAAGTTAGGCAAATTTGGGGCTGATGGTATGTGGCATAACTGAAACTGTGTTAAGTGAACCTTGATCCTCATTCGAGGACGAATGATCTTAAGTGGGGAAGGATGTAAGGACCCGCAAATATTTTAACCAAAATACTCGGAGTTTCGTGGTGCCAAGATAGATTCCTACATTACTATAGTAGAATATCTTCGCGGCGAGCTTGCGAGCCATAGTTCGGACTTTTTGGATTGAACAGTACCCTACAGACTGAGAGGAAAATATTTTGCAGAAGAATGCGTTTCTTTGGGCCATTATGCGGCCGCATAATCACTCTGCGGACCGCATAATGGCCGCAGAGTGAAGCAGTAAGTTTGGCCAATTTGAGGTCAGTTTTGTGGTCGATTATGCGACCGTGTAATCGATATGCAGACCACATATCGGTCGCATAATTCCTCTTAGGTTTCTACGGAGGGAGTTCTGCGGTGCATTATGTGATCGCAGAACAAGTATGCAGACCGCATACTGGTCGCATACCTGAGCCGAATGTTTAGGACCCTAAGGGCCATTTCTGTGGTCACTTGGTTATGCGGTCGAATATGCGACCGCAGACCTGTGTCGGGGCACCATTTTTCTTAATTTAAAACCCGACCTCCATTCCGTTAAAATACCCATTTAGTCTATTTTGAAGCTCATTTCTGATATTTCTAGAGTGAGAGAGAGAGGGTTCTAGAGGGAGGGCCTAATTTTCATCAATTAAGCTTCAACCATCACTTAAAGCTTGGAAATATTCAAGTAGAGCACCAAATTCTTCATCCTAAAAGGTAAGGCTTCATCACCCCAGCTCTAAATTTCAAACATTGCTATAATGGGGTACTAGGGTGATACTTCATGAGTATGAGGGTGGTTTATCTTGCATGCATGTGTGATAAAGAGTGTGGGGAAAGAAAGTGAGCTAGAACCATGAACGTTTTCCTAATTATGGGTTCAATTTGTATATTGCTAAAATAGATTGAAGTTGCAAAGGGTTCCGGATAATTATAGAGTCTAAAGAAGCACAATTGAGGTATGTATGGCTAACTCTCTTCTTCCTAGAATCGAACTCCTAGTGTCCGAATAATTGGTGTAAGTTCCGACTTGATCATACTAGAATTGTTTGCCTTAGTGTGTTGGGTTGGAAGATTCATGTTCCCTAATTGTTTTAGATGTTTACCATGTCATCATGCTACTTGAGAACATTATTATGATTTTCAAAGTTCCTTCCCTTATGTGTGTAATGCCTTAGGTGATGATACTTATCGACATGAATGATGATGTTATTTGAACGGATAAAAAGGTAAAGACTCGAATTGTAAAATGTTTCCCAAGTGCCAAGAACTACTTAATAAATGAGGTTGTTTGTGCCATGTAACGAAAGATGGGAAAGAAATATGAATTGAGTGAACAATTGAAAGAGGTTATGTCTCAAGTGAGATGGCTTAGCCGATCGGGCCGAGATCGGACGCCATGCTATACACATGGTGGATTTTTTGTGTTGGAATTATTGATTTACATTGTGGATATGGATATGTCTCATTTGAGATGGCTTAGCCGGTCGGGCCGAGACCGAACTCTATGTAAAAACACGATGGCATTGTGAGTTGTGGCTTTGGCCCTAAAGATTATTAATCTAAAAAGATGGAAAGATTGAATTGGAAACTATGTGACCCCTACTTGGTGTTTTCTTTGTATTTCTATGAAACTCTTATTGATTATTATGACTGCCTTTTCTTTGTTTCACTGTTCATTCTACTAAGATTGGTGTTTGCCTTACATACTAGTACTATTCGACAGTACTAATGTCCCTTTTGCCGGGGGCGCTACATATTTGAATGGATGTAGGTGATTCTATCGCAGATAGTACCGATCGCAGATAGTGGTGCTCTCTTTCTCTCCTCACAACAGTCTTGGTGAGCCCCATTTCTCCCAGGGGTCATGTAGTCCTTCTTTTGTATAAGTTTTCATATTTTGAGGTATAGTCGGGGCCTTGTTGCCGGCATTGTCATGTTGCTCTTTTGTACTCGTAGAGGCTCCGTAGACGTTTATGTGGGTCATATATGTATGTTGGGGTGGTCGTTGGATCGAGTTGTATTTTGGGAACTCAACTATACTTTAAAAGGTTAAGTTTGACTTGGGTCAACATTTCTAGTACATAACCTCGAAACCGGGATTTGAAGGTCCCAATAGGTTTGTATGCTGATTTTGAACTTGGGCGTATGTTCGGATCGGGTTTTGGATGACCCGGGAGCGCTTCGGCGCATAAAGTTGAAAGTTGGAACGTTGAAGGTTTTAAAGTTCTTTAAATTTGGTTTGGATTAGGTTTTGGGGTTATCGAGGTCTGTTTGGAATTCCGATCCTGGAATAGCTCCGTATGATAATTTAAACTTGCACGCAAAATTTGGTGTCATTCCGAGTAGTTTAAGTATGATTCGGCACATTCGGAGCAAATTGGAAGCACTTGAAGTTCATAACTTGATTCGATTTGGTTTGGAGTGTGATTCTTAGTTTGGTTGTTGTTTTTCGTGTTTCATGAGGTCGAGAAGGTCCATTTTGTGATTTTGAACTTGTTGGTATGTTTGGTCAGGGCCCCAGATGCCAATCAGACAAGGCACGGAACTCGTTTGGACTTAGAATGAATAGCTGAAGCAGTAGAGCTTCTGGTACAATCTCACCTGCGAGAAACTAGCCGCAGGTGCGAGCTCGCAGAGGTGAGACAACGACCGTAGAAGCAAGGCGGAGTGGACTGCCCAGTGATCGCAGAAGCGAGGAAAGGTACCGCATCTGTGAAGGCGCAGATATGAGAAAGGGATCGCAGAAGCGAACTGGTGCGCGAGTGCCGCAGAAGCGGGCTCGCCGGAGCAAGACTTTGCCCGCAGAAGCGGGAAGGGCAGACTTGGGCATGATCTGCATTTGCGAGGATTTGTCTACAGAAGCGAAGCCGCAGATGTGCCCATTGCTCCGCAAAAGCGGAAGTCGCTGGGCAGTGAGGTCCATTTATTACGGGACTTAGGCCATTTTTGGTACATTTATTTCACTTTTTGGGCGACTTTAGAGCTTCTTAGGGAGAGATTTCCACCTAGCTATTGAAAGTAAGTAATTCCTACCCAATATAATTTAAATACATAGATTATGGGTAGATTTTAACATGTAAAATTGTGAAAATTTTGGGTTTAGATAAAAAACCTAAGTTTTGATAAAAATGGGATTTAACCACGAAAATGGTTAAGGGATTGGGTATTATATATATGAGTTCGTGAGGTTATGAGTAACAATTATTTTCGAAAATTTCTGAAATACGGGCACGTGGGCTCGGTGGTGAATTTTAGGAATCTTCCAATTAGGGTTGGATAATTACTCTAATGGTTAAATTATGAGCTTTTGAATACATATAACATTTGACTAGTTTCGGGTTGTATCGCACCGAGTTGAGGATTTAAAGCATATTTGTGGATCGAAAGTGAGCTTGAGAATGAGGTAAGTCTCTTGCCTAACCTTGTAAGAAGGAAATCGTCCCCTTAGGTGTATTTGTTTTTGTTGTGAATTACTTGTGTGGGGAGCTACGTACGCACTAGGTGACGAGAGTCCATGCATAGCTATATTTCATAAGATGTCCGGGTAGCCGTATATTTAAATCATGCCTCGATTGTACTGTTATATTTATTATGCATATTAATTGTCTGAAATAAAGCTAAGATTAGGGATTGTAAGGTTGAAACTCTCCAATTTAGATTTCTTATTTTTGGGAAGAATTGAGGAATATATATAATAACTCTAAGAAATACATTTCTACTCGCGTCGCAAGTACTTCTGCGAGCGAGGTAAACTTCTCTACTCTCATGAGAGCGGGTCGTTGGCCTCGGCAGGTTAATAGATATATCTATGGTTCGTGTCGTTCGACCATCGGTAGTGCACACAGTATATTTTTTGGCAAAGGGCCAAACATATCCCTATACTTTCGAAAATGGTCTAAGAATACCCCTCATTATACTATTGGGTTATGTATACCCCTGCAGTCATACTTTGGGTTCAAATATACCTCTCATTTAAACGGAGGGACATGTGTCATCGTTCTGTTGGCCAATTCTAAATATCTCCTAATTAATTAACAAAACTCATTACCCATACCCGAGAATCAATTTTTTTTATTGTAAAAATTGGAAAAAACTGGGAAAAAAAATACAAAAAACTGAAAAAACGAAAATATTTTTTTTCCAATTATTACAAAAAGAAACTGCTTTAAAAAAACTGAAAACTAATTTCTAAAACAATATGTTTGTAAACATTAGAAAAAAACTGAAAAGCAATTTTCTAAAGCAATATTTTTATAAAAGCTCGAAAAAACTGAATGTTTTTTACTAAAATCTGAAAAAATCGAAAATAGTTTTTTCCAGTTTTTAGAAAATATTGCTTTAAAAAAACTGAAAAGTAATTTTCTAAAGCAATGTTTTAGTAAAAACATAAAAAACAAATATTTTATTTTTTCAGTTTTAATTTAAAACAATTCAGTTTTTTCCAGATTTTAATTGCTTTAGAAAATTCCTTTTCAGTTTTTTTTCCAGTTTTTACAAAAATATTATTTTAGAAAATATTTTTCAGTCTTTTTTAAAAGCAGTGCTTTTGTAAAAACTGGAAAAAAAATATTTTTGCTTTTTTAGTTTTTAGTAAAAAAAAATCAGTTTTTTCCAGTTTTTACAAAAAAACAAATTTGCTTTAGAAAATTAATTTTCGGGTATAGGTAATGGGTCTTTTTAATTAATTAGGAGATATTTAGAATTGGCCAACATGACGATGACACGTATCCCCATGAGGGATATATTTGAACCCAAAGTATGACTGTAGGGGTATAAATAATCCAATAGTATAATGAGGGGTATATTTGGTCCTTTGCCGTATATTTTTTGATCGGGTCGTACGACCTCGGCATAAATTATGCGTGATAATACTCGGAACCTGATTACATTTAATATTATTTCATGGCTTGTGAGGATATAATTCATTTAACGACAAAAATTGAATTGGGATTAGAAGGTGTTGGCTAGGGGAATTCTTGGGATTTTATCATCAGTTAAGGAACCATTTATTATTATTGTTATTGTTATTGTTATTATTATTATTATTATTATTATTATTATTATTATTATTATTATTATTATTATTATTATTATTATTATTTCCATGTTCCATACCTGTTTATAATTCCTGTATTTTATTTTTGGCCCTTAGTAAGTGTCAATGTCGACCCCTCGTCACTACATCTTCGAGGTTTGACTGGATACTTACTAGGTACATGTTGTTTATGTACTCACGCTACATTTCTGCACTAAGCGTGCAGGACCTGAGGCAGGTGCATCTGGTATTTGTCCCGGTGCGCGCCCTTGATACTCCGAGACTTAGTGGTGAGCTGCTTTTGATTCCGTTCTGCAGCATCCTAAGTCTCTCTTTTGTATTTATTTTCTGTTTACTCTACTTCAGACAGTAGTTAGTGTTTTGTATATTCTACTAGTAGCTCATGCACTTGTGACACCAGGTCTTGGAATTATGCTAGTAGACATTTGATAATTTTTGGGTATTTATAGTCAACTCAATTGAGTTTTAAAGCTCTATTTCACATTTTAATCCATTTTTCTCATAAAAAAAAACTTTTCGAAAAATTGTACGGACTGCGCAGACAAGTCGAGGAATGATAAATGGTGCTTTTCGACGTCTTAGAACACAAAATTACTTATTAAATTTAAAGATGATATTTTGGATCATCACAACAACATCAATTGCACGATAAGAGATGAAGAAAGAGTGGTTTCCAAACACCCTATAGCCTCTCAAAGATAAGTACGGACGTCTCAGCACTGATCCGCAAGACTCTATTAGGCCCGCTCATAACTTGTGAGACCTACGTGAACCTAGTGCTCTGATACCATATTGTCACGACCCTATTTCCCTTATAGGTCATGATGACGTCCAACTTCGCCGCCAGGCAAGCCACCGGTGAACTAGCCATGTACTTATTCCTTTTAACATTTTAGAAATGGTTGATTTTAATTATTAAATAAGTGAGGTGAGAAATTGAATAAAAATAAGGTCAAGTGTAACATTTTGAGCAAACGGACTTGGATCCATATTTTGACAATTCCGGTAGGTCCTTATCGTGATTTGGGATTTGGGCATATGCCTGGAATCGAATTCTGAGGTCCCTAAACCGAGATATGGAATTTTGATGAAAAATTAAAAGCTTGAAAGCTTAATGATTTTTTAAGAATTTACTGATGTTGGATTTATTGACACCGGGTCCTTATTTTGGATTCGGAGCCCGATATAGGTCCACTATAATATTTATAATTTGTCTGCCAAATTTGGTGAGAATCACAGTTGATTTGACGTGATTCGGACGTTCGGTTGTAAAAATATAAGTTTTAAAGTTTTCTTGAAAATTTCCTTAGATTTGGTGTCCGATTCGTAGTTCTTGGTGTTAATTTGGCTATTTGATCGCACGAGCAAGTTCGTACGATGTTTTAGAACATGGGTGCATGTTTGGTTTGGAGCCCCGAGGGCTCGGGTTGATTTCGGGTGATTAACAGACCATTTATGGACTTGAGAAAAATAGCAGAAATCTGCTTCTGGTATCCTTCTTCGCGTTCGCGAGAGGGGGCTCGCATTCGCGAAGAAGAAACTAGAGGCAGGTGAAAATTACTCTTCGCGTTCGTGAAGAGGGGGCCGCGTTCGAAAAGGGAAGAGGGCAGTGTTCATCGCGAACGCGTGGAAGCGTTCACGTTCGCGTAGAAGGTGAGGCCTGGCCGGGCACCAAGCAATAAAGCTATGCGTTTGCGTAGGGTGTATCGTGTTCGCGAAGGCCAAATTTGGCAAGGCTTCGTGTTCGCGAAGAGTAAAGTTTTGGAAGCACAAAAATGTGCTTCGCGAACGCGAGGCACTGACCGCGTTCGCGAAGGGTAAAAATTCCAGAAACAGAACTTAAGTTCTGGAAATGGGGTTTCGACCCATTTTCAATAATTTCCAATTTTTGAGCTAAGGTAAGGCGATTCTTGGGCGATTTTCACGGGAAAACATTGGGGTAAGTGTTCCTTATCCTATATTGATTATATTTCATGATTCCATACTCATTTATCTCATGAATCCGTAAATTTATGGAAGAAAAATCAGATTTTTATAACATCTTCCAAAAACAAAAATTTAAGATTTGAAGGTCCATTTGATATCGAAATTTTTTCGGAATTTGAGACGTAGGTCCCACTGTCGAATATTTAAATAAATTTTGGATTTATATCCGGAAAATTAATAAATTCATATGGAATTAATTCCTATGATTCGTATTGAGTATATCGAATTGTTTGTGAATAGATTTGAAGCTTTTGGAGACAAATTTAAAAGGAAAAGTTGTGGTCGAGTAATTGATTTGAATTTGCAAAGCGAGGTTAGTGTCGTGGTTAACCTTGACTTGAGCGAATAGAACCCTTAAACTATTTGTTATGTGAAATGCATGTGAACGACTTATAGGCGAGGTGACGAGCGTCTATACATCGTCAAATGAATTGTTTGCATAATTACTTGAAAAATCATAAATCGTTTTAAATCATGAATTAATTATTATAACAATTGTTTCTCTCCTATTCTCTGTCAAATATTAATTCTTGAATTCCTGCATTGATTGTTACATGCTATTTGAATTATGTGTCTTAATTTTTATTTGACATTTAGCATTTTAAATATTAAACTACCTATTTTCTCCCTGATTTCCATAATAATTTGCTATTTGTCATTGTTTGTTTTATAATTAAATCATAATTATTATATGCTTGTTGTCTTATAATTTTATATTAATTGTTCCATTTATTGGAAAAATTTCTTCTATAAGAATTGGTAAATGGATATATTGGAGGACCGGGTTGCACGCCGCAACAGAATTGATTGAAATGGATATATTGGAGGATCGGGTTGCACGCCGCAACAGACTTATTAAAAGTCCATATTGGGGGATCGGGTTGCACGCCATAATAGACTTATTAAAAAGTCCATATTGGAGGATCGGGTTGCACGCTGCAACAAACTTATTAAAAGTCAATATTTGGGGGATCGGATTGCACGCCGCAATAGACTTATTTAAAAGTCAATATATATGATTGATTAAAAATAATTATATGAGAGGATTGAAAATGAATATATTGTGAGAGTGGTTTGCACGCTGCAACAGAATTGTATGTGAATATATTATGAGAGCGGGTTGCACGCTGCAAAAGAATTGATGGAAATGATAATTGGTTATGACTGCTGAATTGGCTTCAATTATTATAAATGAGTTACCTGATTTATTTCTATTATTGTTGATGTTACTAATATTGCGTACAGGTAATGTAAGTGACCCGCCTTAGCCTCGTCACTACTTCGTCGAGGTTAGGCTCAGCACTTACCAGTACATGGGATTGGTTGTACTGATACTACACTCTGCACTTCTTGTGTAGATTTTGGAGTTGGTCCCAGCGGCGTACCATAGACTTGCTCGAATTTCAGCTACTCAGAGGAGACTTGAGGTATAACTGCACGGCGTTCGTAGTTCTGAAGTCCCCGTCTAGTTTACTTTAGCTGTGTTTTTGTTTCCAGACAGCTTTATTTTATTCAGACCTTTATTTGTATTATTCTAGAAGCTCGTGCACTTGTGACACCAATTCTGGGATGGTATTTAGACACCGTTGTTCTTATGAATTATTCACTATATTTCAGACCTTACTTCCGCATTTGTTCCTTTGTTATTAATAAATTTAAAAATTATTTTAAAATGGATAATATTATTCTAACGTTGGCTTGCCTAGCAAGTGAAATATTAGGCTACATCACGGTCCGACGATGGGAATTTTGGGTTGTGACCGTTGGTATCAGAGCACTAGGTTACGTAGGTCTCACGAGCAAGCTTAGTAGAGTCTGAATGATCGGTACGAAGACGTCTGTACTTATCTCTCAGAGGCTATAAATTTTAGGAATAATATCACTTCTTTCTTATTTTATCGTGCAAATTTATTCTATCATCGTTGATTGAATCATTCTACTCTTATTCTCTCGCAGATGGTGAGAACACATAATATCTCTATCGATGGACAGGGACCAAAGCCTCCGGTGGCAACTATGGCCAGGGGTGGAGGTCGAGACCGAGGTCGTGCTAGAGGCCAAGGCAGAGGTAGAGCTCAATCCAGAGCTCGAGCAACTGCATCTGTTATAGAACCTCAGGTGGATCTTCAGGAGGAAGTTCCAGTTCAGAATGTACCAGTTGGACCAGTTCAGGTCCCGGAAGGATTCATAGCCACTCCAGTACTTCAGGACACTCTAGTCCATTTGGTAAGTCTTATGGAGGGCGTAGCCCAGAATGGTACATTTCCAGTGGCACCAGCCATCTCATAGGCTGGGGGAGGAGCACAAACTCCCACTACTCCCGCTCCGGAGCAGATGGCTCCCCAGAATCAGGCTCCAGCAGCCCCGCCAGTTGGGGTAATTCATCCAGTTGTTGCGGCACAGACCGGTGATAGGCCCCCATATCTTTTGAGGCCTTATTGATATTAGATATGTTTACTAAGCTCTTTCCAGTTCACTTCAGTGGTACACCTTCTGAGGACCCACAGGATTATCTTGAATGCTGCCACGAGGTGCTGCGGAACATGGGTATAGTTGAGACCAATGGGGTTGATTTTTCTGTATTTCGGATGACGGGTTCCGCCAAGAGGTGGTGGAGAGATTATACATTGACCCGACCAGTCAGATCGCCTACACTTACCTGGGAGCATTTCTCTCAGCTATTTCTGGAGAAATTTCTCCCTATCACACTGAGAGAGGAATTCCGCAAGCAATTTGAACGTCTACAGCAGGGCAGTATGACTGTTACTCAGTATGAGTCTCGTTTTGTGGATTTGGCCTGTCATGCTCTTTTTTTACTACCTACGGAGGAAGAGAGAGTGAGGAGGTTTATTGAGGGACTCACTCACCCTATCAAACTTTAGATGGCCAAGGAGACCGAAAGTGAGATTTCTTTAGGCAGCTGCTAATGTCACAAGGAGGATCGAGATGGTTCTTACACAGGAGAGAGGGCAGAGATCTAATAAGAGGCCTTGTCAATTCGGTGGTTTCGGTGGTGCCTCGTCTGGAAGCAGGGGTAATTTTAGTAGGGGTCATCCTCCTAGACTGTTTCATTCAGCACTTCATGCATCTCCCAGTGCTTTAAGGAGTCACGGTCCTATTATGCCTTACTATGGATAGTCAGCATTTAGTGCACATTCAGCTCCTATCAGTGCACCACCACTACAAAGTTACTACAGCGATTATCCGGCCCATTTGGGTCAGCTTTAGCTTCAGCAGCCACAACATCAGGATGGGTGTTATGAGTGTGGGAACATTGGTCACATCAGGAGGTATTGCCCTAGATTGGCGAGTAACAGATCTCAGCAAGATTCTCGTGCCATCATACCGGCACCAGTTGCTTCACCGCCTGCTCAGCCAGCTAGAGGTAGGGGTCAGGCAGCTAGAGGTGGAGGTCAGGCCATTAGAGGTAGAGGTCAGACCATTAGAGGTGGAGGCCAGCTAGTTAGAGGTCGTCCCAGGGACGCAGTTCAAAGTGGTGGGGCCCAACCCCGATTTTATGCTTTTTCAGCTAGGCCTGAGGCCGAGTCATCTAATGTTGTGATCACATGTATTATTCCAGTTTGCCAAAGAGTTGATTCAGTTATATTTGATCCAGGATCTACTTATTCCTATGTGTCCTCTTATTTTGCTTCATGTTTGGTTGTACCTTGTGATTCTCTGAGTGCTTCTGTATGTGTATCTACACCGGTGGGAGACTCTGTTGTAGTAGATCATGTCTATCATTCGTGTATGGTAACTATTGGTAGTCTTGAGACTAGTATGGATCTTCTACTTCTTGATATGGTAGATTTTGATGTCATCTTGGGTATGGATTAGTTGTCACCTTATCATGCTATATTGTATTGTCATGCCAAGACAGTAACCCTAGCCATGTCGGGGTTATCTTGGTTAATGTGGAAAGGAACTCCTGGTCATTCTGCTAGCAAGGTTATTTCTTATATGAAAGCTCGGTGTATGGTCGAGAAAGGGTGTCTAGCCTATTTGGCTTATATTCGCGATCCCAGTGCGGATGTTCCTTCTATGGACTCAGTACCAGTTGTTCGTAAATTTTCAGAAGTATTTCATGTAGATTTGCCGGGGATGGCACCCGATAGAGATAATGACTTCTGTATTGATTTGGCTCCGGGCACTCAGCCCATTTCTATTCCACCATACCGTATAGCCCTGCCAGAGTTGAAAGAATTGAAAGAGTAGTTACAAGACTTGCTTGATCAGGGATTCATTAGACACAGTGTCTCTCCCTGGGGTGCACCACTATTATTTGTAAAGATGAAAGATGGCTCTATACGGATCTGTATAGATTATCGACAGTTGAATAATGCCACTATCAAAAACAAATATCCGTTGCCAAGAATTAATGACTTATTTGATCAGCTTCAGGGTGCCAAGGTATTTTCGAAGATTGATTTGAGGTCTGGTTACCATCAGTTGAAGATTAGGGCGTCTAATGTCCCTAAAACAGCTTTTCGGACTCGGTATGGGCATTACGAATTCCTGGTGATGTCATTTGGATTGACAAATGCCCCAGTAGCATTTATGGATTTGATGAATCGGGTGTTCAAGCCTTATTTGGATTCTTTTGTGGTTGTATTCATTGATGATATCTTGATTTACTCCAGCAATCTAGAGGAGCATGAGCAGCATCTTCTAAGTGTGCTTCACACTTTGAAGAAAAATCAGTTATATGCCAAGTTTTCAAAATGTGAGCTTTGGTTAGACTAAGTTGGCTTTTGAGCATGTTGTATCGGCAGAAGGCATAAAGGTTGATCCTAAGAATATTGAGGCTGTTCAGAATTGGCCTAGACCTACTTCAGTTACATAAATCCGGAGTTTCCTGGGTTTAGCAGGTTATTATCGTCGGTTCATGGAAGGGTTTTCATCCATAGCAAGCCCATTGACCAGATTGACCCAGAAAGGTGTCCCATTCAGATGGTCAAACGAGTGTGAGTTGAGTTTTCAGAAACTCAAGACTGCTTTGACTACGGCGCCAGTGTTGGTATTATCCACAGGTTCAGGATCGTATACAGTATATTATGATGCATCTCACATTGAGCTTAGTGCAGTATTAATGCAAGATGTCAGGGTGATTGTATATGCGTCGCGGCAGTTGAAGGTTCACGAGAAGAATTATCCTGTTCATGACTTAGAACTGGCAGCCATTATTCATGTGCTGAAGATTTTGAGGCATTACCTCTACGGTGTCTCCAGGTATTTACTGATCATCATAGCCTTCAGTACATGTTCAAACAAAAAGATCTTAATTCGAGGCAGAGAAGATGGTTGGAGTTGTTGAAAGACTATGATATCACCATTTTGTATCACCCCGGAAAGGCCAATATGGTGGCCGATGCTTTGAGTAGAAAGGTTGTGAGTATAGGCAGTCTTGTGTATATTCCGGTTGGTGAGAGGCCATTAGATGTAGATGTTCAGACTTTGGCTAATTAGTTCATGAGGTTAGATGTTTCAAAACCCAGTCGGGCTCTAGCTTGCACAGTCGCTCGGTCTTCTTTATATGAGCGCATTAGAGAGAGGCAGTATGATGATCCTCATTTACTTGTCCTTAAGGACACGGTGCGGCACAGTGATGCCAAACAGGTTGTTGTGGGGGAGATGGAGTTCTGTGAATGCGGGGTTGTATTTGTGTGCCTAATGTGGATGGGTTCGTGAATTAATTCTTGAAAAGGCACACAGTTTCAGGTATTCTATTCATCCAGGTACCGCCAAAATATATCAAGATTTGCGACAATATTATTGGTGGAGGAGAATAAAAAAGGATATAGTTGCATATGTAGCTCGGTGTCTGAATTGTCAGCAAGTTAAGTACGAGCATCAGAGACCTAGTGGTTTGCTTCAGAAGTTTGAAATTCCTGAATGGAAATGGGAGCGTATCACTATGGATTTTGTTGTTGGACTCCCACGGACTCAGAGAAAATTTGACGCAGTTTGGGTCATTGTGGACAGGTTAACCAAATCAGCACATTTCATTCCAGTGGCAGTTACCTATTCTTCAGAATGGTTAGCTAAAATTTACATTCGTGAGATTGTCCGACCTTTACGGTGTGCCCATGTATATTATTTCAGATCGAGGTACGCAGTTTACCTCACATTTTTGGAGAGCTGTACAGCATGAGTTAGGCACGCGGGTGGAGTTGAGTACAGCATTTCATCCACATACAGACGGACAGACAGAGCGCATTATTCATATATTGGAAGATATGCTTCGCGCTTGTGTTATAGACTTTGGAGGTTCTTGAGATCATTTCTTGCCAATTGCGAAGTTTGCTTATAATAATAGCTACCAGGCGAGCATTCAGATGGCTCCATATGAGGCATTATACGGAAGGTGATGTCTTTCGCTAGTTGGCTGGTTTGAACCGGGAGAGGCTCGGTTATTGGGTACCGATTTGGTACAAGATACCTTGGATAAGGTCAAGATTATTCAGGATTGACTTCGCAAAGCTCAGTCTAGACAAAATAGTTATGCCGACCGTAAAGTTCGTGATATTACATTCATGGTTGGAGAAATAATATTGCTCCTAGTTTCACCTATGAAAGGTTTAATGAGGTTCGGAAAGAAGGGCAAGTTGAGCCCTAGGTATATCGGACCCTTTGAAATTCTTGAAAGGGTGGGTGAAGTAGCCTAAAGGCTTGCATTACCACCTAGTTTATCAGCGGTTCATCCGGTGTTCCACGTGTCTATGTTCCGAAAATATCATGGTGATCCGTCACATGTGTTAGATTTTAGCTCAGTCCAATTGGACAAAAATTTGACTTACGAGGAGAAGCCGGTGGCTATTCTAGCCCGGCAAGTCCGACAGTTGAGGTCTAAGAGTTATCCATCAGTTCGGGTGCAATGGAGAGGTCACCCGGTAGAGGCATCTACCTGGGAGTCCGAGTCGGACATGCGAAGTAAATATCCACACTTATTCACCAGCTCAGGTACTTTTTTCTAACTCCATTCGAGGACGAACGTTTGTTTTAGAGGTGGAGAATGTGATGACCCAAAATGTCATCTTTAAATTTAATAAGTAATTCTATGTTCTAAGACCTCAAAAAGCATCATTTATCATTCCTCGACGTACGTGCGTAGTCCGTACAATTTTTCGGAAAGTTTTTTATGAGAAAAATGGATTAAAATGTGAAATAGAACTTTAAAACTCAACTAAGTTGACTTTGGTCAACATTTTGAGCAAATAGACTCGGATCAGTATTTTGACAATTTCGGTAGGTCTGTATCGTGCTTTGGGATTTGGGCATATGCTCGGAATCGAATTCCGAGGTCCCTAGCCCGAGATATGAAATTTTGATGAAATATTAAAAGCTTGAAAGCTTAATGATTGTTTAAGAATTTACTGATGTTGGATTTATTGACATCGGGTCCGTATTTTGATTCCAGAGCCCGGTACAGGTCCATAATAATATTTATGACTTGTCTGCCTAATTTGGTGAGAATCGGAGTTCATTTGACGTGATTCGGACGTCCGGTTGTAAAAATATAAGTTTTAAAGTTTTCTTGAAAATTTACTTTGATTTGGTGTCCGATTCGTACTTCTTGGTGTTATTTTGGTGATTTGATCATGCGAACAAGTTTGTATGCTATTTTAGGACTTGGGTGCATGTTTGGTTTGGAGCCCCGAGGGCTCGGGTTGGTTTCGGGTGATTAACGGACCATTTTTGGACTTGGGAAAAACTGCAAAAACCTGCTTCTGGTATCCTTCTTCGCGTTCGCGAGAAGGGGCTCGCGCTCGCGAAGAAGAAACTGGAGGCAGGTGAAAATTACTCTTCACGTTAGCGAAGAGGGGCCGCATTCACGAAGGAAAGAGGGCAGTGTTCATCCTGAACGCGTGGAAGCATTCGCGTTCGTGTAGAAGGCGAGGCCTGGCCGAGCACCAAGCGATAAAGCTTCGCGTTCGCGAAAAGCAAAGTTTTGGCGGCACAAAAATGTGCTTCGCGAACGTGAGGCACTGACCGCGTTCGCGAAGGGTAAAAATCCCAGAAACAGAACTTAAGTTCTCGAAATGGAGTTACGACCCATTTTCAACAATTTCCAATTTTTGAGCTCGGATAAGGTGCTTCTTGGGCGATTTTCACGGGAAAATATTGGGTTAAGTGTTCCTCATCCTATATTGATTATATTTCATGATTCCATAATCATTTATATCATGAATCCGTGAATTTATGGAAGAAAACTCAGATTTTTATAAAATCTTCCAAAAACAAAAATTTAAGATTTGAAGGTCCATTTTATATGATTGAACTCGTAGCGGAACGTGTGTTCGGATTTTGCGCGTATTTTTTTGGATTTGAGACATGGGTCTCATTGTCGAATATTTAAATGAATTTCAGATTTATATCCGAAAAATTAATAAATTCATATAGAATTAATTCCTATGATTCGTATTGAGTATATCGAATTGTTTGTGAATAGATTTTAAGCTTTTGGAGACAAATTTAAAAGGAAAAAGTTGTGGTTGAGTAATTGAATGGAATTTGCAAAGCGAGGTAAGTGTCGTGGTTAACCTTGACTTGAGAGAATAGAACCCTTAAACTATTTGTTATGTGAAATGCATGTGAACGACTTATAGGCGAGGTGACGAGTGTTTATACGTCGTCAAATGAATTGTTTGCATAATTACTTGAAAAATCATAAATTATTTTAAATCATGAATTAATTATTATAATAATTTTTTCTCTCCTATTCTTTGTCAAATATTAATTCTTGAATTCCTGCATTGATTGTTACATGCTATTTGAATTATGTGTCTTAATTGTTATTTGACATTTAGCATATTAAATATTAAACTACCTATTTTCTCCCTGATTTCCATAATAATTTGCTATTTGTCATTGTTTGTTTCATAATTAAATCATAATTATTGTATGCTTGTTGTCTTATAATTTTATATTAATTGTTGCATTTATTGGGGAAATTTCTTCTATAAGAATTGGTAAATGAATATATTGGAGGAGCGGGTTGCACGCCGTAACAGAATTGATTGAAATGGATATATTGGAGGATCGGGTTGCACGCCGCAACAGACTTATTAAAAGTCCATATTAGAGGATCGAGTTGCACGCCGCAACAGACTTATTAAAAAGTCCATATTGGAGGATCGGGTTGCACGCCGCAACAGACTTATTAAAAGTCAATATTTGGGGGATCGGATTGCACGCCGCAATAGACTTATTTAAAAGTCAATATATATACTTGATTAAAAATAATTATATGAGAGGATTGAAAATGAATATTTTGTGAGAGTGGTTTGCACGCTGCAACAGAATTGTATGTGAATATATTGTGAGAGCGGGTTGCACGCTGCAAAAGAAGTGATGGAAATGATAATTGGTTATGACTGCTAAATTGGCTTCAATTATTATAAATGAGTTACCTGATTTATTTATATTATTGTTGATGTTACTAATATTGCGTACAGGTAATGTAAGTGACTCGCCTTAGCCTCGTCACTACTTCGTCGAGGTTAGGCTCAGCACTTACCAGTACATGGAATCGGTTGTACTGATACTACACTCTGCACTTCTTGTGCAGATTTTGGAGTTGGTCCCAGCGGCGTACCATAGACTTGCTCGGATTTTAGCTACTCATATGAGACTTGAGGTATAACTGCACGGTGTTCGCAGTTTTGAAGTCCCCGTCTACTTTACTTTAGCTGTGTATTTGTTTTCAGATAACTTTATTTTATTCAGACTATTATTTGTATTATTCTAGAAGCTCGTGCACTTGTGACACCAATTCTAGGATGGTATTTAGACACTGTTGTTCTTATGGATTATTTATTATATTTCAGACCTTACTTCCGCATTTGTTCCTTTGTTATTAATAAATTTAAAAATCGTTTTAAAATGGATAATATTATTCTAACGTTGGCTTGCCTAGCAAATGAAATGTTAGGCGCCATCATAGTCCGAAGGTGGGATTTTCGGGTCATGACAGTTGTGCTAAGTATCTTTCGCTTATTCTCTCACATATGGTGAGAACGAGCGCGGCGGAGCTACCCAATCATGGAGGAGCTGCTCCACCAGTTGCTAGAGGCCGAGGCAAAGGCCGAGGGGGGGCTCTAGCCCGTGGTAGAGGATGAGGACATCCCAGATTTGCCCCAGTTGTGCCACCAGTAGATCCAGTAGAGGATCCTATTATTTAGGAACAGGGCGAGGTGCCTGCAGCAGAGACAGCCTCGGTGGATTTCATGTCTACACTGGGATTCCAAGAGGTCATAGGCCGTATGCTACGGTTCATGGATTCTATGACTCAGGCTGGTTTATTTCTAGCAGACCCAGCCATACCTCAGGCGGGGGGGAGGGGGGCACAGACCCCTACCGCTCAGGCTCCAAGGCATGCAGCTGTCGTGTATCAGACCCCAGGCGAACTACCCGTGGGTGGAGCGCAACCAGTTGCAGTAGCTATACCTGAGCCTAGACCAGCTGCGATCGGCAATCCGCAGAAGCTATTAGACATATGGACTAGGTTCCATCCTCATGTCCTTGGGGGTGAGCGGCATGAGGACCCCCAGGACTTAATTGACCGGTGCAGGGACAGACTGCACAACATGAGGATATTGGATTCCCATGGGGTGGACTTTACCACCTTTCATTTGGAGAGCAGGGCCCGTAGATTGTGGCAATCCTATCTTTACGACAGACCATCAGGTTCTCCTCCCATAACTTGGGACCAGTTCATACGCCTCTTCCTGGACAGATATATTTCACCCTCTCAGAGGGAAGAGTTGCGATTTCAGTTCGAGCAGCTCCAGCAGGGCCAGATGTCGGTGACCGACTATGAGGCGAGATTCTCTGAGTTATCTCGCCATGCACTTATGACACTTCCTACCGATGTACAGAGAGTGCGGAGGTTTGTTGCCGGTTTTCACTCTGGTATCAAGGCCACTATGGCCCGAGAGATTGAGATGGGGACTTATTATAAGAAGGCGGCGAGGGATAAGCAGTTTTGATATTATGAAGAGTTTAGTGGTCCCCCGGCTGGGGGCAGGGGGCAGTTCGTGAGGGGTTAGTCTAGCAGGCCCACGTATCCAGCACCACTGCCGCCTCGGCGTGCTCCAGTGTGGCCCTATTTTAGTGTCATGCCAGAGAGTTCCTACTGCCCACCAGCTATTCAGGATTTCTCCAGTGGGTATTCAGGCCATCAGGGTCAGACTTCAGATCAGCAGTCCAACGTTCCAAGGGGTTGTTATGAGTGCGGGGATTCTGGCCATATGAAGAGGTTTTATCCTAGACTTCGGGGCAAGGCAGTACAACAGGGTCATCACCCTATGATTACAGCACCAGCTGCCGCACCAGTCGTCCGGCCGCCCAGAGGCGGAGGGCAGGTAGGTAGGAGCCGTCCTAGAGGTGGATGTCAGATAGGTAGAGGCCAATCAAGTGGAGACTCCAGCTAGATTCTATGCTTTTTCGTCCACACCAGATGCAGTGGCCTCAGATGCCGTGATCACATGTATTATCTCTATCTACGGTAGGGATACTTCGGTAGTTTTTGATCCAGGGTCTACATATTCATATGTTTCATCTCTTCTTGCTCATTTCTTGGATGTTCTTCGTGAGTCCTTGGGTACTCCTGTTTATGTGTCCACACCGGTGGGCGATTCTGTTGTTGTGGATCGGATCTATCGGTCCTGCATTGTTGCCTTATGTGGTTATGAGACTAGAGCGGACCTTCTGTTGCTCGATATGACCAACTTTGAGATCATCCTAGGCATGGATTTGTTGTATCCGTATCACGCCATCCTTGATTATCATGCCAAGACTGCCACCTTGGCGATGCCATAGTTGCCTAGATTGGAGTGGAAGGGTTCGTCTCTCAGTGCATCCAGTCGGGTTATCTTTTTTCTGAAGGCTCGACACATAGTCGAGAAGGGTTATTTGGCTTATCTAGCCTATATTTGGGATACTACCACAGAGACTCCGATGATTGATTCAGTGCTCGTGGTGCGGGAGTTCTCCGATGTGTTTCCTTCTGATCTTCCAGGCATGCCACAAGATCATGATATTGATTTCTGCATTGATTTGGCTTCAGGTACCCAGCCTATCTCTATTCCACCGTACCACATGACTCCGAAAGAGTTGAAGGAACAACTTGAGGAGTCACTAGCAAAGGGGTTCGTCGGACCGAGTGTATTGCCTTGGGGTGCACCGGTGTTATTTGTAAAGAAAAAAGATGGTACTATGCGGATGTGCATTGATTACTGCCAGTTGAACAAAGTTACCATTAAGAACAAGTACTCGTTGCCGCATATTAATGATTTATTTGACCAGTTACAGGGTGCCAGGGTGTTCTCTAAGATTGACTTGAGATCGGGGTACCATCAGTTGAAGATTCGTGATTTGGACGTTTCGAAGACGGCTTTTCGGACTAGATATGGCCACTATGAGTTCCTAGTGATGTCCTTCGGGTTGACTAACGCCCCGACGGCGTTTATGGATTTGACAAATCGGGTGTCCAAAACATATATTATCTCATTTGTCATTGTCTTCATCGATGACATTTTGATCTACTCGTGTAGCATGGAGGAGCACGAGCAGCATTTGAGAGTGGTGTTTCAAACCTTGCGGAAACAAAAGCTATATGCTAAGTTCTCCAAGTGTGAGTTTTGGTTAGATTTTGTGGCATTCTTGGGGCATGTTGTATCAGGCGAGGGTATTAAAGTGGATCCCAAGAAGATAGAGGCAGTTCAGAGTTGGCCTCGCCCTACCACAGCGACCGAGATCAGGAGCTTCTTGGGGTTAGCAGGTTATTCTCGCCGGTTTGTGGAGGGCTTCTTATCTATTGCAGCGCCTTTGACTAGATTGACTCAGAAGGGTAATCCGTTCTGATGGTCTGATGATTGTGAGGTGAGCTTTCATAAGCTCAATACAGCATTGACGTTAGCACCGGTGTTAGTGTTGCCTTCCGATTCAAGGATGTATACTGTGTATTATGACGCTTCACGCGTTGGTTTGGATTGTATTGATTCATAAGGGGCGAGTTACTGCATATGCTTCACGTCAGTTGAAGACCCATTAGAAGAATTATCATGTACATGATTTGGAGTTGGTCGCGATTGTTCATGCTCTTAAGATCTGGAGGCATTATTTTTATGGGGTGTTGCTGCTTTGGAGACTTCAAGATACACCTGCCCGTGCCCGCAGGCCTCATAGTCCCCTTCTATCCCGTTCTTTTCTTATTTCTTTATATTTTGATAGACAGTGATGTATAGGATTATTCTGGTACTATATCTAGAGCTTGTGACTTATATCTCACCAGGTATTGGGATTATACGTATTGAGTTTTGGTAGATTCTATTTATTAAAATATTGGAATGTTCAAGTTTTAATCTCTTATTTAATGTTTCCACATATTGTTAGGCTTACCTAGTCTCAGAGACTAGGTTCCATCACGATATCCTACAGAGGAAATTAGGGGTCGTGACAACAGGTGTGGAATGCAAGGAATATGGACATCCTCACAGGGTGAGGCACTTAATAGGGAGAGCCTCTCAGCTATGCAGGAGACAGTGACAAGGCTTACATCCGAGCTAAAAGCGGCCAAGGAAAGAGAAAGGCTTAGAGATGCTCAATTCCTTGGTATGCAAGCTCAGATCAGAATTCTCCTTTCTACTGAAGCTTTTTCGTTGCCCCGGTCTCGTGAGTCATGCCAGACGCTCGACCTCCACGTGATCTTTCCTCCCGTCCTCCCCGTGATCGTTCTGCCCGTCTTCCACGTGATCGTTCTGCTCGTCCTCCACGTGTTCATTATTCCCGTCTTCCACAAGACCGTTCTTGCTGTCTTGTAGATGAAAATTCATCAAATAGTGGTGATGCTATAGAAAACACCATTTGACCAATACTTTGACATACTTTGAACTAGACTAATAGAACTTGTTTTGAATTAGAATGAACATTTTTTAACTTGTTGTAATTACTTAGTTTTTGATTGGTTTTGAATTGTGATGTTTAATTGAACTTGTTAGTTTTAAAGTATTAATTGGATGTTTGGTTGGATTTGTGGTGAATTTGGGGTTGTTTGTGGTAAATTGGGAGTTATTTGATGTGAATTGGGGGTATTGGTATGTTGTTTGAATTTGGGGTATTGGTATGTTATTTTCAATTGGTAGGTGGTGTAGCTATCAAAACATGCATTTTCTGCCAAAATTATTCTCAGAAAACAGACCGACCTTGGTCGGTAATTAAAACAAAATTGCAAAATAACGACCAATATTAATCGGTTAGTGCACATTGAATTCCCAGAAATTCAACATTATCGACCAACTTTGGTCGGTAAGTTGGCTTCCATGTCCAGATTATCAACCAGCGTTGGTCGGTACTATTAAATTTTAATTATTTAAAAAAATATATTTTTTCTTATATCAACCAACGTTGGTCAGTAATTAAAATATTATATGATTAATTTATTTTTCTTTACCGACCAAAGTTGGTCGGTAACCAAAATTATTAAATTTAGTACACCGACCAACGTTGGTCTGTAAAATTAAATTATTAAAATAATATTTCGACCAATATTGGTCGGTAAGTCGATTAAATTGTCAGATGATCGTGTAGAGCATATCGACCAAAGTTGATCGATAATTTCCGACCGACTTTGGTTGGTATGCTCTACCGACCTTTAAATTATTGACCACACGTAAATGATCGCGTTTTGGATAATTATTGGCCATTATCGATCGAATTTGAACGATTTTTTCGAACGATTTTAAGCGAATATTTAGCAGTGTTACTCATGGGAGTCAAACATGGAACTTCGCCATGAAAGGACGATGTCCTAATTACTAGACGAAAGGAACCAAAAAATTCATTCTTCTTCAAATTATATTGAATTAAAAATCTCATTAACAACAATATTTATTGGGCAGCCTCAAATCTTTATCTGAATTGCTTCTTTCATCGTCAAAGCGCCTATGTGCTAGCTCATATTTTCAAAATAAGAGTGCGGATTGGATTGTCTACTTTAAATAATTGAATATGAATTAAATTCTAGTATCACTTTTACTAATTTAACATAGGGACTTTTTCGTATATATACAAGATTTAAACTTATCTACCCGATTTTGTCTAAGTTTTTATATCTACAGGAAGCAACAAAAGATTTTTACAAAATATATACAAATCCGGTCAAAATCTACAATTTATCTACAACATACGTACACATTTTTTGTACAGAACCCGGTCAAAAACTACAATTTACATA
Source organism: Nicotiana tabacum (assembly GCF_000715075.1). Lineage (NCBI taxonomy): Eukaryota > Viridiplantae > Streptophyta > Magnoliopsida > Solanales > Solanaceae > Nicotiana > Nicotiana tabacum. The sequence goes on from NC_134103.1 coordinate 22,208,524, forward strand.
CAATTTATATACAACTTATATATAATTATGCAAGTTGTAGATATTTTGTATACCGTTTCTACATTCGACATACAAAATATATACAATTTGTTCATGTCTTCTTTTTCGAGTTTCAATCTGACAAAACTACCTCGAATCTTCACCAAATTGTCTCAAATTTGAGATATAAATTCCAACGGATATTCCCAATCATTTGCAACAACACCCAATCCAAACAAAAAATAACTTCATAAAATTTCGTTTTTGAATTCAAAGCTTTGAAACTTTTTAATGGCTGTCAATGGAGTTTTTAATGGATTAACATAGTTTTCAATTCAATCTACTCGCTTCTAATTAATACTATTTTGTTTATTGATTCCAAAAAGCTAAAAAAAAAATGATAACTAAAATGATTCTCTTCATCAGAGCTAATTTTTTTCTTATTTATTTTTTAGTTTTCATAGGATCTTAAGCAAGAACTTTGCTAGGTACTAATCTTTTCTCTTTTTTCACTTAACACTAGTATCATTTCTTCAGTTAATCCACATGAAGATATTAATATAAGAATACTGATAGAGAATGAGAGAGAGATCGAAGAGAGAGAGCGAAGAGGGAATTCTCTATTCAATTCCTAATATAATAGAATACTCATTAATACTAATTTGTATATAATTGGTAAATTGTATATCAATTTGTAATTTAAGTTAAAACTTAAACAGTGATGGTAAATAAGTTTCTAATGTAATAGATATAGGAAAAATTCCCTTTAACATATAGTGTTATATAACATAGTCTATATTTTTGTGTGTGCACATACATATTACTCCATATATAATATATGTATTATATTTTGTATCTTATATATTTCTTAAGCTCTTTTATTCTCAAGAAATTAAAACAAAATTTCGCCGAACTTTGTTTTATTTTGAGTTGTTTCTACTAAAATTGTTAACTTTTTTCCGATTTCCAAATTCAGTTTTTTTCAATCTTTTAAAAACTCAAACTAGTACAGTATTTGTATTTTGAGTTGTTGAAAGATTTGTAAAAACTAGCTTGGAAATTTAGGAAAAAGGTGTCTTTCAGAAACAACTCAAACAAACACTTTTCAAAAAACAAAATGAGTTTGCAAACTCAATTTTCGCAAAATTTCAGACTAATGCCACCTTAGGGGCAGTTTAGCCTTAAAATTTTGATTTTTTCTCGAACAATTTACTTTTTCTGGAATCAATGTTTGACCATGAAAAATTCAAATTTCACTTGAAGTTGAATTTCAAAATTTTGAAAAACTCCAAAAAGCTGTTTTCAAAATTTTCACAAAAATTTAAAAATAGCTCCAAATTGTATTCATGTCCAAATACAACTTTAATTTTTAAAAACCATTTTCACTAGAATTTTTTTTACTTTTTTCCTAAATTTCATAATTTTTATGTCCAAACGCCCACTTAAATTCTGCCTTTCAAAAGATAGTTTTCTACTTTCTTGGAACAATTTTATATGATGTACCTTAATTTTTGTAATCTCCTGTTCCCTCTATTCCATGTTTTAAATTGATGTTGTAGTACCACAACACAGTTGCTTTTGGGTAAACACAAGAGCTCCCGTGTGTATGTAAGAAAGATGATTAGGTCAGCCAAAGCATGTGTGTCAACTATCATTTGTAACAGAAAGTTGAGACATGCACATATTGCAATCTGGTATTTGATGATCGCATCTCTCTGTCACTGGTCCACCAAATTTTATGCGTATAACAGGGAAACTAGTTCTCTACATGTCCCCTCCTTTTCACTTTTTCACTTTTCATTTATTTTTTTGGAAAGGAGTTGGTTGTAGTATTAATTTTTGTATAACCATTCGGTATCCGGTAGTGATAAGTTTAACACCCATTGTCAAAAAATTACATTGTATAGGATATTCCGGTGTATTAATTTACTGCTATGTGTGGGATTTGAAAAGGATTGGACCAATGCACTCAAACCCGTGTCCTTCAAATCACATGACAATAACTTTACCGGTTACATCAAGTTTTCCCTTCAAAATAAACAAAAAAATATATGGTACTTTCGGTACCTATAAATTAAATCTTGAATATTCATAGTAAAATCTCTAACTTTGCCACTGCTGATATTCAATACACTGATTCAGCTAATACAGATGTACTTTAGTCTATGATGCGAAGGGGGTGGGAAGAAGGAATTGTCTTGTATTGAACTGTTGGAACAGATTCTGCTGAGGCCAAAGGATGAAAAACAGTTACCATAATTGAATGCATAAAATAGCAAGTTAAAAAGTTTGGTATTTCAAGACCTGAATTTTCTGCCTGTTTTTTGCAGGCTCATGAGAAAAGGATGTCTTCCATTTCCCCATTCTTTTGCTTTGTCCTTTTTTTGCCCCTCCTACACATGAAGTTTGTTTGCTTTTCCTATTGCCTTTGCCAAAAATTATGAACTTCACTGTTGTCACACAGTTTTACACTATTTCATCATATGATAGAGCTCAAATTTAAAGTAAGAAGTGACAGCACCTTGTTGTTGACAGTTTTGCAACACCAAAAAAAAAAAAAATACTTCAGTGCACTAAACTCCCGCTATACGCGTGATTCGATAAAAAGTCGGACCATAAAATTCTAGTATACACGATCTTACCCTGCATTACTAGAAGAAACTATTTTCACAGCTCGAATCTGTAACCTCCTCTGATCACATGGCAACAAGGATAGACTTCCTAAGGACTTCTTATCCTTTTTCATCATGTTTCAGTGTCACATTGACATAATATAACTGAAAGAAACTTCCCAATACAACTACTACTAGTTACATGCTAATACTGTTACCATTTCATTGGGACTCAAATGGGGGACCTTTTTTTTTGGTGTTTTTTCAACAACCATTTTCAGCATTCTTAAAACTTAAACATTATTTCAAGTGGCTCCTACTCCAAGAAAGTCTATAAATGGTGGAGGTGGTGCAATTGTATCACACTGATCACACTGGCTATTATCACTGCTGCTGCTTCTTCTGTCCTCCTTTACTATTACTTGTGATGGAATTTGTGCTCTTGCTGTTGTGACATTTGAGAAGTTGGAATAAGGAAACTGCAAATATTGTGACTGTTGCATACTATTCATCATCATCAACGAATCAGATGGAGGAAGAGAGTGGTGTTGAGTAATTATATTGGATGCTTCCCTTTGCCTTTCCCAAGATCTGCCTTGTTGGTTGAGAATATTCATCACATCATTTCCACAATTACCTTCACAAAAACAAGAAATCACTAATCATACAACAACAACAATATCTCACACGCCGCTTCTGAGAAGGCTGGTGTGTACGCAGACGTTAGAGAGGTTGTTTCCAATAGACCCTTAATTTAGGAAAGTATAAGTACCACATTAATGAAAATGTATACAAGAAGGGGTCAAGAAGCGATATAAAAGTAAAATAAAAACAACAAGATAGTAAGATGATCAACGATAAAAGAAAAAAATAATTAAACATAAAAACTTACTATCAACAAAAAAGCTAGACTGCGTGCAAATAAAAACCATTAAAAAAAGTTCTCATTTGTTAGTAGAGACATACATACTAGTAGCTAATAATGTATATCGATGCAGTTTTACAATTTTATCCATTATTTCAACTTGAAATAGTAAACTTTAAATTTGAAGTTGATAAACTGATTTTGCGGAGTGGTATAATGTCAAGAATTTCACACAATTAACCACGTGAAATTCATGTCCAAACACATTTTCAAACTTTCAAACACTTTTGTTTTCATTCTTTCAATTCTAACCAAATATTGTCCAAATTGAAAAAGTGTTAAAGAAAACAAAACAAAGGAAAGGAGAGGAGATATAAGAGTAATTTAAGTTGTGAAACAATGGTTAAAATTGAAAGAAACATACCAGGTAAAGTGTCAAAAGGAGCAGCAAATGGTGAGTAAGGAGAAAGGAGAGGGACATTGGTTTTAGTGCTAGGAATTGCTTCTCCAATAGAAGCAGCCATGTGGGGTGAACCATTTGGTCCATAAACAACCCAACCATTTGGACCATCATTATTAATTTTCAAACTGCCAAAAGGGTTTGCAGAATTTTGGCCAACACTGATAATTGGTGTTTGTGTTTCTCCTTTCATGGCTACTTCAGCAACTTCTTCGCTACTACTGACAAATAAGCTTGATTTTGAATCTATTTCTACTGTTGTTCTTCTGTAAATAAATTGGCCCATTTTTCTCCTTCTGTAAGCACTAGATTGTTCTCTATATTTTCTAGCCATTATTACATGCCAATGGTTTTTCACTGCATTATCTGTTCTCCCTGGAAATAGCCTTGCAATCATAGCCCATTTATTACCATACAATCTATGTGCTGCCATTAGTCTTTCCTCTTCCTCTTCTGTAAAAGCTCTTCTGTTGATTCTTGGATCCAACTGATTAAACCATCTTAATCTGCAGCTTTTCCCTTCACATTAACAACAAACTAAGCATTAAAAAATAACAACAAATCTAGTGAAATCCCACGAGTGGGCGTGCAGAGGGTAATGTATACGCAAACCTTATTCCTACCTCAGGAAGGTAAAGACATTGTTTCCGATAGACTCTCGGTTCTAAATTAGTGAAAAAGAATTTAAAGAAAAAAACACAAAGGGCAAAGAAACTTGAATTTTTTTTAAAAGATGGACATTTTTTTTACCTGATCTTCCTTCTAGTTTTTCTGCTATAAGGTTCCAATTCTGAGGGCCATAAATAGCAACAAGTTCTTTGAGTTTTGCATCTTCAGCAGGTCTCCAATGACCTCTAGCACAAAGTTTTGACTGTCCAGTCTCTGTAATTTCCTTGCCAATATTACTACTACTATTACTATTACTATTTAAAATAGTAGGAGTACTATGCATGGTAATTGGTTTCTCTTCATTGAAACAAGAAGCATTAAGATCAATGGTTTCATTATTTTCTTCACTAGTTTCTGCTTCATCTAAACTCTGAGAAAAAGCTCCTTTATTCCAGAAATGAAAATCCCAAGAACCCCTTGTCTTAGTACTCTCATTATCATGTTTTGGAGTAATGGAAAGTGAATTCATATCAGCAAAAAACATTCCCATTGAAGTAGAACTCATAGGAGAACAAGAAGAGGAAGAAGTAGATGATGATAATGACATGATATTTTGTGCTAAAGCTTTGATCTTGACAACATTTTTTTGAAGAATAAAACTGTTTGTAGCAAGAAAAGAGAAACAGCAATAAGTGTTTTTTCTAACAGAAAATCCTCAATCCCAACTCATATCACACGCCCTATTTTTTTCACAACTCGCTTACTTCTTCTCTGACTCTTTTAAGGGATTTTGTTTGTGTGTGTGTGTTTGACAAGAGAAGACATAACAAACCTGATGCTAACTGATCCCAAAAAGTTACCCCACTCTTATATAAACTCATCAATGGCTTTACTTGAAGGAATAGTGGAGTATGTTTCCTTTTTTTATGCCTAGAGCATTATTACTGCAGCATGTCTAAAATAAGTAAAATCAAAACGTTTGATTTGTCGATTTTAGTCATAAGTGGACATTAAATTATTTAGGTTAGCTAGGTTATATGGAAAACAGGCTAAAGAATATTTTATTGAAAATATAAATAGATAAATAAAATATATTTTGAATAATAATTTAATATGTTAAATGATATGGTCACACTATTTAATAGTATCAGAATATACACAGATCCTAAATTCTCTTACATAAAGTATAATTAAGTGAATAAAAGTATTTTTTATTTAATAATTTAACTTTTAAATAAAACGATAATGACACCTAACAAATACTCAGCAATTACTGGCGCAACTCTTATAACTTTACAAGAGAATTTTTCTTTTTTTAAAAAGGGAAATAGAAAAGGCAAACATGTCACTTGCACGTTGAGAGTGAGTCGGAATTTTTTCAATATTTTTTCTTGGGATTTTATCCTTTAATTTTTATCAATCTTGTCATACCGGGGGGGGGGGTTAGGGGATAGAAGGGGTTTTTAGGCTGTCTCACTCAACGCTGACAGGAAAGAAGCATATGGGGTTGATAGCTGCTAACCTGGTTTTGGTACAGGGGTCTAAGACACATCAATGGTGAAAATGAAGCTTTGTCACCTCCCCCACCCACTCCACCCCGACCCCTCTTCTCTCCAGCTATACTCCAACTCAAACTAGTCAAACTTCCAGCTCGGTCTATATATACTATAGTCTTTGCTTAACTTTGTAAAACTTTTATTACTATTAAGGGTTTGATGTTGTTATTCCCTTATTTGGTACTCTCTTCCTTTACTTTTACTTGTCACGTTTCACTTCTCAAGAGTTTATTTGACTAATCTTTGAAGTTAAATTAGATTAGATTTTTTTAATATTTTAAAATTAAAGATATTCGAAAACTATAAGAAAAGTACTATATTTGCAATTCGTCTCATATCAATATGGTACAAAAATACATGTTAAAATGCTGATCAGAGTTTATGTAGTTTGACTCTCGAAAATCAAAATATGACAAATAAAAGTGAATGGAGGAAGTAGTATTTTTTAAACTATTTATAACTAATACACGTATTAATTATATATTCTATTCAGTACTATTTTTATACATAACAAACTATGGCATTAACAATACCATAGTTTTTATTACCGGGATAAGCATGTATAAAGATATAATTGCCCTTTCAAAATCCTTTCCAAAGAAGGTGGAGGGTATTTTTATAAATAAATAGTAATTTTTAAAAATAATTATTTAATATAGGCCAAATACATAGGTAGCCCCTTAAAATTGTAACAGCTTTCCACTTTACTATTTATTCTTCAGCCTGTTCCATATAGCCACTTCAACCAACTTTTTAGTGTGTCACCCAAACACTAAAATTCCACGAGGCACATATAATGAGTGCATGAATTGTAAACAAATAGTTTGACATGGACTATTCCAATGGTAAAAAATCTAAAACCCATGTTATATTAAGCCATTTTCCCTTTTTTCTTATTCTCCATGCCCTAATTCAGCTTTTTCAACCCGAATTCTTTGCCAAAATTGAAAAACAAAATCAATTTGAAAGAACCCCTCCCCCTTCTTCGATTTTCAGTTGAAGCTTTCTTCGCATCTTCTCTCTCGCTCAATCTGTTGCTTGACAATGACTTAAAAATCAGAGAGGACTAATTCGAGTCGATGTGGTCGGGCATGTGCTTTGAAAATCTCATAGAGTTCGGCAAACTCAGGCACAAGGTATTTTGTATGCAAAATTGGCGTAATAAGTATATATTTAAAAATCTTGTTTGTTTCATTGATGTTTATATTTGTACGAAATAGCCAGTTTTTTAAATTGATTTATTGGGATATATTTAAAATGACAAAGGAGGATGTAACTACTTCAGATATTTTGAGGAGACATTTCATGACCAAGCAAATAAAGTTATTTGGGATTTGTCAAAGAGGGTCAAGGCCTTTGATCAAAAAAGGGAACGAGATAGACAATGGAGGAATAAGTTGTTGTTTGTTGTTCTATTACTTCCGTAATTATTTAACTGTGTTATTGTTCTTGCGATTGTTGATGTAAACAGGATTCGAAAGGGGCTGAAGGTGCTTGATAGTGTATTTATGGGATGGTTGTTAGTGTTTGATCGTGGTTTGTAGTTGGTGTCTTCTGTTCTTTGGATGTTGTTTGTGTAACAAGTTATTGTAGGATATTTACATTTGGCTTTTGATGTAATTCACAATGTTTGAATCATATTTTGGTCGCATTAGATCTAAGAAAAAGTTGTTGCTGGAATTCTGAGTTTGTGCTATTAGATACAAGAAATTGGTAACATTGTCTATGCTCCATACGATCTTAAAACCGATTCAAGTGTTCTGTAAGGCAACTAAATGGTAAGAAATTGATAACAAAATGGGATTTTGTGATCCAAACATCACAAAATTCAAAAAAAAATTCCATATTATAACCTCCACATATCCAGTTGTAAGTTGTAAACAATAAAGAAATCAGATTTGTTTCAATAGATAACTGCTTCAAACATAATAACAAAAGTGAATGAAATAACATAATCCAAAAAAGGTTCTACAAATATGAAAAAAGATTAGCACATTACAAGTACTCAAAAAATGACAAAATGAGGTTCAACAAATTATATTATATATTGCTGCAAATTACATTTACCAACAAGAGGCTCAACAAAAAAAAACTAGAGACTTTCAACTACAGAATCCAAGTCACTAAAGCTATTTCTTGGCAAATTTATCTATGATAACTTGAATTGACATTTTTTGTGGTGATTGTTGATTTGTGGGAGGTCCAACTTTGTTTCTTCGACATGCCCTCATTTACTGTAGTTGGGAAGTAGTAATTACATTGCCTCCATTCCATCTAAGTCCTGATAGTATAGTTTTATCACTTGGCTGCACAAGAGTGGTACTACTCAACCTACTCCCATGGTTGATAACCCTTTCACTATAAGTACCATGCTGAAAAGGTATAAAACCTTTACTATTAGACAGGAAAAGGTGAAAAAATAATAGAACTAAATGTTTGAATTGTACTCACATTAAGAACTGTCTTTCTAGTCTCTGGTTAGTGTAGCATCCAAATCCAACATGTCTTGGCCTTTTTTGGTCAGCAACATATGATTCTCCGACTTCTGGTTCACTTCCCATACCTTTTTTCACACCAGTTGAAGATCTTTTTCCTCTTTTATTGTACTCCTTCCTCCAGGAACAATTTAAGGAATTGTATCTGGAAATATATCTCTGGTAGGTCTAATTGTTGTACTACTACCCCCTTTTTTTGCCCCTTCCCCTGCCTCTTCCTCCAGTAGTTTCACCAGTTGTGTACCATTGCCTTTTCCTCCAGTAATTACACCAGTTGTTGCATTTTTGCTCCTTCCTCCAGTAGTTGCACCACTTGTTGTCCTTAAAGTAGCTGAAGACTCTTTAAGGCCACTCTAAAATGATAGAGAAACAAAAATACAATGAAGTTAAAGAAAAGGCAATGAAGAAATAATATTGAAAAATAACTGTATAATATAGTTCATACCCTTGTTGGACATCCTTTTTTTATTGTAGTCAACTTGATGTCATTGTGAACATGTTATTGTAACTCATTTTTTGGACAGCTTACCCTATTTATTTGCTGGTTCATTCCTAGCCTTTCTTCTATTTTTTGGGGTCTGCCTGGCATCGGCTTTGGTGCTAGTGATTCAATTGGAGAATTATTACTCATAGGCCACATCATCAAGCTAGGAATTGGCCGAATAAAGTGCCCATAGGTCTGTAGAAATTTATCATTTCTGTACCAGTGCTCCACATGTTCATCTAGATCCTTCTGTAAGTGATAATATGCACACACTGCATGTTTACATGGGATGCATGTCAACTTCCACAACCTACAAATGCAAGTCTTGAATGTAGTATTCACTATAAACCTTATCTCGTTCTGTTTGATTTCAAATCCATTCTGACCATTTCATATAATTGTGTACTGTCTAGCTAACTCTTTGTTCTCTTATATTATTTGCCTAGGCATAAGTAATTTATCTGAAATACACGTCTCAACAAACTTAATCATATCAACATGTCTAGCCATGATCTTATGCCTAATTTCCTCTTGAATGGTATTAATACTCTTGTGCCTACGGCCAATATCCATGAATTAAAGCCTCACACATGTTATTTTCTACTATGTCACACTTGGAATGCTCTTGAAAGAAGGCTCTGCATCATGCCTCCCTTGGATACTTCATAATGTTTTCACATATCTTATGTGAGCCAAGTCTCCTTATGTTGGAAACTTCTTTGTTGTATTTAAACACATAGCCTGCCTTTGAAACCTTCCAGAATTGTTTTCTTCTTTCTTTTCCACTCCATTTCTTTGACCAATTGAACCAAATGTACCTTGCACACATTCTGACTTTTGCTTCAGGTAACAAGTTTTTCACAACTGCCAAAAATTCCTACATAAAAGTACATACAGAATAAAATATTAAAAATTAAACCACAAAAAGGTACTACTTTTAACAAGCTAGAATAGCCAAAGATTTACCTTCTGCATATCTGCCATGACTGTTAAACCTTGACCATATCCCAGCGGTAGATCTTCCGTAAAGTGTCCAATGAACCAGCTCCATAACAGTTTGGTCTCATGGTGTACACAAGCCCATGCAATAGAAAATATCTGTTGGTTCCCATTTCTTCCTACAACAAGTAATTCACCTTTGCAATGTCCCTTTAGAAAACATCCATCAAAGCCAATGATCTTCCTGCAACTTTCTAGCCAACCTTTCTCCAATGCATCAAAAAAAATTAAAAGTAGTTAAATAATTTCTTACCGGGTTCTGATTCTCTGTCAATTTCTACCCAACAAGAGCTACCAGGATTTGTTTCTTTAATATTATCAACATAGTCACAAAGCCTGGCAAACTCCAACTTTCAATCCCCCCATAAACTTTCAAAAAACTATTTGTTTGGCCCTATAAGCAAATGTTCTTCCTACATACAATCCCAAATTCTCTTAACAAGCTTCTGAATTTCCAAGATCCTCATATAAGGGGAAGCAATTAGCTATTTTTTGAATTTGTTAGCAATGTACTTGGAATTGCACAACTTATTTGTGTTCAATGGTTGACACTTGTGAACATGGTATTTTTTCACTATAAAGTCATTAGAATCCCTATCAATACTAGCGAATAACCCTCATTTACATCTTTTATGTTTATACCTTACCCTTACCTTATGCTTCTTATTGGGTCTAAGCTTCAGTTGAACCTTATATTCAATTGCATAATCAGTCACTGCCTTCCTAAATATCTTAGCATTCTCAAATATCATGCCCAGTTCAAATATGAAAACGACCCAGTCTAGGTCATATCAAATATTTGTGCTCTTCCTTTTTCTTGGAATGTCAACATCTGGCTCAAAATCCACATCCAACTCTTCACTAGTGTCATCACTTCCAACATCTGAACTATCTATAAATTTCCCATCACCTCCTAATTTGCCAGCATATTTATCTCGTTTGTTCACCCCTATATCTTCAAAACCTTTATCAATTCTAGCTTCTCATATTGGTACTCCAACAGTTTCATGTTGTTTCTTCCTTCTACTAGCCTTCTTTTTATTTCTTCTATCATTTCTTAAGACTCTCAACTCTTCATCAATCTCACTATCATCCTCATAAGGAATTTCATCTATATGTGACTCACTATTATCCACATCTAATTCAACCCCTTCTTTACCACCAATACTTCATCTTTTACAAGAACAAAATCATCTTTCTCAGCAGTAACATCCTATACACCACCAACATTAAGTTCTTCAGCCGAAAAATCTTCTACAGCATGAGCTTCTTCAAGCGGAGGCTCTTCAATAAGTTGTTTTGTATTTATATTATCTGGAACACCTTCAATTGTTGCCCTACATAACTTATTTGTTGAGTCACTACTATCTTGAGTAATTGTTGGTCCACATAAATAGCCAGCTAGGACAAATCTGTCAATAACCTCATCAATAACATGTAAAACATACACATTTAATTCCACATCCTTACTGTGGCAACTAATATTATATAATTGTTCATCATTTTTTATCAACACGAATTCTTTAGTATTAGGGTTAAAAACATAAAAAAGAAAACCCTATAGATGCGTACCCTAGCCCCCTTGTATAATAACCAAATTCAATAAGGGAGAAATGATCCTGATCGATAGAAAATTCGTTCACCTCTATACTGGTGACATATTTTGCATTTGGAGATTTGGTAAAGGTTCCACCATGATAAAAGCGTATAAGAATAAAGTTGTTTCCAAACATACTTTACCCTACATTGAGAAAGACAAAGCAAGAAAAAATAAAGGCAAGTAAGAAAGACGACAAAAAAGAAGAGAAAAAACTCGAACTTTGGGTGTGAGATTCCAAAACCCACATTACTAGCATGCAACCACAATAAACAACAAATAATTGTGTATAAATATGTAAGTAGAGCCTTGCTTACCAGTAACAAAACGAAGAGAAACAAATACAAGATGGCGGATTTGGGAGGATGAAGAAGCGGTTCGTAGTGAAATTCGTCGGGTTAGGGTTTTTGTTTATTTTACGGACTGATGGAGGTAAAAAAAAAATAGGGATGAGTAATTCCTTATTAGTGTATAATAAATCATTGTGGCGGGTCAACTCGGTATCCAAGTGAATTACGTGGACAATATATTCACATGGCATACATTTATTCGGCTGAAATTACACATCGATAATGCTTCCACACACGTGGTTTTGTTTTAGTATGGTCAGGATTTTAGTGTTTAAGTGACACACTAAAGGGTTGGTTGAAGTGGCTATATGGAACGGACTAAAGAATAAGTAGTAAAGTAAAAAGTTGATACAACTTTAAGGGTTGCCGATGTATTTGGCCTATAATATATGTTATTTTTAATACACTAAATCAAAGAGTCGATAAGAAATAATCTCAGCATGACTAATCTCAGCATTACTAATACATTATATTTAGTACTATTCTTATATACCCTACCAAACAATCCCTAAGGGATTTGGTGAATAAATAGGATTTTTCCGTCATCAACCAAAGAACTCATGTTCAAGTCAAACAATTATGGTAGAAAGTGTTTATCCAGTAAAAAAGACATTATGTAACGCGAAATTTAGATTAGTTGAGTAGCTGATTTTAAGGATACTGTTTAGAATATATTCAGCTCTTAAAAACTATTTAAAGTTTAGCCAAATTTAAAAAATTCAGACTATTATTGCTGCTACGGCTTCTTCTTCCTCCTCTTCTTTAAATTCTTCCGCTCCTTTAATGTTTAAACTCATCAAATCTGCATTCGAAATGCTTAATGAGTTTGTATTACTAGGTCTTTGTTTATTAGATGCTTAAAGTTTCTGGAATGCAATGTTCAATGCTTATAAAAGAAGAAGAAAATTGATCCAAGATGTTAGTGACAAAATTGAGGGAAATTTAAATTGCCAAAGCCTAACTTTAGACCACCGTTTGAAGTTCAAACTGTCATTTAAACTTCAAACCTGAGGTTTGATATTTGATTTTGAGGCGTTTAAACTTTAAATACTTTATAAATTTTGACTATTTTTTTAAATAACAATTCTAAAAATGGCTATTATGCACTTTGTCCGTTAGTCAGGTCAGTGAGTTCGAATATAGATGATTAAGCCATAAAAGATCACTTAAAAGAAAACTACATATAATCTATTATAAAACTTAAAATTAGTGATCTACAATAAATAAGGCAAGTTGCCTGCCTGATAGTGACACTCATTGTACAATAGATTAACTAGTTAACTAGTAGAAGTAATTAGTTTGCAGTTTTAGATTAACTAGTTAACTAGTAGTAGTAATTAGTTTGCAGTTTTAGACTTTAGTACAGTTGAGTGCTTTCCATATTGACACATTTGGTAAAATTGGAAAGAGATTAGCCTGACGTACATAGCTAGCTAGAGTAAGCTAGACTCAGCTAGAATTTTTTTTTTTTTTTTTTGGCATAATCATGAAAAGAATAGTAGTATTACTTACTTTGCTTTCACCATCTATGGATCTAAACTCTACATGCAACTGCCCTAACAAAATGATTGAAAGCAAATTCATATAGAGGTGGATATATGGTGGACATTCTAATAATTATATTCTAAGCGGTTGAGATCACAACTCTAATAATAAAATTTGATAGTAGAAGAATATCTTGAAGTAATTAAGTTGCCAAATAAGGCAAAGCAAATTGAGATTCGAAAGGTTACTACAATCATTTTTACTGATATTGCTATCCTAGGAGTATTTAATATCTTCTTTTATATGGGGACTTGGATCAAGATGTGGAGTTTTTTGGGATCTGGAAGATTAATTAATTTGAAGACCTTTAACAGTCCTCTCCATTACTTAATTATCCCCCCCCCCCTCCAAACATGTCATCCGTGTACCAAGCTCCCATTATTCGCGGGGTACAAAAAAGGTCCGAAACATAAAGGTATATTGTACGCATGCAGTTTTATCCTGTATTTCTGCAAGAGATAATTTTTACGGTTCGAACCCATGATCTCTCGGTCACATAGCAGTAACTTTACTAGTGACGTCAAAGCTAATGGAAACATTTCATTATATTTAATAGGATTATAACAGAAGATTTTTGGTAATATAACAATGTCTCAAAATAGGAGAATCAGCTGCGAGTTTTCCCGGAAATGTTTCAAAAAAATAAAATAAAAAATAGGAGTAGATGATACAATTCATAAAGAGTAAAATGGTGGTACTTGTTTTCTATTCTTGTAATCCACTAGCCCATAAATCATGATGAAATGTCACAACAAAGTAACCTAATTCATTTGTCTTTTGTTTCTTGTTGATTAATGTAGTATCCAATGTCTATTTATATGTTCAGGATATCTATCTTATGAGGTGAAAGGTCCCTCAAACTTCTTGCTTAACTACTCCATCCTTTGCACAATCTAAGTGTTTTTTTTTTTTCGTACATATTAAGAAATTCATCTTTTAATATTAATTAGTAATAAATTAATTATATTAATCTTTTATTATCTCTTCAAATAAACACTCCTAATACATACATCAATATTATTTACTCCTAGGGCAATGTAGGAAAAAAATAATTAATTTATTCTTGAACTCTGAAAAAATCAGATATTTTGGACTACAAGAAAATACTAAAAAATCATTTATTGTATACCGGAGGGAGTATAATTATATAAAAGAATTAATTTCCTGCAGGAACATTGTAAAATTTTTTACAGTATCGCTACCATTTAACTAGTTAGAGTAGATTATGGACTCTTCTATTTTTATTTTTCCGAGGTTTTTTACTCTTTAGTCTTTATCAATTTGACTAGATTAGACGGACTATAAACAATATTTACACTTATTGAGGAGTAATTTGAATGGGTAACAAGTTATTCTAGGATTAATTATCCTGAAATTAGTTATCTTATCTTTTTATTGGGATAAAAAATTATTACAATTTTGGGATAACTAATTTCGTGATTAGTTATACCACGATTTTATCTCAACCAAACATGAGATAAACTCATCTAAAATTTAATTTCGAAATTAATTATCTCTTATCTCTCGTACCAAACGAGCCCTAAATGTCAACTTAACTGGATATTATAAAATCATCAAGTCATTTACAAATTAGCCTTAAAAAGTTATAAAGTACCCATAAAGTGGTCATACAATTCCCTAAAAAAGGGTGATGGTTGACTTGTAAGAACATAATTATCTCAAATTATGCCGAGCATATAAAAAATTAAAAAAAAGTATTGATCTCTTATCATCGGTTACAATTTAAATGAAAGAAATTGACAGTATAAAAAATCTTATACCTTTAATTATCAATCGCGTGTGTTATATTTTTTGAATTATTTTATCTGTTTCAATTTAAATAACACACGCCATATTTATGATCATATATAGCACCACATTGACGAAATGGGAATGGAAGCTTGTTGCGGCCAAATGCACACGCAAGTATACGCGATCGTCAAGTAATAAAGTGATTAAAAGTCGGATGTCGAACCCACGAGAACTTGTGATTAACTATTAACTAAATTAGACTATCCTAATTATCTAAACAAGAATTAAACCTAATAATATTTGATTCTAAATTAATTAAATAAAAAAATATAAATAATGAACTTTGAACAGAGAAAGAGCAGATTTTTATGATATCAATGTAATGAAAACGATCTAGGCTTATGGGCTATCTAACAATCCTATTGTATTCTTCAATTGAATTGACTGCTAATTTATCTAGCTTATTGGTTGATATGGTTAATATTGCTCATAAGAATCTGTCGAGTTCTTACTCGCCTATTCAAGCTAACCTAACGCCTATATGTTTATGGAGTTAGAATCAACAAGAACGCATTTATAATTCCTGTAAATCAACCAAGCGTGGCAATTAGGTATATGGCTATCCTAACCATGAATCCGTTCCCCGATGCCCGAGTTTAAGAACTTGCTCTACTCAATCCTATATGCAATATAGAATTCTCACTTTCGAGTTCAATTCTAGATTCGTAGATAGTATTCAATTGGTGATCAAGCAATTAAATAATTAAGCGCAAGATTGAATAAATAAACCAATATGATAAATCAAGAAAGCAAAATCAATATCCGAATAACAATAGTCATGAAAGAACCACAACCCTAGAACGTGAAGTTTAGCTCCACATAGACATGATAGCCAAACAACAAATCATATAAAGAAACATAAAAATTACTAAGTTTGGTGGAAGAAAGATGGAACTTGATGAATTTCGGCCTCCACGGCGGCTCTATGCTTGTGTTTTTCTCTCAAAAACGTCCTCCCCCTTAAAATAGGTTTAGGTTGGCTTTTATATGAGTTGGGGCATCTGGAGGTCGAAATAATCGAGTCCTAGTTGAAAAAGGCTACTTTTCCGTCTTGAGCATCCAGGGCAGCGTGGGGCACTAGCCCTGGCGCTCATATATTTTAGCTGTTGTAAATTGCGCCACAGCAGTGCCACACGCTGGCTGTGGCCCTCAAATTTTATTTTTTGCCTATTTTATCCCGATTTCGCTCCAATTCGCGCCCTTTCGTCCCAAATTGCATTTGAATGATCCCTACACATAGAAATACTAAAATTTAGCACAAATAATTATATTAAACATCTCAAATCGTCGAGACATGATAAAAAATGTGAGGCAATATACATCAAAATATGCATACATTAA
The DNA here is from genome assembly GCF_000715075.1 of Nicotiana tabacum. Lineage (NCBI taxonomy): Eukaryota > Viridiplantae > Streptophyta > Magnoliopsida > Solanales > Solanaceae > Nicotiana > Nicotiana tabacum. The sequence continues at coordinate 22,225,228 of NC_134103.1, forward strand.
GCCAATTATCAACATATACTTAAACATTGCTCGTCCTCGAGTCAACCAACAAATAACTCTATCTTTGAGCACTCTATACCAATGACCATGGATGATAGCAACAATTAAACTCTAGAGTATGCAATCACCACACACTTCCCTTTAACTTATGCCATACTTCAAAAATATTCAAACAAAGATAACATGCTCATAACAATCCTAGCCTCAAAAACCGACTCAATGTCACAATGCACTCATGGCTTGAACACCCATTATTCTAGAAAAGTCTAATCATGTTACCTATCCCTCGTGAAACTATGTGCCCTCACAACAAAAGAAAAGAGGGTAAAATCAATCCACACATTCAAATCTCATGCTCACATATATCAAAGAAAATTGCTCACTCTCACAAAAGTAGTCACATGCATGTAATTGGTACCATATGCTTGCCCTTAATGTAAATCTCTACTAATGTAAGCTCGCTCGATCTAAAATCAATTAGAACTTTTTCATGGTTGTAATGTGGGCTAAGGGACGGGTAGGATATATTTTAGGAATAATGACTCAACCTCCTAAGCACTTTAACACATCACCAAATAACTTAAGCGCAAATTCTTCAACACCACTTTAATTTCACAAATAATATCACCCCAAATAATATTTTCTCTTTCTTTAAGCACTACTTTAATTCATATCCATTAGCAAGAACAAGACAATAATTTATTCATCTATATTTTTCTTCTTTTTTTTTTTTAGATTTTTCTCTTCTTCTTTTTTTTTTCTTTTTCAATTTCTGCTAGTGGTGTATTATTTTATAAAATAAGTGCACCCTTCTTTGTTTCATTGGTTTCACTCAAAAGCCACCCCACACTTAGTCCTTTCTTACTTCTTTTAGCGCTCATTTCACAATTAAAGTGCTTTAAGAGATAAAAGGACTAAAACAATGTCAATTAAGAACAAAAATAGTATATGCTTGTAATATGGGTGTCAAATAAAAACTATATGCTCAAAAGGGGTAAGTAGGGATAAATTTTATTTGTGATAAGCATTTAAGCTCAAAAAGATCAAAGAAAGACTAAAATTATTTTTCAAACCAAGCATCACCTAAAATTTCGCTTCAACTCACATACCGGGCAAGTTCTAGACACAAGTACAAAAACATGAACTACACAAAAACCTCACCACACATGGCACATGACTCACTAAGGACGGTCCCATTCCGACTCTCAAACAATGCAAGTTTTTACGGAACCGCAAGATATTAAACATTAAGTACAAAGTGAATATAAGTCAAGAAAACGAGACATAGGCGCCACAAAACATGCTATCCAATTTATAAAGGCATCATGATCAATTTTAAAACATAGGGAAGGTACTACACATGTCAAAGCCTAAATATGCTACTATCAAACAAGTCAAAGGTGCCTAGGTTCATCATTCTTCCTCCATTTATTTTCTATATCCTACTCTAAAAATAAAAATAAAAATTACTACTCGATTTAAGCTACATCCCATGGAAAAGAACCGAGGCACAAAGAAAAACTACGGAGGATTATTGCTACAAAAAAAAACATGTTTTTGGATTTTTTTATTTTTCAATTTATTTTTTGTTTAGACTTAAATCCCTCAAGAAAATTGTCTAGGAGATCCATTGTCGGGAAAAGTTCAAAAATAAAATTTTAATTTTTTTTGTTTTTTTCTTCTTTTTAATTAAGCTACTAAAACTACTACTACTATACTACACCATTAATTCTACTAACTATGCTATTAAAAATAAGAAGCTAGCTAACAATAAAAAGATAAGAAACTAACAATATACTAATATAATACTATACAAAGAACAGAGAATCTTTCACCCCACACTTAAAAGAGTGCAGTGTCCACAATGCACAAATAAAGTAAAAATAACAAGGGTGAACAAGAAACTCCCTAAAAGTCCAAAGGCCTAAGCAATAGCAGCTCACAGGTTACTTAGACTTCTCCCAAGGATGGTCCATTATGTGGGTACCTCACATTAGTTCCAACCGACTAGCTCACTTTTACACACTTCCAATGGCTTTGCTTCCTATGCTCAAAATCCTACAAAATAAAATAACACTACAAAAATAATACAATAAGAAAAAAAAATTAATCAAAACTAAAAAAAAAAGTAAAGTTGGGTTGCCTCCCAACAAGCGCCTAATTTAACGTCGCGACACGACGTGAACCATTTTTTGCCTCCACCACGAACTTATGAATTGTACCCCTAACATGCCATCTAATCTGTGGCTATGCTCCGTTGGTGGGGCTACAAAGATAACCAGGCCTAATAATAAAATTTCAATCTACACTTCTCGGCTTTTAGATGAGGAATGTAATTTTTGCTTTTTAGCACAACAAATTCAAGAATATAGGCACTCTCATCCTCACCCTTTGACTCTCTCATAGGCTCAGATAGCTTGATTACTATCTAAACACAATGTGAAAAAATAATTGGAATGGGGTCTAATGCGCCCTAACTCATGAATTTTACTACTATTTGCATCCCCATATTCACATACACTCAAGTCTCCCAAAGTAATGTTATCTACTCCCTCATAGGACTCTAGAGTACTCTTCTCAATATTGGCATCCTCAAGAAAAACATGGTCTAATGATTGGTATTCTCATTTTAGCTCCTCAATTTGGTCTAGAAGATTTTTTTCATCTTCACACAACTCATCATTAAATTGTTGGGCGTTACACGCATCAACCTTTGCATCCAAGTTATGCACAACCAAGCCAAAACTATTAAATTCTTGTGCAAGATCAACTCTCTCCTTAGACCAATCATTCACCAACGTTGTTAAAAGACAACGTCGTTCCGTATATTCGCTTAATCGAGAATATCTGTCCCAATACCAACCCTTACTCCCATATTCAAATTCAGACCTCCCAGAGTTCAGGGCATGACAAGACCAAAAAGATGGGCCATAAAAGTCTTCCGTCAACCAAGCGTCTTCATCAATAATCTTACCTCTGGATACTTCATCCCTAGATATCATGTTGAGAGAACTAGAAACATACTAAGAGAAAAGTTAAATAGTTATAAAATAAAAAATATTTACAAAAAGAAAAAAATATAAAGTTAAAAATAAAAGTCTAATCTAGAAAGATAGCTAATTCTAAGTCCCCAACAACGGCACCAAAAACTTATTGCGGCCAAATGCACACGCAAGTATACGCGATCGTCAAGTAATAAAGTGACTAAAAGTCGGATGTCGAACCCATGAGAACTTGTGATTAACTATTAACTAAATTAGACTATCCTAATTATCTAAACAAGAATTAAATCTAAAAATATTTGATTCTAAACTAATTAAATAAAAAAATATAAATAATGAACTTTGAACAGAGAAAGAGCAGATTTTTATGATATCAATGTAATGAAAACGATCTAGGGTTATGGGCTATCTAACAATCCTATTGTATTCTTTAATTGAATTGACCGACTAATTTATCTAGCTTATTGGTTGACAGGGTTAATATTACTCATAAGAATCTGTCGAGTTCTTGCTCGCCTATTCAAGCTAACCTAACGCCTATATGTCTATGGAGTTAGAATCAACAAGAACGCATTTATAATTCCTGTAAATCAACCAAGCAAGCAATTAGGTATATGTCTATCCTAACCACGAATCCGTTCCCTGATACCCGAGTTCAAGAACTTGCTCTACTCAATCCTATATGCAATATAGAATTCTCACTTTCGAGTTCAATTCTAGATTCGTAGATAGTATTCAATTGGTGATCAAGCAATTAAATAATTAAGCGCAAAATTGAATAAATAAACCAATATGATAAATCAAGAAGGCAAAATCAATATCCGAATAACAGTAATCATGAAAGAACCACAACCCTAGAACGTGAAGTTTAGTTCCACATAGACATGGTAGCCAAACAACAAATCATACAAAGAAACATAAAAATTACTAAGTTTGGTGAGAGAAAGATGGAACTTGATGAATTCCGGCCTCCACGGCAGCTCTGTGCTTGATTTTTCCTCTCAAAAACGTCCTCCCCCCTTAAAATAGGTTTAGATTGGCTTTTATATGAGTTGGGGGCGTCTAGGGGATGAAATAACCGAGTCCTAGTCGAAAAAGGCTACTTTCCCGTCTTGAGCGTCCAGGGCAGCGTGGTGCGCTAGCCCTGGCGCTCAAATATTTTAGTTGCTGTAAATTGCGCCACAGCTAGTGCCCCACGCTGGCTGTGGCCCTCAAATTTTACTTTTTGCCTTTTCGTCCCAAATTGCATCTGAATGATCCTTACACATAAAAATACTAAAATTTAGCACAAATAATCATATTAAACATCTCAAATCGTCGAAACATGAGCAAATATATGAGGCAATATAAATCAACATATATATACATTAAGCCAATTATCAAAGCCTACTCTCTAATTTCGTTCAAACCCCAATATTAATTAATCAATATAAAATGTTGATGAAGATATGTGAATAAAAAGCAGTAAATTATGAAGATTTTACCCACTTACTTTACCAAACCTAATGGCAGACGTTTTGGCATCATTTAAGAAGGGGAGGCAGTGTAACAGGAATGTACAACATTTTCAGTGAAGACAGACGTTTCTTGGTCAAAAACTTTGAAAAACCTGACTTCATATGGGAAAACTACCCAACTGAAAATATCACAAGAATAAAAGTCTTTAAAAAGATAACTCCCCATTTTCAGTTACTTCCAACTTCAATAACTCATCTCACTTAGCTATGGTCCCATGTTTTCAAGGCAGAGTAGAGTTAGAGTTTTGCTTAGAATTTTATAATTTTTGCTTATATCTTGTATTTGTATTAAAAATTTTATTAAATATGTATAAATAATTAATTATGAACTCAGTAATTAAGATAAACTGTGAGTTCGTTTTGATTTGTGTCTTATTTCACTTTTTAATTTGTTAATTAAAAAAATCATCTTTTTATATATAGTAGGTTTTAAATTCTACTATATTTGTATTAATACCCATAATTAAAGACTTTATATAAATGGCATATCATACTTAAATGCACAAGATTTATAGAATATTTTCAATGTATTATGCACATTTAAGATCACGAGAGCAAAGATTCTCTTTACATTCTTAAACTTAGTGAATAATCAAACTAAAATACATAAATTAATTTTAGAAAGCATCAATTCTCTATTAATCAGGAGTTGGACATGAATACTTTAAGGGCTAGTTTGGTACGAGAGATAAGGGATAATTAATCCTAAAATTAAATTTGAGATAGATTTATTTCATATTTGGTTGGGATAAAATTATAGTATAACTTATTTCGGGATTAGTTATCCCGAGATTATAATATTTTTTTTATTCCTGTAGGAGGGTGGGATAAATAATCTCGGGATAACTAATTCCGGAATAATTAATCCTGGAATAACGTGTTTCTCAACTGTCACGACCCAAAATTCCACTAGTCGTGATGGCACCTAACCCAACCCGTTAGGTAAGCCAATTTTCACCTATCCAATTCCAATGAAATTAATTAAAAGAAAATATCTAAAACCAATACATCTCCTCAAGAACTGGTAGTACAAATCATGAGATTCTAAGAATAGAGTGTACAAAGTGAAAATGAAATAAATACATAGCCTGTTTGAATAATACATAAACAGAGCTTTTATAAATCTAAGGCTGCCCTAAACAAGAGGCAGCTACAACAGGAACGCAGGTACATCTTCAGATCCCGCAACCATCGAGCACAGCAACAACGGCAGCCAATATCTACACGCAATGTGCAGAAGTGTAGTATCAGTACAACCGACCCCATGTACTGAGTAAGTAACAAACCTAGCCGTAGGTTGAAAGCAGTGACGAGCTTCTACCAAGGTCGGGTCCAAAACTACTAGTCCACAACAGTCCATAACAACATAAAGCAAATAGTACCAGAAGAAACACAGAGATAAAAATGCTCAGTCAAAACATGATTTAAAAAATAATAGTTCTTCCTTTTAAATACATCAGTAAAAACTCAAATCGTTTGCCGAAGTTGCCAAAAATTTGAATAATTTGAGAACAGTAATTCTTCCAAAAATCATTTCAATAGTAAATAAAATATCTCATTTTGTTTTCCAGATATCCAGTGTAAAATAAATGCATCACTATGCCCATCTGTCAACATGTATGAAAAATCATGAATAATGTGATACCGTACAGCATGAGAAAAATACATTTCTATGCATATATGTCATGTGTGCATGTCAATGCAATGTAACTCAGAGATTGCACTCATGTACTCATACTCTCTCACAGTACTCAATCTCATTGTCTCGTATTCTCTCTCACCAAGCTCAGCACACTCAATCACTCAGCGCTATACAATACCTGTTGCGATGTGCAGCCCGATCCTGATTTTCTCTGAAAATCTGAGCTCTAAATCGTTAAAAATGGAAAATGGTACGAACTGAACTTAAACTTTATGTCCAGGCCTTTCTTCTTCGCGAACGCGACAGGTTCCTCGCGTTCGCGAAGCACAACTCGACTGCCCACAAATTTAACTCTTCGTGAACGCGACCGTGGCTTCACGAACGCGAAGCTTTGCAAATCTTACCCTTCACGAACGCGAAGCTTTACCAGCTCAGACCTTCGCGAACGCGAATGCCACCTCGCGAACGCGTAGAACAAGAACCCGGGGTCCCCAATCGCCTCACTCCTCTTCGCGAACGTGACACCTCTCACACGTTCATGATGCACACATAGACCATACCTTCGCGTTCGCGTCCTCCTCTTCGCGAACGCGAAGAACAAAATATCACACTCAGAAAACACTCTTTGTGAACGCGAGGGCCCACTCACGAACGCAAAAGAGAAAATCAGAAAAATGTAACAACACATATCATCAATCTCATTAAGGCCAAAATTGATCCGTTAACCCCCCGGAACTCACCCGAGCCCCTCGGGACCTCAACCAAATATAACGATAAGTCCTAAAATATCATACGGACTTAGTCGAACCCTCAAATAACCTCAAACAATGCTAAAATCATAAATTAAACCCCAATTCAAGCCTAATGGACTTTAAAATTTCTAGTTTCTACAAACGACTCCAGAACCTGTCAATTCACATCCGATTGACCTCAAATTTTGCACACAAGTTATAAATGACATAACGGAGGTATTCAAATTTTCAGAATCGGATTCCGACCTCGATATCAAAAAGTCAACCCCCCGGTCAAACTTTCCAAAAATTCAACTTTCGGCATTTCAAGCCTAATTCCACTACAGACCTCCAAATAATTTTTCGGACACGCTTTAAGTCCAAAATCACCATACGAAGCTATTGGAATCATCAGAATTAAATTCTGGAGTCATTTACACATAAGTCGATATCCGGTCACTATTTTAACTTAAGCTTTAAACATTGGAACTAAGTATTCCAATTCATTCCAAAACCTCACCGGACCCGAACCAATTACCCCGACAAGTCACACAACAACTGTAAAGCCCAATTTGAGCAGTAAATGGGGATACGGGATTATAGTACTCAAAACAACCGGTCGGGTCATTACATTATCTCCCACTTAAACATACGTTCATCTTCGAACGTGCCAAGAGTTATTTCCAAGCCATCAAATCACTGTTCCATCTTACCACACATGTACTCAGGGGTGAACCCACGTTACCCTATTCCACATAGGCTTGACTACACAACACAACTAAAACTTATTACTTTAACCTTAACCCATAAACCTTGGAGTTTAATTTCCCACCTTTAGAATTTCTTTTAAGATACAAATCTTACATTTACACATCGTATAAGTCCGAACAAGTTGCATCGAGCTATAATTATAACCCAGATATAATCAACCAATATATTACACAACTCGCATGCTCGTAGCACTATTCCTGATCGCAGTGACAACTCCAAAACCACCCACATACAAGTATTAAACCCATATCGAAACCAAACCTTATCCCAAAACCTCCGTACACTGTTGATAATAAAAGAAACGCGTAGAATCTCGTAACACCTTATCAGACCAACAAGTCATGGAGATCTCTCGCCCCAACCGGAATCATAATCACTTTCTGAGCCGACTTTCAATATTATACTCCCGAATATACTGAAATTAAACCTGATAGTACCCATTCCAGGTCCAATGACCTTATATTACTAAACATAATTGTTCCACAGACATACCGCACCAATATAACTCGGAGCCCACAACTCGTGCCATCAGTGCACTAATACGCAACAATTCAAATGTACCCGGTCATGAAAAACGACTCAAATGAGAGAATTGCCCCGCCAGATTAACAAGTAAATCTGCAACGAAATGCTGAAAATTCATCATACACCGTAGAACCATCACTCGATTCTAACACGAGGCTCATATTATATACCCCGAGCCACCCTGCTCCAAATTAATAACGACGGAGAGGCAATTGACAAAAATACCACACAAAACCTGAAAGGATATAACCATTACGCTATTGATCATGTAATACCCAAATACTCATCACACTCAAATTCCGCTATAAAGCTCAAATAGAACTGCACCATCTGTGCACATAACCAATGAATCACAACTCCTCGTAGAATAAAGGAGTAACTCACAGATCATTTGAGAACACGAATAAGTTCAACATCAACCGAATGACACATCCCTCAATAATAGCAGTATGGAACCAACCATTCCGGCTCGGTGTAGAATACACATCTTAATTGGGCATATCAATAGACCCCCAAATCAACTCTGGTCACCCACAATAGATAAATAACCCTCCGAAAATTCACCGCGACTAATTCATAATACATCCTATCATCTCACTTGCTTCGGCCACAACTTCACAGTCCGCAACCATGTACAATCTGCTCCTGAAACTCCTAAATTCCAAATTCATAGAACACGTAAATCATTATATTTGATTCCATCTCCACCGCCCGAATGCCTAACACCTCTCTCATACACAATCATCCCACAAGAAATACTTTAAAAGTTCTTCCGTGCCACTTGACAAAATTTGAATATCACAGTCTATCAACCATGTGAGTACCGCAATACTAATTTATACATCTGTAAGTCAAAATACAATGCGCCTTCTGAAGTCCGCTCCTTTCTCATACAACACCAATAATTTACATACCATTTTAGTTAGAAACATTTCTCTTGCTTCTTTCCAGGAGGAAATCACAATACACAACACGCTCTCCACACTGGTAGAAACCATCAAGAATACTTTGGAATCCATTTGCACATAATCAAACCCTTAAAACTAAATTTCTCTAACTCGACCAAGCAACACAGGTCGCCAAATCCAGGTTTATTGCAACAAAGCACCTGTAGAAAACCCCCACATAATAAGCACCCAAAGAACCGATCATATCCATTACCATACTGATCCAACCTACTACCCAATTGTCCTATTTTCTCCGAGTCCCTTCCGAATTTGTCTTCACATTGATACTTCTTCTTGCTAAAATACCATGATCTTTAACCATAACTTACCCTACAAACCTTAGCATAGAACCACAATGCCCTACGGCCCATAAGCAACTGTACTCTTCTTAAGCACCTTCAAAACTACTACAACTGTAACCCTTACTTTGAGAATACCTTATGTGAATTTGAAATTGTTCTTATTACCTTCCTTATATAAAAGTGTAGAATCCATAGTCATACAGAATTCCCGCAAGTCCAAGCACCATCAAACGAAAATATCAGATTTTAACCATACGCAAGTCCGAAAACTTACTCAATTGCTATATATAATTCTCATACCCACTAGAATTTTCTCAGGAGTCACCCACTTTACTCAAATTTAATTGCACCACCCAAATGGGCCAAAAGACACTTGCCCCGTTAGCACAATAATACTCAAAGAAGTAACTCTACTTTAACACCACCTATCAAATTCATACTCCGTGCGCACTAAATCATTCACCCATAACAACTCACTCATCCCACGATTTTCATATACTCATAAAGTACAATATAACCCGTATCCAAGAATTCCTTTACTCAAGTTATTATCGAACTCCATCTCTGCAAGTTATAACTAATCCACAAGTACGCCTCAGACCAAAACTAAAATTTAATATATAACCATAAAATTAAGCCGTATACAGCAGGCTCCCCCACTTGGCTCAAAGCCATAAATTTAAACACTTCATAACTCACAATATCCATACTCTAGTACTGCCCTAATACTTCCGTCAGTTCAACGAAAAATTCTACTCAAGCTCATACAACGCCAACCATAAAAATACCCCAAATCATCTGCTAAGCTCGCAATCATTCTCTTGACACTCAAGTCAACTTTTTAGCCAAATTCAAATTCAAATCTTCACACATACGCCCTGCTGGCGGAAAAGTAACTCTCCACTCACATATAAGGAACACACCTACGTAGATTATTCTCCAGGAGATAACCCACCTCCCTAGCCTCAAATTGGCATCTTGTTATATCTTTTCGTAGTCACAATTACTATGCAATCACTTAGTCAATCTGAGTCCAACTCATTACCCAAACATGAGAATTTAATTTACCCTAAAATTTAACAATATGAAAGATCCTTCAAAATATTCATACTCGAGACTGTACGCCACATTAAAATGAAAATCAAGCACCCAATGGCCATTTCTTTACATTTCAAAGAAACACTTCTCGTTACATTCAAATCATCTTAACACATCCCGCAGTCACATCATACCCATCATACCACCATTCCACCGCTCATCGAGCTATAAATTCCATTGTAAGGTCATTACCGGACATATGAGTCCAATTGTACAAGTTATAACTGAAGCTGCCGAGCTTAAACTGCGGTCTAACCATGGCGTCAAGTCCTCCAGACTGGCCCATCACCAAAACATAGAATTCACATCTCGCACATCATCCCTGAAATCACAAGCCGGCGATACACAACTGATACCGAGCGCTCATGTGCGCATACGAATACGTGGAAGGAATTCAAAGAGTTATGTCTCAAGCTGAATCAATCCCGCACGATAAGGAAAGAAAGATGGGAAGTATATATTCTAAATTCCCTGTAGCCTCTCGAAGATAAGTATGGACGTCATCATACCGATCCGTAAGACTTTACTAGACACTTGCTCATGACTTGTAGAACCTATGAACGTAGAGCTCTGATACCACCTTGTCACGACCCAAAATCCCACTAGTCGTGATGGCACCTAACCCAACCCGTTAGGTAAGCCAATTCTCATCTATCCAATTCCAATGAAATTAATTAAAAAAAAATATCTAAAACCAATACATCTCCCCAAGAACTGGTAGTGTAAATCATGAGCTTCTAAGAATAGAGTGTACAAAGTGGAAATGAAATACATACATAGTATGTTTGTATAATACACAAACAGAGCTTTTATAAATCTAAGGCTACCCTGAACAAGAGGCAGCTACAACAGGAACGCAGATACATCTTCAGATCCCGCAACCATTGAGCACAGCAACAACGACAGCCAATATCTGCACGCAATGTGCAGAAGTGTAGTATCAGTACAATCGACCCCATGTACTGAGTAAGTAACAAACCTAGTCGTAGGTTGAAAGCAGTGACGAGCTTCTACCAAGGTCAGGTCCAAAACCACTAGTCCACAACAGTCCATAACAACATAAAGCAAATAGTACCAGAAGAAATACAGAGATAAAAATGCTCAGCCGAAACATGATTTAAAAAATAATAGTTCTTCCTTTCAAATACATTAGTAAAAACCCAAATCGTTTGCCGAAATTGCCAAAAATATGAATAATTTGAGAACAGTAATTCTTTCAAAAATCATTTCAATAGTAAATAAAATATCTCATTTTCTTTCCTAGATATCCAGTGTAAAATGAATGCATCCCTATGCCCATCTGTCAACATGTGTAAAAAATTATGAATAATGTGATACCGTACAGCATGAGAAAAACACATCTCTATGCATATATGTCATGTGTGCATGTCAATGCAATGTATCTCAGAGATTGCACTCATGTACTCACACTCTCTCAGCGTACTCAATCTCATTGTCTCGCATTACCTCTCACTGTGCTCATCACACTCAATCACTCAGCGCTATACAATACATGTTGCGGCGTGCAGCCCGATCCTTGTTTATAATCGACTGCGCTAACTGGGGGTATACAAACTCATGAGGGGCTCCTACAACCCAAGCGCTATAAGCACGGACAACTCACGTGCTGCACGGATAACTCATGTGCCATAATATAAAGATCTGGATCCGCACGGCCAACTCACGTGCAATAATAATATAAGGATCCGCACGACCAACTCACGTGTTGCACGGCCAACTCACGTGCAATAAGAAGCCAATAAGGCTTGCTGCGGGCGGGCAGCCCCGATCCATATAATAATAATAATATATATAAAGCCAACATAGCTTGCTGTGGCGTACAGCCCGATCCCAAAAATATCCTCACAATTAGGCCATCGACCTCCCTCAGTCATCAATCTCTCCAGTATCTCTTTCATGGGCTCACAATGTCATGAGAATAGCCCAAAATGATGATATGATGTACCAATAAATAACAACAGAGACTGAGATATGATATGCAATGAAATGAATATGACTGAGTATGAATTTTCATTTTAAAAATAAATATTTCACAACAATATGACCTCTGTGGGTCCCAATATTACTGTCACATAGCCTCAACATGATTTTTAATATGCTTGTCAGCTCAATTTCTTTAACTCATAAAATCACATGAAAAATGCCAAGTTCATTTAACTAACAAATTTCACAGAAACAATTATGTCACAATTTCTATAGTGCACGCCCGTCACCTAGCATGTGCGTTACCTTCCAATAATTTACGAAATACATATATTCAGGGTTCATACCCTCAACTCTAAGATTAGAAGAGTTACTTACCTCGAACAAGCCAAATCCAATGCCGAGCAAGATAAACAATGCTCCAGAAATCCCATTATGCGCGTATCAACTTCCAAATGGCTCGAATCTAGTCAAAATAATTTGATTCAGCCTACAAAAATTATAGGAATTAATTCCATATCACAATACTAATATTTTTCAAAAACTCCGAAATTGCGCCCCAAAAATCACTCGTGGGGCCCACGTCGCGGAATCCGGTAAAAATTACAAAATTCGAACTCCCATTCAACCACGAGTCCAGCCATACCAAAATTACTCAAATCCGACCATAACTCGGCCTTCAAATCCTCAATTTAAACTTAGAGGGTTTTCAAATTTTTCCAACTTAATTCAACAATTAAATGATAAAAACAACCATGGATTCGGTAATTTAACCAATATTGAGTTAAGAACACTTAACCCATTATTTTCTTTGAAAATTCGAGCTCTAAATCATTAAAAATAGAAGTCACATTTTCTGAACTAAAACTTTCTGTCCAGGCCTCTCTTCTTCACGAATGTGACAGGTCCCTCGCGTTCGCGAAGTACAACTCGACTGCCCACAAATTTAACTCTTCGCGAACGCGACCGTGGCTTCACGAACGTGAAACTTTGCAAATCTTACCCTTCGTGAACGCGACCACGGCTTCGCGAACACGAAGCTTTATCAACTCAGACCTTCACGAACGCGTAGAACAAGAACTCGGGGTCCCCAATCGCCTCACTCCTCTTCGCGAACGCGACACCTCTCACGCATTTGCGATGCACACATAGACCATACCTTCGCGTTCGCATCCTCCTCTCTGCGAACGTGAAGAACAAAACCTCACACTCAGAAAATACTTTTCGCGAACGCGAGGGCCCACTCGCGAACGCGAAAGAGAAAATCAGAAAAGTGCAGCAACAGATATCAGCAATCTCACTAAGGCCAAAAATGATCCGTTAACCCCCCGGAACTCACCCGAATCCCTCGAGACCTCAACCAAATATACCGACAAGTCCTAAAATGTCATACGGACTTAGTCGAACCCTCAAATCACCTCAAACAACGTTAAAACCATGAATTACACCCCAATTTAAGGCTAATGAATTTTGAAATTTTTAGTTTCTACAAATGACTCCGGAACCTAACAATTCACGTCCGATTAACCTCAAGCACACAAGTCATAAATGATATAACAGAGGTATTTAAATTTTCAGAATCGGATTCCGACCCCGATATCAAAAAATTAACCCCGGGTCAAACTTCCCAAAAATTTAACTTTCGGCATTTCAAGCCTAATTCCACTATGGACCTCTAAATAATTTTTCGGACACACTCCTAAAGTTTAAAATTACCATACGGAGCTATTGGAATCATCAGAATTAAATTTCGGGGTCGTTTATACATAATTCGACATCTGATCACTATTTTAACTTAATCTTTAAACCTTGGAACTAAATATTCCAATTCATTCCAAAATATCACCGGACCCGAACCAATTACCTCGGCAAATTATACAACAACTTTAAAACCCAATTTGAGCAGTAAATGGAGAAACCTGCAAATATAAAAGGCTCTTTTTTATCATATGGTTAAAAGTATTTGGTTTCCTGCTTTTATTTCCCTTATTAATGTGTTATATATACCCAGAAAGTACTTATTCAAGAAATGCAAGGTAGTTGAATTACTAAAAGAGGAAAATATATTAATATCAGTTACTCCCTCAGTTTACTTTTACTTGACATGTATACTAAAAATAGATTTTTAATTTTATTTGTCATTTTAAGCATATTAAGAGAAGACAATTTTTTTTTTTCTGTTATACCCACAATATTTATTATTCATTTTAAATCATTTTTTCAAATCCAAAAACATATGCATCAATTAATATGGGTATTATAATGAATTATGTACTTTATTTATTATTTTTTAAGGGACGTAAAAAGTCAAAACATGTCAAGTAAAAGTGAACGGAAAGTGTACTTAGGTTTCATTGGAAATAGATTTTTCAACAAGTTCTTTTACCTAGGGAAAACAGTAGGGGGAGGGGGGATGCCCTTCAACTTTCTTGTTTTCTACAGAATGTTTTCGAAGTGAAACTGCTTTACAAATTTCAAGAATGTCAGTCCCACAAAAAGGAAAAAAAGAACATAAATTTAGATATACATCATTCAATGCACAATCATTAAAACATAAAATAACATGTCAATTCTCAATTAGTTCTTCATTACTTCATATTTTTATATAATCATATAATTGTATGTGACACTTACTAACTCAAATAATTCAGTTTCGTGCTACGTAAGGCCTATTAAAAAAAATTCTTGTAGGGAGCTCCTCCATTTTTAAGAATCGAAATCGAGATTTCTGATTAATAACGGAGGGATTCTATAAATCCGAGCATACCCTTTGAGAATCTTGATTATAGGCAAGATCAGCTCCGATGTATTCACTAGTAAGGCATGTGCCTTAGGCCTTCAATTTTGAAGGACCCCATTTTTTAGAAATAATTTATATTATATAGGTATTTAAAATATAGTATTTCCGTACAAAAGTAGAGTTTTTCATATAAAAGGAAAAGAAATACAACTTTATATCTCAAAAAGATAGAAGAATAGATTTTCAATAAAAATATATTATATTATAAATTTCTTTTAAAGATTTAGGCTTTATATTAAACTTTGGTTTTAAGCCACACATGTGCTTGAGCCGTCCCTGATTATAGGAGTACTTTTTATGGGATTTTTCAATTTCTAATACTCAAAATTGAGATATTTGATTAACAACAGAGGGATTCTATTAATCTCAGCACATCCTTTAATAATTTTGATCACTTCATATCAAATTGATTAAGAAATGGCCAAAATTTTGGCGGTTGGGAGAAGTGGCATAGCTACATACAACGAAGGATGTTGAATTGAACACCCTTCAACAAAATTATACTACGTATATAAATTTTATATATATATTAACGAAATTTCTGATTTCGCCGCTAGTTGAGAGTCCGGATGGTTTCTTAAGTCGCATTATGAAAAAGATACATACTAGTATTGTGAGGTAAAAAGGTAAAAGAAGTGGCAAAGGATGATGAGATAGATTAGTTATAAGTCAAGACAAAGTTTGATGTAAGGAAGCAAAGGAAAAGATGAGAGGTCCATGCGTGTATGTTCTTTGTTGGAACGTGATTTTGATGGAAAGGACAAGCTGCTGCTATCTGGTCTTCGAACTTTTTCCTAAGAAATATACGAGTAGTGAAACGTGTGGGTGCCCTTTTTGACAGCTTGTTATTATTATTATAAAGATTTGTATATATTAAAAGTGGTTTTCAGTTTCAGATAGCTAGCAGTCCACTCATTATTTTTCAAATGTTACCCCAACTTTAGACAAGAGAATATGTTTGTAGTACTCTTACACTTGTTTGTATTTGCTACTCATCAGTAGTTGGAGGAGCATGCATGCTTTACCTTTGTTTTTTTGTTATGTTCTCTTTCTTGCATTCAATCCGTGCTTTCTTGTTTTCTTCCTCTATTTCCTCTACTTGCTTTCTATCTTTACAATACACTCGTGTACATGTTCTCTGACCTCACACATATTTCCTACGATGTCGTATCCGTAAGCAGTGTCAATATTTGAACAAAATTAAAAATAAAATTACTATAATTGTATTGGTGAAAAAATAAATATGACACGTGGATTAGTGATATGTTGACAGGTGGCATTTAAATTAAACCAGTAAAGAAGGATGACGAGGCGTGGGTGACACCCACGGGATTGTTACAAAGATACCGTATCTGATCGTTTGGGGAAGAAGAAATAGGCACGGAATGCATGATTGAAGACTAAAAGAGAGGAAGATTCATTAATAGCTACAAATATGAAAAAGGAATCAGCATAATCCCTGATTATACGCAATTGTCTATTATTATCATAACTGTTACAAATAATTCAAATAACGGGTAATTAATATAGTTAATGTTAGTAACGGGCAGAAATTAAGTAGGGCAAAACAGTTACATATTTTACCCTTATATAAATCCCTTTTACCATATTTTGTACGATCATCAAGGAATTCACGAATATATACAATCAATTTTTTATTTTTATTTCTCTGCTTGATTGAAGATTCTCACTCTCAACTTTTGGAAGAAAACTACAATTATCAATAAGATTTTCTTTTCTTTACTCATTGAATATTTAGTTTATATTATTTTTTATTCTTCTATATTCGGAAAAGTGTAGTAAAATTGGTTATTAGAAATTCGATTTATTTCAATATTTGATTTGACCACAAAAATTATTTTTTAATTAAACAAATTGATTCCTTTATCGGGAATCTAATAATCTTTTCACTTTCCATATTTTTACTTTAACAATGAATTATGTATAGTGTCTATTACAAATGAAATTATTCAGGTAAGTGATGGAGATCAAGAAAGACAACAAGGTGGAACTCCACCACACCATATACCCACAACTACTCCACAATGATCACGAAATAATTCACATGAAAGATATGCTAATCGTAACGTTGGACATCAAATTGACGAACAAACAAATTGTTTGACCAGAAAGTATAATTTTCGGTTTAAACTATTGTATTTATGTAATGATGGATTAAACCTAGTTAATGATAATGTCTCTAAATGCTAATTCTGAATTTCTGGATAATGTGGAACAAATCTAGTGGGAGATTGACAATAACATACGTTAAATATTCTAAAATGTATGAGCAATAATGGAAGAACTACTAGCAATAAATAACAATAAATGGCATTTAAGTAAATAGGAGAAGTGGTTCGCCCAATGATGAATGAAGTAGATGATTGTTCTTCCTCACAATGATGAGTGACAGATAAATTCTAGAATGTTCGAACTATTCTTGGATCTAATGGAAAAGTGTGGAATAATATAAACAAGAATCTCGATGAAAAGATATTTTTTGTATCTTTTACATGAGAGAGAATCTTTATCAGAAGTCTATGCTTTTTTAGTGAATATCACATGGCCCCTTTCCTTATCTTTTTCCTATTTATATGGGACATAGCCCAAAAAAAACCTTAATAGTACATGTGCCCAGAATATCCTTTAGAATATTTTCTCTATTATACTATTTTAAAAACTAGTCGTTACAGTCCTTTTCACAGTGCTCAACCTCGGTCATTGCTGACATCCCGACCACGAGTTTCATCATTTTATGATCGACCTCGATTGACTCTTCCCTCGATACTACCTCGCCCTAAATGCTCAGCGGTAGATTTTGACATAAACACTTAGTCCCTCCGCTTATTGAGGTCGTCCTCATACGAACTCGATGAGCGGATTTTATTGGTTTTGGTCAAGAAGAGTGGGCGAGTGGATTGGGCAGTTAATTTTGGGATGAACTGGCAACGTGGCCTTTCGTGAGCCGCAACTTTCGGGGTTACGTCGTTTCTGCACTAGAGTGACGTCATGACATCACGCGTCATCATGGCACATTTTTCCGATGCTTTACGTCATTTCCCGTATGACTGTCAGTTGGGGCTGCCATTTCGATTCCAGTGCTGGGTAATGATGGCATAATCTCTTGGTTTTGATGCCCAAATTATTATAAATAGAGATGTGATGACATTCATTTGTTCTTTACGTATATTTCTCATCAAAACCTTGTGCCTTCTGCTCCCTCTTCCATTGACGTGTGTCTTCTTTCCTGGTCTTAGTGACTCATGTTGCTTCTAATCCTTCTTTGCCTGAATATCCTTCCTCTCATCAAAATTATGGCTAATATATCCTCTGGTTCCGGTGTGGGAACTGACCCTGTCCCTTTGACTGTGCTTATGCCTCCTTACACTGATGGCGTCTCTATCGCCAACGAAGATGAGAATTTTCCTACGATGGAGGAAATAATTCCTCGTGGCGAGAAAGTTAGGTCTGACTTCTCGAATGTGCCTGAAGACGAGCCTGAGGTCTCTGAGTCGGCGATGAAAGAGGCCGATCTAGCAGAGCTTAGGAAAAATTCAACATTCATGCCCGCATCGATTTGGTCCCAATAGGGCGCGATGTGGTACAAATCCACCGCCAGGGTATTGTGTGTTCTATGCATATCCCTTCCAGGTTGCTAAATTTGCGGAGTTGGCCGGGGTTGAGATCACACTCCGGCATCTGATGCATCTCTTCGCCCCTAGTTTCTATAGGGGGACAATGTTGAACCTTCGCCATCGAGGAGGCAAATGCCCGGTGGTGAAGATGGATGACAAGGAAAATTGTCAGTTCTGGCACAATTTCTTTTTTGTCAGAACCGAAGATGTGGTGGCCAACGCGGACGGCTTGCCCAAGACTTGAAATTACACTCGTAAGCGTCTATTCTTCTTTTGTTAAAACATTTGATCTGTCTATTTCAGTCATAGGCTCTGAACTTTTGTCCCCTCTTCGTGCAGCCAAGACTACGCCCCCTCCACTGGTCGGAGATATTTTTGACTGGGTTGGCCGGGTACTGCCTCACATCGTGGGAATTCCTAAGTGGCCGGGCTTTTTAAAGAAGTTCGGGCCTGCTCATTCTTTGGCCGATGAGTTTATCTATATATATTTTTGCTGTTTTGGCCTCATGGTTGCCTACTTATTATAGTCTGATCTTGGTGGTGGTGATAACCTTACTTGATTTTTCATTTCCAGCCCGAGGATTTTCGAGGAGGCCGAGGGCTCTTCGTCCTGAATTTCGTAAGAGGAAGGTCGCCTCCTCTTCAGCGTCTAGTCCCACTGTGACCGCGGCTAGGCCTGTTCGATCATCTGCTTCTGTTCCTTCCTCAACCGCGGCCAGGTCTGCTCGGACGTCGACCCCATCTACTGCTGCCTCAGCATCGATTTCTTCTCCATCTACGGGTATTTTGATAGCGAAGCTTCCGGCTTCTCCCTTGTACCGTCTTGTGGATGAAGAGGAGGAGGAGTCGCCAAGCGGAGGGAATTTGGTTCCCCATAAGAAAAGATCGATGGACGTTGGTGATGGGGTCGCCTTGGCGGTAAATTCAGTAATGGATGATTTTGTCATCAGTGAGACGATGACCATAATACTTGAGGACAACGTTGAGCTAGCGTCTGATGTTCCGATATCGGCGGAGGCCGTTGAGGGCGTATCTTTTCCCTTTGCGGCGGTAGGAGCCGAAGGGCCGATTGTTGTGGCTTCCGATAATTTGCGGCAGGAGGGGCCGTCGACTTCTTCGCCGGCTAATGATACTTCTTCGTCGGTCGATGGGAGAGGCAAAGGCATTGTCGAGGATATCTATGAGATGGGTTTTGATCTCGATGCTAAGGACATGAGGATGATAGATGAGGGATTTACCCAATTGGAGGTGAGACTGGAGGGGTCCACGCGGCCTATTGCAATCCCCATGGATCGGGATTTATTAAAAGATACAAAGACCGTGGTTCCTACCCTCGGTCCCCTTTGCTCAGAGGAGGAGGTTCGAACTCTCCAAGAGCTGAAGGATGCTACCTTATCGAGGAACATAGCCAGCCTCGCTCTCAGGGTAAGTTTTTCGACGCTTCTCATTTTTGTTCGTTATGTTCAACATTTAGGCTTCGTTGTTAGTCTGTCTGTTTTCTTTTTCTTTCCTTTTCAAACCGTGATCTTTGAAATTGAAAGCGCCCGAAGAGAGGAGAGGCGTAAGGCTATTTTTATGAAGTTGCAGTGAAAATATCGCGAGTACCGTGGCAAGCACCGGGAAATTTGTAGGCGGTTTGGTGAGAGCGGCAATTTGCAGGCCCTTCTAGATGAACTGAAGGAGAAGGATGACGAGATGTTGAGGGTCATCGAAAAGTGTAGAGTCCTTGAGGGGACGCTAATAAATAAAGAGGAAGAGCTCGAGGTTGGCAGGGCCGTGGAGGCTCAATGTGGCGATCTCCAGGCATACGTGGTCGAGCTGCACAGATAGTTGGAGGAGTGTCGCCTGCAGATGGAGGTTCTTTACAACGAGATTACTAATAAGCAAAACGAGTTGGATAGGGCAGAGTGTGCTTGTTCAACAGTTTCGAGGAAAGAGGAGGACCTTGAGGTGGTGATCCAGACTCTTCGTTCTGAGCGAGAGATTGATTTGGAGATGGCGAGACTTAAAGAGGAGCAACTCGATGAGAGGATTGGGGAGTTAGAGAAGGACAACTCCCCCCTGCAGGACCAAGTGGCCGCCTTAGAAGCTGAGAAGGCTCAAATGCTTGTGCAGCCGTCATCTTCTCACACTTCAGATTTCCCAAATGTTCCCCACACCTGTACGAAGAATGGATTCACACTGAGTCTCAGTTGGATGTGTTTCGAGATTTGCATGTCACGGGATCTGTTCTTGGGTACCCCTTGAAGATGCTCGTGTCAAGGCCTGTGAAACTCGAATCGCTTGCGGGTATGATCCTGCTACGTCAGAGGACGATAACAATGAGATGGACGTGGGTGTGGACCAGATTGAAGAGGACGCATGGTATGAAGACACGTACCCTGAAGGCGGTGGTAATGGTAAGGGCGTAGATGGAGATGGCCCAGATGGTCAAGTCGGTGGTACTGATGGCCTGGCGGCGACCAACAGTTTCCTTTTTCCTTCTTATTTTTGCTGTGAACTTGTGCATATTTTCTAGGCGTCTTCACGAGCCTTTGTAAAAATATTCTAAGAATGACATGTCAACTTTGTTATTTGTACCTTATTCCCTTCCTACGGTTCGTACTTGTATGTCTTTTGATTTTTGTCTCTGGTCTTGTGCTCGGCCTTCTTGCTGAACTTTACCCTTGTATGTTTACCAAACACACAATGCTTACAAAAATTCAAAACTTGATTTTTGTACCTATTCAACAAATTTTGCTAACTCAACAAAGACAATCCCTTATCACTCATATGACCAAGTCGCAAGTGCTATAACTGAGACTGATTCAGATCACGTTTCCCAAAAGCTACAACAACTTCCCCTTCAACTACACTGGCCTGAAGATGATATAATTTAGAATGCAGTTTACCCTTCATTAGTACCATGGAGCCTTTACACACTTTAAGTATTCCATTCTCGGAGTGAAATTCATACCCTTGATCATCTAATGTCGAACGAGAGATCAAATTTCTCTTTATCCGAGGAACATGCCAACACTTAATGTTTATGATAATTCCATCAAACATTCTCAATTTGATGTTACCAATCCCCTCTACTGGTAATGGATTACCATCTCCCATGTAGACAGTCCCACTCATTTGCTTGTAAGTTGCAAATCAATTCTTGTGTGGACACTTGTGAAAAGTAGCACTAGAATCAAGAACCCAAGAATTCTGCTCATGACTAGAACTTACACCACAGACTTCCCCTACATAGTCACTATCATTAGAATTATTGCCAGTGTCAACAATATTTGCCGAATTATCTATTTCTTGCTTCCCTTTTTTTTCCCTCAGCTTAGAACAATCTCTCTTGTAGTGACCTTGCTCCCCGCACTCATAACAGTTTTGCTTCCTTGATCTAGACTTTGATCTGGCGGTTGACTTTTTCCTATTAAAGTCCTTTTGTTGAGTTCTTCCTCTAATCACAAGACCCTCGTCCTCAATTTTGCTGTCTGGAAAGCTCTTTTTCAATTCTTTAGATTTTAGTGCATTACTAACATCTTCCAGTGAAATGCTGTCTTTCCCATATAGCAGCGTATCGGCAAAAGTATCATAAGACGGTGGTAAAGAACATAACACAATCAAGGCCCGATCCACACTCTCAATTTTGCTATCCACGTTCTTCGGGTCCATTACAATTGAATTAAACTCATCAAGGTGAGTTTTAACAGGTATACCTACGTTCATACGGAGATTGTATAACCTCTTTTTCAGGTAGAGGCGGTTTGTCAGTGATTTCTTATAATACAGATCTTCCAGCTTCTTCCATGCCATTGCTGCAGAAGTTTGTTCAGCAATTTTCCGAAGAACGCTATCTGTAACGCTCATGAAAATCGCACTCAAAGCCCCCTCCTTCAGGTCAGCCTTCTCTGTCTCTTTCATCTCTTCAGGAAAATCCTCATCAATTGCCTTCCATAACCCTTGTAACACTAGGGACGATTTTATCCTAATCTTTCATACACTGAAACTAGAACCCCCATCAAATTTTTCTACTTCGTACTTTGTTGAAGATGATGAAGACATCTTAACCTAGATTATATGTAGAAATTCGAACCTTGCTCTAATACCAATTATTGCGAAAGATCGCGGGTCAACTAGTATACAATTACACACAAAGCAAATAGAGAAGAAAATTAATACAAGGATTTAACGAGGTTCGGCTAAGCCTAATCCTCGGGGCAGAAGTAGACAGATTTTTTCACATTGAATGAGAAGAAAAACACAATACAATTTATAGAATCACCAACTACAACCCCTATATATAGATCTCAGATAGTCTCAAACCTATAAGAGAAAGGTTTTCCAATTTGACAAGGACAATAGCTTTTCATTTCCCAAATCTATTAGGACAATGAGTTTTCCTAAACCTATAGGGATTATGGGTTTCCTAAAAATATAAGAAAATAATTTAAGCCACATAATAACAAAAAGTGTGAGACGTACAACTTGATATATGTACATGAAAAAAAGATTAGTAAACCACCAAGCAGTGGCTGAGCCACATACACCAAAGGGGTGTCGACACCCCTTCGCCAGAAAATTATACTGTATAACTAGGTAAATTTTTTAAAATATGCATATATACTATATAATGACACCCCTTGACTTCTTGATGAGTTTATTTCTTTATGTTTTGATTCCCCTTAATGAAAATTCTTGCTCCGCCACTGCCACCATGGGCCAAGTATGGTGGGATGGTTGGATTTTACCATCCTTAAACAGTGATTTTGGATTCGAACTTTGAAAATGAAGAATCTTTCAATCTTTTTCGAGAAAGCTTTATTTTGTTAGTGTGTTATATTTGATATGAATCTTAATTAGTATGGCTAGTAGGTTATGAATAGTATGAGTTTACAAATATAGATCGATTAACGACAAACATGAAAGAAATATGTCACACAGCAGATAGAGCAGGCCCACCATATAATAGTGTAGGACTACTTCATGGGATTTGGCTGGGACTGTTCCCTTGGAATTACATGACATTAAGAAGCTAAGGAAGGATGATGATGTTATCCTCATTTTGAATTTAAAGGAGTAGCCAAAAGAACTCTCACAAAATAAAGACATTTGTCTCAACCAGTAACATGGGATTGTCAAGAAATGGCTCAAAGGATTTCCGGGGAATTGCAGGGTTGGAGTAAAGGCATACTCAGGATTTTAAGTTTTGTGAGTTTAATATTTAAGTTTTTTGGCATTAAATTCATTATATTTTTAATATTATGAGTTTATATTTATTAGTATAATTTTAGTGACTTTTTATATATAAAACTATATACTGCACCAAAAATACTAAGTTCAAATGAACCGATAGCGAATAATTATATCAGCTTTTAGTCGGGGGCCGGTGAGGGGAAGTGAAAGGGACAAAGCATGGTAGTGTAGTTGGGGAAATTAAGCATGGAAATCAGTTATCTTTGTCTTGATCGAAGGCACTAGCTAGACCAAAGTGAAACTACAGCTTTGCTAACAACATGCATGTCTAGTAATATTTTAAAAGGCGTGGGCGTAAGGTGAGGCGTTTTACATATGTCACAGCGGGGCGTAAGTCCCGAGACACGGGACGTAAGCCCCATAGATATTTAGATTTTAATATTTTATAAAATAATATAATGACAGTAAATATTTATAAACAAGTAAAATTGCATAAATATTGAAGAAAACTATATATATGTGTGCTCCATCCCCACAAAAAACTAATCAAAACAATCTATTATACGTTACTTACAACCACAAGTAATTTGAGTCAAAGAATAAAGTTTTCTATATGAAGGAACAAAAATGATGATTAACCTGCAATTTGAACTTTGAATTTGCTGCTATGAAGAAGAATGTAATTCTCTTTGTATTTGTAAAAAAAATTAAATATTCGTCACTTTTGATAAATATTAGCAGACTAGCGGACACGATAAAAAATTGGGAAAACCATAAATTAGGGCTTAAATCAATAAAAAAAGTCTTTACTTTTAAATTTAATACTTTTGAGTTCCTTTTTAAACCTTTTGAGTAATTACCAAACTGATTTTTGAGAATTTAGGTATTATCTGAAGGACTAATTCAACAAATTTTGTTTTAATTTGAAAAAGTCTCTGGGGATTACTCCTTACTAAAAAAACGCGCCTGAACGCCGGGCGTACGCTCCGAACGCCCAGGCGTATGCCCTGAACGCCCGGGCGTACGTCTCTTGAGACTTTCGCCCCACACCATCGCCCGGGACGTTTTTGGTACGCCTCGTCCCGGGGCTCGCCCCAGAAACGCCTTTTAAAACAGAGATGTGTAATGTTGGATAATTTAATCATCGAGCTCCTAGTTTTGAATTGCATATATAACTCTGTTCTGTATTTAGGCTTATTTCACACATATTTATATAGTTATACCTCAAAATACTGGGTTATACCAAACTCTTGAATTCATTATTGGATAATTAAGCCACTGTTGATGGGTGATATATTAATACTTAAATAATTCACGTTTACCAAGATGCACTAAGCTTGTAAAAACTTTACTCACAGAAAGTAAAAAGAATAATTATCGAGGATTGTCCATTAAAGGCAGAAAGCAAATATAGAAACCAAATACAATCCATAAATAAAGGGGCTAAAATAATTGCAACTGTGAAAATGGTACGTAGCACAATAATTTAAGTTCCTTCGTCCAATGTATAATTGTCGTATATTATTATACAACAGTTAATGGAAACAAGAGAGACCATTGTTCATCAATGTATCATAAATAATTGAAACAATAGAAAAGCACAGTAGAAGAATCACGAAAAAGGAAAGAAAATGGAAAATATGGATTATGTGGAGATTAAGTAAGAGTTTGGACATAAGAATTGTAAAATTCGAAAAAATAGTGAAAAATATTTTAAAGTGAAAATGGTATTTGAAATTTAGAGTTGTGTTTGGACATAAATTTCAGTTTGGGTTATTTTTGAAGTTTTGTGAGTGAATTTTGAAAAACAGTATTTTGCAGTTTTTCAAATTTTCGAAATTTTTTAAAATGCATCTTCAAGTGAAAATTGAAAATTTTATGAACAAACGCTGATTTCGAAAAAAAGTAAAATTTTTTGAAAAAATTTTCCATCAAATTTTATGTCCAAACGGTCTCTTAAGCATAGCAAGATTTGAGAAATTTTACTTTATGAATCACACAACAAACACTATTTGTACGAGACCTCTTTAAATTTGACAATTGGAGTACTAGTCCCACTTTATTAATTTTGTAAATTCTTATCAAATTCAGATATTCTTCTACCCTCCCCCCTTTCTTAAACCCCCCCCTTCTTAAAACCAAAATCCAAATTTTTTGTGAAATAAATATTTCATAAGAGTTTTCTGATTAACAACTGAATATGGATCATATATTCATACTTTATTATCTATTCACTCTCTCTCTTATTCATGAAACAAAGATCCATTTTGCAAGTTGCATTTGCTACCACTCCAAACTAAAAAGTGCCTAGAAAATAGCAGACACGTGAATTTCAACCCAAACTGGACGACAGAGGATGTGATATGATGCAAAGATTCAAAAAAATAAATAATACAATTAAATATTCCATCTGTTTTAATTTATTTGAACATATTTGACTATGTATGGAGTTTTAGAAAAAATATTAGACTTTTGAATTTGTGGTGTAAAATTGGGCACATATAAATTGTATGGCTTTAAATCATTACATAAATATAAATTGTTTACATATATGGAAAGAGGTTCATTCTTTTTGACACGGACAAAAAAGAAAATAGATTTACATAAATTAAAATGGAGGGAGTATAAAAGAATAATTCAAGAAGTGCAGAAGACCCCAACAATTTTTTTTCTGTGGCCTTGAGAATGCCAATTTAAGTTGTGAATTGTTAATGATGTTTTGAGATTTAGGGTAAAGAAGATTTTTTTCACAAATATTTTGGCTTTGCTTTG
Organism: Nicotiana tabacum; assembly: GCF_000715075.1. Lineage (NCBI taxonomy): Eukaryota > Viridiplantae > Streptophyta > Magnoliopsida > Solanales > Solanaceae > Nicotiana > Nicotiana tabacum. The sequence continues at coordinate 22,252,092 of NC_134103.1, forward strand.
AATTTCGGGGGGAGGTGGTGAGAAGAAGATAACCAAAGAAGAGAATCTGAATTTGGTAAGAATTTACAAAATGCAACTTGTAAAATGGATCTTTGTTTCATGAATAAGATAGGGTGTAAATTGATAATAAAGTATGAATATATGATTCATATTCACTTGTTAATCAGAAGACTGTTATGAAACATTTATTTCACAAAAAATTTGGGTTTTGGTTTTAAGAGTGGGGAAGGGGGGAAGAAGAATATTTGAATTTGGTAAGAATTTACAAAATTAATAAGCGGGACAAGTACTCCAATTGTCAAATTTTAAAGGAGCCTCACACAAATAGTGTTGGTTGTGTGACTTATAAAGTAAAATTTCTCCTAAGATTTGGTGTTTTTTTCTTTGACAATTCGGTGCCCGAAACACATATTAAGAGGAAGCCTTCCTAAAAGACTTTTATCATTCAAACTCTGATTAAAAGTTTAGAGATTTCGTTAATCCCACCATACCTCTTGGTGGTAAACAATTAAGGATTGTTTGGTTGAAAAATAAATTATCGATAAAAAAAACACTACAGTCATAAGGGATTAGTTATTCGGTCATTTTATCTCAATCAAACGTTGGATAAACTTATCTCAAATCTAATTACAGGATTGATTATCCCTTATCACTCGTACCAAACGAGCTTTGGAGAGAAGATTGGCCATTCATTAACTCAACCAATGCTGTCCTAAAGTTAGCTTAAATAAAAGCTAGTTTTAGATCTCTGCGATTCGCTTTAAAAGTCAGAAAGAACATAACAGAAAGTAATTACGTTTGACTTGAGTTTATTCTTCTAAAAAAAAAGATCAATTAACTCTTTCCTCTTCAATGAAAACTTAAATCAGATAAAAAAGACTGAGCCAAACATGGAATTTAACAAGTCATAGCTATCTCCTAGGACACAAAATTGGCGTCAAGAACATTGAAAACATTATTACTTACTTTATAATACTAGCATTAAAATCATCAAAATAAGATAAAAGAGAGAAGTACTATATTACAATGCAAAAACAGTGACCTGACCGAAAGCCGTTAGGAAAAAGAAGCAAAATCATAAAAGAACATCAATGATTTTTTATTGAGTAGTATAGTAAATTGTGAGTAGCTAGTTGTAATAGCCAATAGCCTAGTAATAGAGAGTACAACTGTTGAGGCGTTTCGTACCCCTCAATCCTCATCAATGATTTTTTTTCTTTTGGTTTTTCGCCCAATGTCCGCCGTTCGTATTAGAGCCTCATTAAATCAAAATTTACGCAGAAAAGTCCCAAATTAGGGGTAAAAGCACCGCTCCATATCCAAGATTCGAAACTTGTGATTAAAAATAAATGAATATTTATCATTCTACAATAATCGTTATTGGTTTCATGAATCAATATTTGCTTTTAGAGTGGGGTTAATGTGTTCCTCAATGAAAACCCTAAAGGCTCCTTTCTTCTATACATTCATAGGGACATGAACAACATGTGGTTTTTTCCCAATTATCCATCAACCACTTTGTAACACACGGCAAAGAGTAATGAGATTTTGCCTTCCTAAAGACATGTCTCATCAATCTTGAAAACAGTGACAAGACTTCCTTTAATTTGTGCATGCATGTCAATTTACCATGCATCACGGTATGATCATCACCCATAATTAATATATATCATAGCCTAAGATTAATAATTAATGTAATAAGGTCATGCCAACTTGGTACAATTATTCTTTTACTTTGACCATAGCTTTATGGTTAGATTACACTGAATCTCTTTTATATTACGTATACTATTACAGTAGCTACATACTTGTCTCGTATGTAGGATATCATTTATCATCTGAAAGAAATTACTCATGAGATTAAAGCATAGGGATTTGCTTTTTTTTACTTTGAGAATTTATACACTTACCATAATTTCAGTTATAATTATTTACTTATTAAGTTCCCACACAATTATGGACTATGGTCTTTCAGTAATTGCAACCTTCTCCATTGGTCATTCAAACCATTAATTTGAACACATGAAAATCCCCTCATTCTAAAACCTCCTAAGTTTCCTCTATATTTATAATCTAAACTAGCGGAAAATTTTCAAAACAAGAATGCTTTTGGCAACTCCTTCCAAATTGAATATGAAATGAATATTTAAAAATTCTAGGTGGAAGAAATGAAAATTTAATAGTAACACAGAAAAACGTAGAAAATGAATGGTGTAAATCTGAACATGGAATAGAATTTAGGTGATTTCTTTTTATCTGCTTAAAACCTGATTATACGGACAATAAAAAAGGCAGTCATGTGCAATAAGCATTCACGCAGGGTCCGAAAAATAATCATACCCCTACATGTGTGATATAAACATTAATTATTGTTTTTACGGCTCAAACTTATAACCTATAAATCATTCGAAAACAACATTACCGTTTGTCGAGACACTATTTACTGTTAATAAAAAATGAAAACAGTTAATGAAAATGTGAGATGACAATCTGGTGGTAGGGTTAAATTCAACAGAAGTTGGACTTCACAGTAAGTCTAGGAAGACCTAGAACTAGCTAAAGAAAGTGATCAGAGTTTTAGGTCACACACAACAAGTAAAGGAGGAAAGACTGATAGCTAGCAAGAAAATTGTACACTGACTTCTGTGAACTATCCAAAGAAGGAGTTAGATTTACAACCCAACAATACTACATATAGCTATAAAAGGGTTAGAAATTATTAAAGGAACTCTGGCCATACTCTTTATAAGACAGTAAAAAGCAATCAGAAATTTAAGTACCATTTTGCAGTGCTTAAAATAAAACATGATCTCATTCTCAATTTAATACACAAATGGTAATAAATATAGGTTGGTTATTTCCCATCCCCTTACTTTTTCATGATTTGGTTAGATGTTAACAATTCATAGTCAAAAAGTTTTTGAAATTATAGGGTTGAAGGAGATATAAGATAGGTAATTTTAGTAAGAAGTTTCCTTAACCTTTTCACTCTAGGATTTAAGTTATAATATCTTTTTCAAAAAAACAAATTACATTACATATGGAGATTCTCAGGAAAGGAAAAGGAATAGCGGGAATTGAACACACACCTATCATATCGGAGATTTTCACGGATATCACTGGAATTAATCCAAATAGCCGCTCACCTAACCGCTTAAATTAAATATAGTTAGTGTAAGTATAATATATAAATAATTTAAATGTGTATAATTTATATATTATATATGTAAAATTGTGTATAATTAATATATAATTTATTTATATGACTAAAAAAAAAGTAAACGGTGACTATGGCCGACTATTTATGTAAAGATCTCACTTTTTAATACTATTGATACAGTTTAACTTGTAATAACAGATTAGTTATTATTTTTATTAATTTATCATAAATATATATTTATAATTGCTTTTATAAATAATTTGAATAATGTCACTTCAACTTTTCTAACATCTAAATGTAGAGAAATGAGAAAACCTATAAAATACACTGTAAAGGACCTACTCTAGAACCTAGCTAGCTAACTAATCCTTAGCTAGAACCCCTGGTACATTTTTCATCAATCTATCTATCTACGGTCTGTTTGTGATATCTGACCTTAAACAGTAATCCCATTGTACTAAATAAACTGAGACACTGTTCAAGTAAAAGGGCTAAAGGGTATACTTGGAATATTTAACAAAGATAGTACAAAGAGGTGTAACTATATACTGGTGCTAGAAATAACAAGTAAACTGTGCATGGGGCTGATTTTAGGGCTATGGTGTCAGTAATGAGCAAATGTAAATGATATCTCTGCTAGTTTGTGGGGGATGCAATAAAAGAAGAAGAAGAAAAAAAGGACAGTGTTTGATTTCGTTTCAGATTTTCTTTCATTGATTGGGGCAGGAGACACTGCTTTACAAACAGAGAGGAATCGTCCGCACTTGCATTTCCTTGTTTTTTAAATAATTTTATTAGGTTCTTGTTTGTTTGCATGTAAGTTCAAAATAAAGGTTTTAACTTATATATAATGAATATATATGAAGAATTTGTATACCATTATTAAATTTTAATCTATCATATCAGATAATAGGCCTATCATATTTTACGAGTTATTCATCAAACTATTAGAGAATGTGTTTGCTGCAAATTTATAAGACTACAAAGACTTAAATTTTTACGATGCCTATATGCTTTTAGTCTCTCCGTTTTAATTTATATAACATACTTTTTTTATTAATCTGTTTAAAAAAGAATGACATATTTCTCTATTTGTAAATAATTTAACTTCAAACATTATATTTTTACCCATTTTACCTTTAATAAGAAGTTTTTGTAGTCACATAAATATTATGACTTCACAAATATTTTATTCCTTAAACTTTTAATAAAGAGTATCATTTTTTTGCCTTTGAAAATGGTGAAATTTATTACCGGAGGAAAACAAGTAGCGAGAAAGGACGCTACTATTTGTCCTATTTAGTCAAAGATCATTGAAGGCATTCTATCTATAAGTCTAGATGTTTGAACACAGATTATTTAAACAAATAGCAGCGCTCATATAAACATTTTTGCATTATCAATTTATAAATGTCATTCCCTTTGTTTTAATTTATGCGATTACTTTTCAATTTAGTCTGTATTAAGAAAATGATACTTTTATACACTTACAAATAATTTAGGTTTTAATTTTTCATTTTAGCCATAATAAAATGAGTTATAGCACATAAATAATTATAATTTAGTAGTACTATATAGTATATATTAAAAGAAAAAGAACATGAGAATCCAAAAATATTTGAAGAGATTGGGTACACGTCCACGTGCGTAAGTCTTTTCTTATCGATCAGCTGTGTCAAACAGACAGAAGCATAGTAGCAAGAACCAAACGGTTCGCAGCTGCTGCTTACATAAACATAAAACATTGGCATATATTATACACTTACAAATAATTTAGGTTTTAATTTTTCATTTTAGCCATAATAAAATGAGTTATAGCACATAAATAATTATAATTTAGTAGTACTATATAGTATATATTAAAAGAAAAAGAACATGAGAATCCAAAAATATTTGAAGAGATTGGGTACACGTCCACGTGCGTAAGTCTTTTCTTATCGATCAGCTGTGTCAAACAGACAGAAGCATAGTAGCAAGAACCAAACGGTTCGCAGCTGCTGCTTACATAAACATAAAACATTGGCATATATTATAACCGTACGTACTATTTATTACTCGATCGTAATCATCTACTCCTTCGTTTAAAGCTGTTTAGTTGCTTTGGCACCACTTGATTTTGAACATAGTAATAAGATTCCATGATGTTGTAACAAGTGGAATATTTGGACTCTTACTTTTTCATTTTTTATATACTGAGTACGTTTGTTGTACTTATGCATCCATCGTGTCAATAATTTTTAACATGTAAAAATGTTCGGATTAATATCTCTGGCTATGAGGATTATTTTCAACAACTTATGCTTCGCCCTCGTGGCGAAGCCACATGGTCACAAAGTTCGTTTAAAAATTGCATCGTCTACATAGGTAAACTATTACGTTTTATAGGTATATAACACATATTGAACACCATTTTATCAGAATTTTTTTTTACTTCTTTTAAATTTGAACACCCTCAAAGAAATTTCTAGTTTCGCCACTGCCCGCCTCGTCATAACTTTGAAACTTTTTAAAAAGTGATCAAAGGTTGAAGGATGGGGCTTTGCCATTAGGTCTATTATATTGCATGGGCACTTTAATTTTTAGATTAACCTGGAGTACATACAACTTAATCTCAGTCTTATATTCAGAGTTGAGATGAATATACATACAATTGTAAGATTGAGAGAAAGCCTATATATGTTCTCTTAGTAATTCAGAACAACCAATGGCCACCAATTGCAGTCCTCTTAATCAGAGGCAGATTTACAAGGTAACCTATGAGTTCATTATATATATATATATATAATATGAAATATGAAATCTACTTAATATCTATAGTAATTTACTGTAAATCCAGTTATTATTGTATATTAACTTGAGGTGGCTATAGGAACTAATGAACTTCAAATTTGGATGGGCATGTGCTATTAGCGATCAATGTCCATTCTCTTTTTAGTGTGATATCTTTAGTTTTTACTCTTTATTGCCTGTAGCCAAATGAAAGACACAGAAAACCAACTGATCTAAGATTCTTTTGGCCATCTCTCCAGAATATTTCATGATAATTAACCTAGACGCATCTTACAAATTAAGCTCCTTTTTCTAGTTAAACGATTCAGACAAATCAAACACCACTTGTAGTACCATTTCATTCGTGCAAACGCTAGTAACACTGGATTTCATTGATCGAAAGGAAATTCGACGACACCTTTTTACGGAACCAAATATATCAGCAAAGGCAATTAAACCTTAATAAAAAGAGAGATGAATATGAAAGTGAGAAATGTTTGGACTCGTAGAAAGCTTGTCCAATTGTAACGACTGGACATCTATTTCTTGAAATTAAGGAACTAAAATTACTCCTGCAAGAATGAAAAGAAACAAATTTTAGCAATAGTATCAATAGGTTAACTTGTAATAAGCGATCTTGTGTTTTAATCATGAATCTGCCACCTTAGATTATATATGTATGTATGCGGACCAGTGTTTTAGAAGAGTTCTTTAATTATGTGAGTACTGGGGCAAGCCCGAGAGCACACTTAGCAGTAATAACTTTATATTATTGTCATTTCTATTCTTTCAATAATTAAGAACTATCATTTCTACAATAAGTATGCATGTTCCATCACAACCATGCTAATACTATAGGCGCAAAAAAAAAAAAAAAAAAAATCCTCTGATGCTCATTTCTTGCCCCGTATCAAATAAAATGCCTCGCCACACGCCCGTTCAAACCTCCTAAATATGCCTCTAATTTGATGCTCAAAATCCATGAAAGGTTGTCTCTACATCCAAAAAGAGGGAGTCCTCGAAACATATTGAATTATCTGTTCACGCAGAAAGTAGGCATTAATACGGAACCAATTCAGAATGAATATAAACCACAGGTTAGAGACTGCAAAGGGGGGTGAAGAAGTGAAAAAATTCTACACAAAAGAAGTGAATCCAAAATAAATTCTAGTACTCTCAGAACTAACTCCAAAACAAAATAAAAAAGACCGTTTTCCAAGAATCATCAAGGAGGAGTGTAAACAATAGCAATTAATCATGCAAGCAGTGTCAGACTGGTTGGGTGAGCATTACATCAACTAGGTCAGAATATGTGAACTCAAATGGCTGTAGTAACTGATTCTAGGGAGAAATGTTGTCCTTTGTTGCCATTGCAGACAACAAATAATAATTTCAAGCTTATTTTCCCATCTTCCTTCATCTCTGCCATGCACAGAAACCTCTCTTGTCTTCTCTTCTGCCAATCTGCGCTTGGATTTTCCATATCTCTCTTTCAAGAATCACTCAGTGTGCCCAACTCTACAATAATACAAATGCTTATTTCTTACAAGGAACTTTATACTTGTTTGGTTGACGGTATAAATTCTCAAACTTAATCCTGAATATTCCACCTTATCCCATCAAATTTGAATTTTTTTTATCTCACCTTCTAGATAAGATAAATTAGTCCAGAGATTATAATTCCAGGACTATAATCCCAAAATAATTTAATCTGCATACCAAACGATCCCAAGTACAATGTGAGAAAAGATAGTTACATTACCGGTGTAATTTAACTTGTTACAACAATTTAGTTAACACATTAATCAAGTTATTAGTTACTAATACTTATTTTGACAATTTATCTTTATTATCTTATTAGTGATCTGATTATACAAATATCTGAGCAAGGGCCTTAAACTCTACTTAGACTACCCTCAAGTATAATTGAGGTTTCAAAAATCCAGTTCTAAATTTTCAAGCATCTGACAAAGAATAGTGATATGCCACGATTCATATAAAAGGAGGTCGACCAACTGGGAATGTTTTATCTTCTTAATTCCCTCCATCCATCTTGGATTAGCCTTCTCTACTCTAAAACATCAGTCCCAATTAATTTTGTTTTAAAATTTTTAAAAAAGTGTTTTTAAGGAAAAAGGGAGTATACCATGTGAGTTATCTTCACTTCCTTTAACTTCAACTAGATACCATGTCCAAAGGATCTATTAAGTCCAATAAAGTAAGACCGAAGAAGACCATCCAAGACTCCTTACTCTAAATAATAAGGTAAAAACTTGCTTACGCCAAGTATTTACATCAAACCAATATACTTTAAGCAATAAATGAGGTGAAAATGCGCATTAATTACCCAGAGTTAGGTGAAAAAAGAGTATGCAGAATAGAAATGTTATGTTATAGTACTTGGCTTGGTGTAAACATTGTGCGTGCGAGAAAGTGTTTACCAATAATAACAGTCAACCAATGTATTTCTACAATCTTGATTATGTGAAGAACTCACTCCCTTAAAGCATAAATCAAGAGACCATGTTATGTTAACACGTTCTAGTTATTATTACTCAGAGTCTAAGACACACAATTGTTTAGCTTACAGTACTGAGCCCAAGCAGAAGGCCCATATTCTTTTTAAACACATAGCCTACAAAGTTGATCCTACTTAAAAGCAGGAGGCCCATATATCCCAGACAAGAAAGTAACAGTGTTAGTTCAAGACTTGAAGAGCAAACCTAATATTGCAGAAATACGATACCTTTTGAGGTGGTCTTTAATTTTTAACCCCGCTTGGCCCATGGAAGAACTTCAAGGTCAAAAGTTAAAAGTGTTGCCCATGAGGCAAGCGAGGCCAAATAGGGATAAAAATTCAAGACAATCCACTTTGAGGGCTATTTGTGTACTTCACCCAACAGCAAAACAGACTAAAGCTTGAACTTCATAATGCAGGAAAGTGCAGATGAATAATAAGTACTAATTAAATATATTGCAAGAAAATATAACTATATTTAAGTGAAATATCAAATACATAAAAGGAAAGTGGCTCCAATCAAGTTAAAATCAGTTTAAGCTTCTAAGATCCAAATATGCATTTCTTTAAGATTTGGTGTTTATTTGTATTAAATTTCCAATTTCACATTCTTAATTCATCAACGAAGCTTTTGTAATAACAAAAATATCACTTTTCCAGCTATTTACCGTCACCTTCTTCACAACATAGCCCATGGCTGTTGAGGCGTATTACACTAAAGCACCAACTAAGCAAGGCGATGTATGCAATCGAGTTTCACCTAGCTTCAATGCTTGAGCACACTTCTACAAACCTTTAACAACACTTGGTCAAAATATCTTACCTCTGTAAACTACTATTTCTACCAAGAATATTCCAGCAAAATGCGTCACTCCTCGAACAATCTAAAACATTGCAGTTCCTGCTGATTTCTACAGCACACAGATTTAACTTCAAAGTTAGATATAATAAGTAGAACAAGGAGAAATGTTCTCGAGAACACTCAGGCATAGTATAGAATTCTACTCATAGATTGGATTAACTGACACTAAGAACATAGCACACCACTGCAAAAAGCGTTGGTACTATAGGCATGGGAGAAAACAAGGTCAAAATTAGGAGTTGGAAAAAAATTGCAGATGGAAGAAAGCTGCGCAATAACGAGGTGTTATAGAAAGAAACAGTTAAAATATGAACATATATTGTAGCATTGTTGTATTATTGCTAACTGCCATTTGTTTCAACAGGATAAAAGAGAAGGCAAGAAAATGCTCCTGACCACATAAGAAGTTTCTAGCTCACTTTCATTGTGCAATCGTATAAGATAGGCATTCAACCAGTAAACTCTGAGATCATGACTAATTAAAACTCTAAGTGTCCTTTTGTAAGCCACTGCGTACTTACTAGGTTGCGCAATTACTCTAAGGATAGTAATTAGACAGCCTAGTAATTACAAAAACCTGTTTGTGCACAAGCGTAATTACGTAATTAGATATTTTCTAAATTTTTAATAAAAGTTAATTACCAAAAACTAAATAAACTCTTACTTAGAGGTACAATTAAATATACTTTAATGTATGACTAATATATGCGTATATAAGAAATTATTTAATGAAGGAGTAGATGATTATGTAAGACTCCATTTCATCTAATTATTTCATGAATGTTATTAGACGGAAAGTTTAACTTGTTACACTATCAACATTTACGCGAATTTGCATGCGACAAATTTCTGTTTAAGCAAAAAATAGGCATCTACTAATAATATCTTTACTAAGCTTTATATAAGTTTGTCAACTAAACGAAATAACGAGAAGAAATTAAGCTAATGAAGAAAAGGAAAAATTTAGTTAGACCTTTAGGGAATGCAGTTCTTCATCCCAAAAGGTAGGAGAAACGAATCAAGAAGCAAAAGTGCGTTAGTTTATCAAAAAACTCATAAAACATTTAATATCACAACTAAGAAAAACAAAGAAATATATCTTCATCCAACAAAATCAAAGAAATATGAAGGAAAATAATAAACAAAAGTAAACCTGGAAGCACAACACCTCTGGAATCAGAAAGTTGGAAAACAAGAAGAAAAAATGAAAGAGAAAGTGTACAAAATATAATATATTTGTAAAAATAAAAATAAAAAGAATTTGAAAAAGTCACAATTTAATTACATGGTGTAATTACCACCGATTCTCACCTCCTCTTGAGAATTGGAGAGTGTAATTACACCCCCCCTCAATTACACCCAATTCTATGCTGCCCAAGTAATTACTTGGCCAGATAAACATGTCAAAATGAGTAATTACACAAAATTAAACACAAATCCAATTCCTAGGTGGCTTTCTAAACAGGCTCTAAAAGATGTTTATTGTTATAGAATACATCTGTCTTAAGAATAATTCGCCCTCTAAAAGGAAACACGATGAAGGTAAGAGACAGCATGTGTAGATTTTGAGGCTGTTATGACAGCCCAATTCTCTTCCACTCTAAGTAGATAAAATTACCATAATTGGGCAAAGGAAACAAATTTTCAACAGTGGAACCATGTAATATTCTAGAGGACATGCAAACACAATAACAGGGTACTTGATTTTAGGTTGAAGATTAGCTTTCCGATGCACAGCACACAAAGATGGTTTCAGGATAATTAAACAAATGGTCATCTAACTTTTAGCCAAGTGAGAAGAGCCTTCTACTCCTAGTGCATGAACAAATTGGTGCATGTTTGATCATTTTACGAACAGAAAAATCCACCTGAATCTTTGATAAATAACTCAAAACATCTAGCGATCACTATCCTTCAAAAGGGTGAAAATTCACTTAGATTAATGACAGTGTTATCAAAGGCGAAAAGCGCGAAAAAGCTTTAAGGTCCATTGGGGCTTTAAGCGCAAAGAGCAAATAAAGCGTGGGCTTTAATGAAAAAAGGCGCAACTGGAGAAAAAGTAAAAATATGTATATGTAGTCCAAGACTAATAATTATAAGCATGAATAACAAATATATGGACAAAGAAATTGAAACTTTTTTACGATAAAGTGAAATATCAATTGGTTAATGTCGCATTTACAGGATTACACTCATTGGCAAGGAAAAGTATGCCTTAGAGCCTTGATGCGATACTAAAGGGCCCACAAAGCGAGGCGAAGCACTCATCATGTATTGAGCCTCGCTTCAGGGCTTAAGCGCGCCTTTGACAACATTGGATTAATCCTTAAGCAAAAACAAAATAGGCAGTCATAGTAAACCTATTAAGTTGTCTAATTGCACCCCCTACCTCATCCTCCATGATTAAGAATATGCAACCAAGCCATGTTACGACAAGCTTTAGGACGACTGTAGTCAAAACCAAATTCAAAAAATAATAAAAGCAGGACCATTGAGTATAGAAGAAGCAGCAACGAGGAACAGGCTGATTTTCGAGCTACTAAGTTTACCATCAGCATTTGAGATGGCATGGCCAATTAAGGAAAAATTGAGAATTCTTTCAAATAGACCTCAACAGAATGAAGGATCCTTGATCACAGATGACCCTGCACACCACTGTTACTGAATTTTAAGTAATGGCCATCATATAATTATGTTTAATGCATCACTGTCATCCATATACAGTAAACTTAGGTGTCATCTAGTCATCAAAATACTCACCAACGGGAATGGACTAAACCTTGCAAGCACACTTAAATAGTACTCTTTTTATTCCGACTTATATGACAATCCAGAATGCTTGAAATCATTCTATTTCTATACAACTTTCACAACTTTAAGAATTTAAAAGTCATATACTATTCAAAATATTGAACTTTTGATGTGATGTTTTTATTAAATTCTAAGCACTGGTTTAATGTTTTCTTCCACTATTATCAATATAATATAGAAGTCAAATTAACAACTTATAACTCCAACCAGTCAAATACCATCATATAGAATAAAACGGGTAGAGTATGTCGCAAGAGCCTCAGATATCTAAACAGGGCAATGCCTGGTTGTAGTAGTAGTAAAACCTCATGTCACACCAAGGAAAATTCACATTCCTCTACCATAGTCGTGGCTATTACTAAATTCGCTTGCAAGTATACAAAGTACAGATCACAAATGCAATATTTGAGAAACAGGTAGCAGATGGATATGCTCGCCAAATACTTCAAAATGCTAAATCATCAGCAGATGATGTTCTTGATAAAGAAACCATGAACATAGAATACCACATCAAGGATAAAAATCATTACTTTAACGCAAAATGCACATCGAACCACAATACATGTACCTAAACATTTAGTATTAGCAATCTAATGATTCTCCAACATATACAAATCGACCATATATCGATAGAAAGAGTTCACTTACTGCTACAATTGCTTATCGTCCAATAACCGCAATTGCATTTCAATCAATCTCGCATTGAATTCCCCATCGCTAACCTTCAACATCTCAGATAAGGATAGCGAAAACCCATGCTCTACCAAAAGCCTGTGCCGAGGCTTAATCTTCCCTTCAAGACTAAACGAAAAGTACTGCGGAAACTTCTTCAATTCCCCTAAATTCCCATTCATTTCCTTCAAAAAGTACTCAACTTTAGGCCTAAAATTTTTGTCAATGCTAAATGTCAACAACCCAGGTGACCTCAAAACCATATTCACCACGTCGTCGCGTTTAAACCCTAAACTCAACATGTAATCAATCTTAGGGTTCAAAGTAAGCTCGACACTGGAAACAAGCAACACAGTGGTTTGACAAGTGATCCGATTGGGACCCACGAACCCGAATTCCTTCAGGAATTCAAATGTGGGTTTCAATTGATCCTCAACGCTGCAAACTAGGATTCTTGGACAGCGTATAATGGATTTACGAATGTCATTAAAGGGGATAACGACGTCGTTTAATAAGAAATCAAAAATCGGGTAAAGATCCATGTATGGGTCGGATGTTAAAAGCTGAGGATGCATATCAAGTATTCGACCAATTGCCGAGCGCTCAATGCCCATAGAAGCAAGACAAGTTTCAACAGTTTTGATTGTATCGAGTGTTGCTGATCGAAGATCAGGGTTTTGTTCAAGGACTTTAGTGGGGTTGATATTGAGTGCTTGAAGATAGAGTATTTTTTCGCGGAATTTAAGGCCAGTGTCAGTTGTAGTTGGGGTGGGGTGGGTGGGGATGTGAAGGGATTTGAGAGAGGTTTTTGTGGGTTTTGGAGAAATGGAGCACATAGGGAATGGAGGGGAGGGGTTTAGGGTGAGGGAGGTAAGGGGAAGTAGGGTTTTGGGAGGGTTTTGTAGCCATGTTAGCATCTCCGGAAGTAGAAGTGAAGTTGAAGAGGAAAGGATTGTATTGGCATGCTTTGTGTTGGAACTCAATCTTGAAGGATACTTCCGGAGTTTTATGAGTTTGCCTTTTGTTATGTACTATGTATCTTTGTTTCTGCTTCTATAGCCCAATCTCCTTATCCCTATCGCTTCCCAATCCTTTTTTTTTTTACTAGTACTACTACTAGTATACGTATCCGCCTCATTCACAGATTGTTTCAAAGAAAAAAATAATAATATTATAGAAATAAATTATATTGCAGACTAAATTTAGTGATCGCATTCAAAAGAATTAAATCAAAAAAAAAATATATGAATTTCATAGGATTGTATATATGCCAATTGATAGGAACCATCAATATTTATGCACTCACGCAAAGGTCAAGAATAAAATTTATCTCAAATTCAAAATAAAATCAATATAGATAATCAAGAAAAGAGCAGTCTTATATTTCCCTTTGGAGTGATTGAAGTTTATTTTCTTCACAAAATAAGGACAGTAAAAGCTTTTGCGTCAACTTATTCAATACCCTTCCTATCGTCCGAAGCATACTCGATCACTGATTTCGCTTCTGCTGGAAATACCCAATATTTCCGTTAACTTTTGCAGTAAATGTTGCGTATCACGTATGGTATCATAGTTGTGCAGCTCCCCAGCCAGCAACTACTACCTTTTGCTTCAATATTTCAGCTACTTTCCCTGTTTCCACGGTAACAACTTTTGCAACTTTTTTCCCAATATTGCTTGCTTCACTCTTGCTTTGTTCTTGAACACTTTGTTTTACAATTGAATCTAACTCCTCAGGAGAAGGAGATTTTGTTTCACCAATTGTATTGATCTTCTCCTTAATCTCCCATGTTCTGGGGTAACAAAGAACGGAAGGGAAAAATAGAATGTCTGCTCTATTCAGAGGAAAAATAACTATTTGAAGTTTGAACGAAAATATACCTCTTATATAAGATTGATTACAAATATGCTTGAAGGAATAATGGTATCCTATATCAGTATCATAATTGTCCTTGAACACAAGATGCCTTGAACTTAGATTTTTGCTTGCTTCAGTTTGTCAATCCATCTTGCACCAAAGCAGCCAAACACCCAATTATAATCACACACATATTTCGAACCACTTGGTTCTCTTCGCAACACAATGTCGAATAAAATTGAGCTTCACATTGGAGTCTATAATTGTTTGTAAGCTTTTTCTACGTACAAAATTATTAATTGGATTTATCGACTACACCAGAAAATGAGTTAAAATCCCCAAGTGGCTACTAGCATTGATCCCACATACCTGAAAGCCACAAAAATTCAACTTCCTGTCAATATGTTCACACATCACAATTGGTTCGAATTTTATTTCCCGTGAATAGAAACACTTGAAAATTCATGAATCATTTATTTTGAGTGAAAAACCTAGCATCAAGAAACGTTCAATTTTTATGCTAGTAACAACACCTGAAAAAGCACACATCATTTCTTCAGCGGATTTCCACTTCCTTTTATAAAAATCGGTCCAACATACCTGATAAAAAAAATGAAAGATATACCAAAAAGTATTTCTTACAAATCCATTAGGACTTAAAGTATGCTTATACACTAGTTGATCAAGTACCTCAATTATAAGGTTTAAAATGGATAAGAACCTCTTCTTTCCATTGGTACATCCAATGGAAAGAAGATGTACCTTCTCGTCAAAATGGTGAAATGTATACAGAAAATACTCTAACATAAGTAAAGTCCATTTCTTCTCCCATTGTTCGTCGAGGTATATGATTCTAGTAAACGGCATTAGAAGATGAATCTTCACTATATAATCAAAGATTTTTAATTATCTTCCCAATCGTTGAAAGAACATTAGTTCCTATTGCTTTATTAATTTATACACCTCCATATCATTTTATTAAAAGAATCAACAAATATAAAAGAAATGTTATGGTGAGTTGTAAAATCACCGTGATTTCGTTATCTTTATGAATGACTGGGTTATTATTGAAATCCGGATCCTATAAAAAATGTATATCATAATCAAAATTTACTTCAATCACAAATAGCAAAGTTCACAATTTTTTCAGTAGAGAGACATACTTTGAATATTCCTGCTTGCACGTGGAGAAAGATTGTATTTATTTACAATATCCCGTCATCAGTAAGCGTAATAACTTTAAAGACTTCATCTTGATTATCAAAGTTGGAGCTCTTAACTTCCACTTTAAACATATATCTTTTTTTAACAATATTTTCTATCTCCATTGGGCATGAAGATACTTCAGCAACATCAGAAGTCTAAGAAAAAGACATATTTACAGTGGTTAAAGAAGCTACAACAGAAGAAAAAAATATAATCTGAGAAACTTATAAAAGCTAAAGAGTTTTGTTGCAAAATGTGTCCGCACCCATCACCCATAGCCCACTTTAAACAATGTACCCCTCATACATGAACCACAACATAGCACGTCGTTAGCAAATAAAAATAAACTAAAAAATAAAAAAACAAACATCGATTAATTTTTAAACTCTACGTATTCCAGCTTTCATACAGAACTTCTATACTAAAACAGATTTCTTTGAGTTTACTATACTTTTTTCAGTGATTAACTGGAAGTGTTCAATACACCACATAGTGGAGATGCAGCAAAACGTTAATTTTCTTATTAAAATTAGGTGCTCACCCTTATATTGTTAAACAAACAATTTATATTATACCTCAAATACAGTATCCTTTAAATCATTTGTTGACTTTTTGATAATTTTTGTTGCCTTCCGATCCCACAGCATCAAAGAAATTGTATCGGTGTAATACATCACTTTGACTTGTAGCCTATTCATGGAAGGAGTTTGTATGTTAAATTTGTAAGATAAACAAAAAATTTAAAGAAACTATGCATTATGGTCAGATCTATGAGTGGCTGATTGAATCTGCTCGCATTTTTTACAATAGAATTTTTTCCCTCTTTGAAAACCTTCTTGTCACGACCCAAAATCCCAACCCGTCGTGATGGCGCCTAACACACTTGCCAGGCAAGCCGGACATAACAACAAAGAACCAGAACAACATAATTTATAGAAATAGCCTAAGTCCTCAATATAACAAAATACTGATAATACATGATAAATCCCCCAGAAACTGGTAAATACATGGTCATGAGCTCTAATACGTAAATATAAGTTTGAAATGACCAAATATGATACTGTTTGAAATAAAGGCAACAGTACATAAGAAAACACAAGCCAAGGCTGCATGCGAGAATGCAGCTCTACCTCGTCTCTCGATACTCAGCTCAACGAGCGACTCCGATACTGATAACTGGTACCAATACCTGGATCTGCACAATTAAGTACAGAGTGGTAGCATAAGTACAACCGACCCAATATACTAAGCAAGTATCAAAACTAACCTCGGCGAGGCAAAATAAGAAAGAATTATAAACGATACTTGTTACAACCTATACAGTTTCATCAATTTAACAAGTACAAAACAATAATTTGATCAAGTATAAAACACAAAAGAAACTATCTGAGTGTGTATGTGTATAATTTTGCAAGTTCTCTGTTCAATCAATGATACAACATATAAAGATGATTTGCATATAAATCAGGTAATTAACCATTGAAATTGCAAGTAAGATGAAATGCAAATCCAAACAAATGCTAGCCAGGCTTTCCTCAACCTTTTCATATCCGTACCAAACCACTGATCAGTTTTTCTCAATATCCGAACCATCAAGAGAGAAACATAAGAGATTGACCCTAGGGTGATGGATCCATATCCACACGCAAGCACGGCCAATTCAACATGCTACCAGCCCGGCGTGGTCACAGGCTCAATATCATAATCCGCCCGGCGTGGTCACAAGTATAACAACATGTCACGACCCCAATTTTCCTCCGTAGGATATCGTGATGGCACCTAATCTCTAAGATTAGGTAAGCCTAACAATTTGCGGAATAACAGAATATAAATCCGAAATCAACATCAATATCTAATATAAATAAAGACTGCGATTCAAATAATTATAACTTTCAAAATCCGGTAGAAATCAGTCAGAAGCTTCTAAGAGAAATACTATGTGTCTCTACACATCAGAGTCTTAAGAGAATAAGGGAAAAAAACATGACACGGATAGAGGGGAAGTCAGAGGTCTGCGGACGCTAGCAGATATACCTTGAAGTCTCCGCGTACAGGCTAGTTCATTGATACCTCGTCTAGTAAGCAAGACCTGGATCTGCACAAAATGATGTGCAAAAGTGTAGCATGAATATACCACAACGGTACCCAGTAAGTGCCAAGCCTAACCTTGGTAGAGTAGTGACGAGGTCAGGTCAGGGCCCTACTGATTTAAAAGAAAAGTAAGGCATGAGATAATAATAATATTTGAAATGACTGAGAATTTAAATAACGAGAAGCTTCAGAAAATAATAGCATATCAAATAGAGGTAAACAACAGGGGCGCTCCTGAGGTACCGCCTCGTAGTCCCAAATTTAAATATGCAGTACAGGAGAATCTTCCAAGGAACCGCCTCGTAGTCCCAAAGTAAATATGCAGTACATGGGGATCTCCCGAGGAACCGCCTCGTAGTCCCAAAGTAAATATGCAGTACAGGGGGATCTCCCGAGTAAACGCCTCGTAGTCCCAAAGTAAATATGCAGACAGGGGGATCTCCCGAGTAAATGCCTCGTAGTCCCAAAGTAAATATGCAAGACAGGGGGATCTCCCGAGGAATCACGTCATAGTCCCAAAGTAAATATTGAGCAGATAACTGAAGGAACAATGAATTTATGACAAGAAATCTTACAGTTAAAGTTTTAATTTAAAAAAAGGGAAGCACATAATTCAACTAAGCATGTTGCACAAATTACAAGTAAGAGTTAAGGCACGTAGACATGCGATACTAGGCTAAACATGATCACTACATATGCTAAGGCAACTCAGTTAAGGAATTTAAAAGAAGGCAACTCAGTAAGAACCGAAAATTTCCACAATTGACCCGTGTACGCAGTCGTCACCTCGCGTACACGGCGCTCATGTATAACATATTGTTACAACAATACCAAATCCTAAGGGAATTTTTCCCACACAAAATTTGACAAGTCACGTACCTCAAATCTCGCTCAATCAATCGATAATGATGCCTTCTCCTCGATTTTCCGACTCTGAATGGCCCAAATCTAGCCAAAATCAATTACATCGCATGAATACAATTACAAGAAACTAATTTAATCATAAATTTACGACTTTAGCAAAGAATTAAAAAATCGCCCCAAAAAGTCGACCTGGGCCCATGTCTCGAAATCGGATAAAAGTCACAAAATACGAACACCCATTCGATATCGAGTTCACCCATACCAAAATTGCCAAACTCCGACACCAAGTCGCCACTCAAAATCCCAAATTAAACTCTCCAAATCCGTAGTTTCAAACTCCCAAATTCCACCTTAAACACACACAATCTAGGTGGAAAAATCAATAGGTAAACAAGATTATTGATAAAAAATAAGTACAAGAGACTTACCTCAAGAAATCCCTCGAAAATACTCTTAAAAATCGCCCTAGACCGAGTTTGCAAAGTCCAAAATAAGAGAAATCACAAAACCTTTCAGTTATAAACATTGCCCAGGGGTTCCGCTTCTGCGGTCCACTTAGCCGCACCTGCGGCACAGCTTTTGCGAAAAACACAACCGCTTCTGCGGTTAACCACTGGAGCTGGGTCTCCGCTTCTGCGGTCTTTACCCTCGCATCTGCGCAATCGCATGTGCGGAACTCCCTTCTCACCTGCGCACTCTTCGCATTTGTGCCCCCTCTTCTCGCTTCTGCGAGGCCATGACTGCATCTGCAGGCTCAGCTCGACAGTCCCAATTCTGCTTTTGCGGCTCGAAGGCCGCTTCTGCAGTGTCGCACCTGTGGCCCAAAATGTGCAGGTGCGATTACACCAGACACAACAAAGCTTCAGCTATGCCCCAAGTTCAAATTTTGATCTATTAACTATCTGAAACTCACCCGAGGCCCCCGGGACCTCAACCAAACATACCAACAAGTCCTAAAACATCATACAGACTTAGTCGAGCCCTTAAATCATATCAAACAATGCTAAAAATATGAATTGCGCATCAATTCAAGCCTAATGAACTTTAGAACTTCAAACTTTTACATCTGACGCCAAAACCTATCAAATCAAGTCCGATTAACCTCATTTTTGCACACAAGTCATAATTGACACCTATTCTAACTCGCGAAATCAGAATCCGACCCCGATCTCAAGCTCTTCCCGCGTGAATCAACTTTCGGATCCGAATCTAGTCAAATCAACTTAATATAATCAATAAAAGCCATAGGAATCGAATCCAAATGATAAAGCAAAGATCTTTAACCAAAATCAAAAAGTCAACCCTTGGCCCATACCTCGGAACCCGACAAAATTTATAAATTCCGAATACCCATTCAATTACGAGTCCAACAATAATAATTTCATCCAATTTTATCCACAAATTGACCCTCAAATCACAAAATATCACTCACAACCATGGTCTAAAATCCCAAAATTTCACTTTAAATTCACATAATCTAGATGTAATAATCAATGGGTTTTCAATATTTATCAATAAAAGTGCTTAATCTTTACTTACCTCCTCAATTATGGTAAAACGTTCTCCAAAAATCACCCTTTGCCGAACTCCACAACTCTAAAAATGAGAAAAACAATAAAACCCTTCGAAATATAACACTGCTAGAGATTCCGCACCTGCAGTCCAAGTACCACTTCAGTTGTCACGACCCAAAATTCATAAAGGCCGTGATGGCGCCGGACACCACTGTCAGGCAAGCTAACAATAAATACTCAATTAAATTCTCATTTTAATATTTTTGAAATCGTAAATTTACTTCAATTTAAATCGTAAAAGATGAAGTTTACAAAAAATAAATAATAATATCTTTAAAATTTATAATACAGCACAACCCATAATCCTCCAAAACCCGGTGTCACAAGTGCATGAGCATTAACTAGGAGTGTAAAATAAATACAACAACTATCCGGAATACAAATTGGACAAGAAAAGAAAATACAATACTCTAAGGGAGACTCTATTGGCTGCGAATCGTCATAAAGAATGCAGCTCACCTAAGTCCCTGCGATAATCGCGCCTCTGCGCCCGCAAGGCCGCTAAGCATATGTGTACCTGCACAAAAATATGCAGCAAGTGTAGCATGAGTACGTAAATCAACGCGTACCCAGTAAGTATCCCACCTAACCTCGAAGAAGTAGTGACGAGGGGTCGACTCAGACACTTACTATGGGCTATAATTAATGTACCAATGATATGATTAAGCATGGATCACATAGAACGGATGTAAGCCCGATTTCATGAAATAAGTAAACAATTCTTTTGTTAACAAGAAATTTCCCAAATTTATTTTCATCATTTTAACAGTTTATATCTCAGGACATAATTTCCGAAGCAATTAATACAATTATGCGCAAGTCATGCCGATGTCGTACGGCCCGATCCAACAATAAAAATAAACTGTGCACTGTCGAGGGTCGAACGACGCAAACCATAGATGCATCTATAAATTTTCCCGCTCGTGAATCATACATGCGACGCGGTCCCCGCTAATACATGCGACGCGGTCAAATATAAATTTAAGGAGATACTCCGCTAGCGAATCATACCTGCGACGCGGTCAAATATAAGTTTACCATTTAAATCATATCTCTTGCTTGATTCCTTTTTTTAAAATAAGGAAAATTCAACTAGAAGCTTTTTAAGGAAATTACCCCGCTCGCGAATCATACATGCGAATCGGTTACACATAGATTCCTTAAGCTATTATAATATTCCTCAATTCTTTTCGAAATTACGAAGTTCAAATGAAACCTTTTAAATTTTTAAATCCTTCAAATCTTCCATTCTTTCAAGACAATTATTACTCAACCTCAATCTTGCTTCTTCTCAAGGCAAACAATAACATAAATCGACAGCAATGTTAACAAGGCATGATGTAAACCTAGACTACTCGGACATAGGCATAACTAGTAGCTACGTACGGACTCTCGTCACCTCGTGCATACGTAGCCCCCACAATTAGAAACATATATTAATTTATTTCAGCTATGAGGTTAATTCCCTCTTATAAGGTTAGAAAGGAGACTTACCTTGCTCCGAAATTCCATAACCGGCTCCAAGGCCGCTCCGACAATTCAAACTGATGCCCGTCGCTCCAAAACTAGTCAAATATGACGCAACCGAATCAAAATATACTGTAATACTCATACTTAATCATTTTATAACAATTTCCAACTCCGTTCGAAAAGTTGATAAAATCACCCTAGGGCCCACGTGTCCGGATTTCGAAACGTTTCGAAGATAGTTATTACCCATAACCTTATGAACTCAAATATATGATTTATTCCCAATTCCATGCCCAAAATCGTGGTCAAAATCCAAAATACCAAATTCTAAGTTTTCTACCAAAACCCCCACAATTTATACTAATTTCCATGTTCAAATCCATATAAACTCATGTATTTAATTCAAAATTGTGAAGAAAGCACTTACCCCATTATGATTGATGAAGATGGCACTCCAATTTGCTCCAAAATCGGCTCTCATGGGCGAAAATGAAATGAGATAGAGCCAAACCCTCGCCTTAAAGAAGACACTGCCCATCCCCGACTTTCGCACCTGCGGCCTCTTCGTCGCATCTGCGGTCTCGCAGGTGTGGCCAAGACCTCACACCTGTGCATTCCCTCTGCCTAGCTCGACTCTGCACCTCTGCCTTTCCTTCCACATTTGCGCCTTCACAGGTGCGGACATACCCTCGCACCTGCGCTCCAAGATTTTTCTCTCACTCTCGCACCTGTGACGCACCTCCGCATCTGCGACCTCGCAGGTGCGGACAACCCTTCGCACCTGCGGTCACTACCTAGCTTTGCCCAAACCGCACCTGCGACCACTGGCTCGCACCTGCGGCCCTTATTATGCAGGTGCAATCATACCAGATATCAGCTGCCTCATCTTTTCTTCCAAGTCCAAACTCGATCTGTTAACCATCCGGAATCCACCCGAGGCCCTCGGGACCTCAACCTATTATACCAAAACGTCCCAAAACACATTACGAGCTTAGTCGAGCCTTCAAATCACATCAGACAACGTCGAATTCATGAATCGCACCCCATTCCAAGCTTAATGAACTTTAGAATTTCAAACTTCTACATTCAATGCCGAAGCCTATCAAATCATGTCCGATTGACCTCAAATTTTACACACAAGTCACATTTGACATTATGGACCTACTCCAACTTCCGGAATTAGATTCCGACCCCGATATCAAAAAGTCCACTTCTGGTCAAACTTCTCAAGAACCTTCAAATTTCTAGCTTTAGCCAAATGACTCCAAAATGACCTACGGACCTCCGAATCCACTTCCGGACGCGCTCCCAATACCAGAATCACCATACGGAGCTATTCCCAGACTCGGAATCCCAAACGGACATGGATAACATTGAAATGCACTTCAACCCAAATTTATGAAATTCTTCCAAAATGCCAACTTCCACAATAGGCGCCGACACGCTCCTGGGTCATCCAAAACCCGATCCGGACATACGCCCAAGTCCGAATTCATTATACGAACCTGTTGAAACCTTCAAATCCCGTTTCCGAGGTCATTTACTCAAAAATCACACTTTAGTCAATTTTTCTAACTTAATGCTTCCGAAATTAGAATTTTCTTTTCAAATCAACTCTGAACTTCTCGAAGTTAAATTCCGACCACGCGTACAAGTCATAATACTTGAAGTGAAGTTGTTCATGGCCTCAAACTGCCGAACAACGTGCTAGAGCTCAAAACGACCGGTCGGGTCGTTACACTCTCTCCCACTTAAACATATGTTCCTTCTCGAACGTGCTAAGAACTGCTCTGGAGTTGCCCGAAATCACTGTTTAATACCTCGTGCACCTACCCGTGCTACCACAACTCAGTTGAGCCCAGTGACTCAAGTAAATCTGAAGATTCTCCCTTTTTACTTAGCCAAAAAAGCCTTAGACTCCAATTCCAACATCCGAAATTCCTTTCCAGGCCTGTTCCCATCACACGAACACCGTGTCAATCACTACAGGATGCACTGATACATGATTGCATACCTTTGCTGAATTCACACTATGCACCGCAAAACTCACATGACCATAATAACATCCTCTGATAACAATAGCCGAAATTCTACGAACCTGATGCTCACCATGCACCTCATGACATATATAAGTCTTGTTCCAACTCTTGCAATACTGCCGCGATGGAAGAGATGCGTAGAAATTCATAACCAACTGCAGAGTCAATAAATCATTGAATCTTTCCCTTTGACTAGAATTATCACCCCATTGTAAACCAAATAATGGTATTTTCTCTTTAATATACTTCCTATAATCCGATCGTACTGATCCCAGATCCAAAAATCTCGTCTCACCCAGTATAAGCTGCCCAGGAAATAAGCCACCTCAGACTCTGCCAAAAAATCTCATGTGATGCCATAATGTGCCGATAATCTACAAACTTGAATGTGATACATGAGGAAAACGAACTCTAGAAAGAACTACTCAACCCACGTAACTAATTAAACAACCAAAAAGGCATTATGAACCTTCCTCAGAAAATGAGAAACAAAACACACAAGAATTGATATAGGGAACCGTGCTCAACATCACACTGTTGCGGCGCGCAACCCGATCCAACACATGAAATCTATATAAGGAGATACTTACTGAGCTAGAATGCTTATTATTACAAAATACCCGAATTTCGGCCACAAGCACGCTAAGTGCATAATACCATCCATGGGGAGACAGATAGCGCCATACGCTACAAAATTCGAGCACAACTAAGGTGTGATATATGATTTGAATCTCGAGAGCCATCCCGCTCACACAACACCATCGCTACGCGGAACCTCAACACATAGGAAATTTGTCAAGCCGTTTCACAACTCACACAACACCATATAGTATTACATGAAATAGCCGACGATGAAACGACATCCAACATCCGAATACTCCTCCATAAGGAGCGCTATGCTAAAATGAACACATCCGGCCTGATATAGAGCCCATATTCATATTTAAATCCTTTCACATACCTCAAGCCGATTCTGATCGCACAGCACTAGGCTAATAACCTTTCAGGGATCCATAATAACCCTTTTCCCCTTAACACACAGGAACAACCATCATAACCGGAACAAACTTCCACAGTCCACAACCAAGTGAACCGAGCACCCTCCAGGCATAAATTCTCGAATCAGTGATATTACCACAATCTTCATACTTAGTTTAAATCTTCACGCAATCAAGTGACTACATGCCACTCTTACACAATCTTTCCGTGGGACACGCTCCCACGACCTTCCGTACTAGGTAACAAGTATGCACATCCATACCACCGGTCACACTAATGTTGTAAAGCATATCAAGAATCCGCAATCAGTACGCAAAGCCTCTTACACAGGACACTAATCTCAAGTGACGCTGGAGACAATACCAGCTTATTCTAAACATCTAAATTCTTTTTCCCGCTCCTCCGAGATTGTGACATCCTTGTCAATACCGAACTGCAACCTCAATCCCTAATCTTTCAAATTTCATGACGCTCACCGCACCTATCTTACCAATACGCGAGGACCCAAGAATTGCATCATAGCTCCTAAACCACTAATAGGATACACACTTCACTTTGTAGAAACCTTTCATTTTAATCGTTTCAGGAGAATCATTGCAACACATGACTGAATTCTCATAACCTTAGAACACACAAATCCTCAAGTAGTGGTCTAAACCACCATAACTCTTCCGGGATCCATCTACACATAACAGGCCATAATACTCGAAAGCCTCCAAATAAGATCGGTTACGGCGACCGTCAAACCTCGCACGTACCGTCACAATTCACATGAATAACCCAACACACTGAAGGAGCTGATCATTGCCATCATTATGCCAATTCAACCATTGCTAACCAAACTCGACTTCTCCTAATTTACTCTGGATCTTCCTTAGAATTAACAACAACTCCTTTATCAATATAACGAACTCAACCCGCACTCATCCCTCCTTGTGCGCATAATCGCGTCTTCAACAGATACACCCATTCTGATAATTCTTCTATAAATCCAAAGTTACATGCTCCCATTCCTCTCATGATACCCCGTAGACCAAAGACAACACGAAACACTCCAAGATCATTTATCATTATTCGCTGCAGAAGCTCGATATTCAACCATACTATGGACTCAAAATCCTTAGGCACCACGCCTTAACTTTTG
This sequence comes from Nicotiana tabacum, assembly GCF_000715075.1. NCBI lineage: Eukaryota > Viridiplantae > Streptophyta > Magnoliopsida > Solanales > Solanaceae > Nicotiana > Nicotiana tabacum. Next base: position 22,278,129 of record NC_134103.1, read on the forward strand.
AATCCACTAGGACCATTATTGAGAGTCACCCACTCTGACTTGGTCCCGAATATAATCAACTCCAAGACTTTGCTAGTACATGAGTACCCTCTCAAGGAAGCACCTGGCCGAATCATCTTCCTTGTAACTCACCTCTACACGAAGCATAAATCCCGAATCTTCCCAAAGCCTGAGCATGAATCGATAAGGCCAAGTATAGCACACATTCCTCAAATCGCTTGCTCAAATTACCACTGATGTTCTCTTCCCTTAGTCGTAACAACCCATCAATATGCCTATAACCAAAAATCTTACAAATAGACTACCATGCAATCCAACTGTAGGCGGTGGGACTCTCCCACTTAGCTTGAAGCTACCATAACTCTAGAACCCGCCAAGATTCTTTCTTCATCGTTGACTTGATCTTGCACAATCAACCCACCAAATTCCTCGAAATCTTTCTGTTAAACTCTTCATAGCCACTCTGAATCACTAGCCATATGCACATATTCAACCTATTCCTGAATAGTCAGTAGAAATTCTTTGCAGAAGCTTCGTCAACACCACGCGACCGCAAACCTGCTCATGGGAGATAACCCAGATGTGGAAATTACATGCCGACATATTCCTGCAACGCTGCATCGAGTACAATTACTACAAAATCAGTAACCCATATGCTACTCTGCCACTCTCCCACTTTGGTCAAACCCTCTCCTTTAAGCAACTACCCAATTTCTGCTTCTCACACTTGTCCTTCTAGAAACTTAACCACGACAAGACACTTCCCACACGTTCTTCCTCATCCTTCGCTGCCCAGTTGTTACCTTAAATCAAAATCTACCTATGTAGCACTTGAACCCATCGATCGCTACTGACTTTAACCTTTCCAAAAATCATCTTCCTTGAGCCATCAATACTAGAAGTACCAATTCGATTATGAAACCGCTACACTCAGTTATCTCTGACAACCGCATCTCAAGCACCATTTCACAATACCTTGCCCCAAAGGCAAATTGAAGAAGGCCATAACATCGACGAACCTTAACGTTTTTAACAAGGACGATGACACCATATCACAGTTTGAGAGCTCTACTACGCTCTAAAATACCAAGCCTCGTTACTCCATCAACCCAAATCTGGACATTCATAGGCCAATTGCTTTTCCTTCGCCGGAAATAAAATACTGGATCTCTGAATCATGCACTGAGTAAACCTCCTTCCAAGTCATTTACTGCTTTGACGCATAGACAAGAATCCTTCCATTACACAAACACGGTGCAATGGCAACGCACGAATCGTCACACCAATTGGCGCATAGACCCAAAACCATCAAAAATACAGCTACTGAGCTGAGATGACAGAACATCCTTCCACAAGGCGACGGCGTTAGCCCAAATCGAATAGGCAGGGAGAAACATCCTACTCTACATCATTAGTGCCATTAAAATTCCTCGATTGTAATTTATAATAAGCGCTTTGCGTCGCGTAAGATTGAATCAGAAGGAAATGAAGGCATAAGCCTCAAAGGAATCTAATCGCATGATGAGGAATCAAGAAGGGAAGTGCTCCTAACAACCCTGTAACCTCTTGAAGATAAGTATAGACGTCTCCGTACCGATCCGCAAGACTCTACTAGACTCGCTCATGACTCGTGAGACCTAAGTGAACCTAGTGCTCTGATACCATATTGTCATGACCCAAAATCCATAGAGGTCGTGATAGCGCCGGACACTACTGTCAGGCAAGCGAACAATAAATACTCAATTAAATTCTCATTTTCATATTTTTGAAGTCATAAATTTACTTCAATTTAAATCGTAAAAGATGAAGTTTACAAAAAATAAATAATAATATCTTTAAAATTTCTAATACAGCACAACCCATAATCCTCCCAAAATCCGGTGTCACAAGTGCATGAGCATTAACTAGGAGTGTAAAAGAAATACAAAAGTTGTCCAGAATACAAATTGGACAGGAAAAGAAAATACAATACTCTAACGGAAACTCTGTTAGCTACGAATCATCGTAAAGAATGCAGCTCACCTAAGTCCCTGCCATAATCACGCCTCTGCGCCCGCAAGGCCGCTAAGCATATGTGTACCTACATAAAAATGTGCAGCAAGTATAGCATGAGTACGTAAATCAATGCGTACCCAGTAAGTATCCCGCCTAACCTCGAAGAAGTAGTGACGAGGGGTCGACTCGGACACTTACTATGGGCTATAATTAATATACCAATGATATGATTAAGCATGGATCACGTAGAACGGTTGTAAGCCCGATATTATGTAATAAGTAAACAATTCTTTTGTTATCAAAAAATTTCCCAAATTCATTTTCATTATTTTAATAGTTTATATCTTAGGCCAATGAGGCAATATCAATTATTACAATCATGCGCAAGTCATGCCGAAGTCGTACGATCCGATCCAAAAATAAAAATAAAATATGCATTGCCGAGCATCGAACGGCGTGAACCATAGATGCATCTATAAATTTTCCCGCTCACAAATCATACATGCGACGCGGTCCCCGCTCGCGAATCATACATGCGACGCGGTCAAATATAAATTTAAGGAGATACTCCGCTCGCGAATCATACCTGCGACGCGACCAAATATAAGTTTACCATTTAAATCATATCTCTTTCTTGATTCTTTTTTTAAAAAATAAGGGAAATTCAACTTGAAGCTTTTTAAGGAAATTACCCCGCTCGCGAATCATACATGTGACGCAGTTACACATAGATTTCCTAAGCTATTATAATATTCCTCAATTCTTTTCGAAATTACGAAGTTCAAATGAAACCTTTTAAATTTTTAAATCCTTCAAATTTCCATTCTTTCAAGACAATTATTACTCAACCTTAATCTTGCTTCTTCTCAAGGCAAACAATAACATAAATCGACAGCAATGTTAACAAGGCATGATGTAAACTTAGACTACCCGGACATAGGCATAACTAGTAGCTACGTACGGACTCACGTCACCTCGTACATACGTAGCCCTTACAATTAGAAACATATATTATTTTATTTCACCTATGGGGTTAATTCCCTCTTATAAGGTTAGAAAGGAGACTTACCTTGCTCTGAAATTCCATAACCGGATCCAAGGCCGTTCCGACAATTCAAACTAATGCTCATCGCTCCAAAACTAGTCAAATATGACGGAACCGAATCAAAATATACTCTAATACTCATACTTAATCATTTTATAACAATTTCCAACTCCGTTCAAAAAGTTGATAAAATCACCCTCGGACCCACGTGCCCGGATTCTGAAAAGTTTCGAAGATAATCATTACCCAAAACCTTATGAACTCAAATATATGATTTATTTCCAATTCCATGCCCAAATACGTGGTCAAAATCCAAAATACCAAATTCTAGATTTTCAACCAAAAACCCCACAATTTATACTAATTTCCATGTTCAAATCCATATAAACTCATGTATTTAACTCAAAATTGTGAAGAAAGCACTTACCCCATTATGATTGATGAAGATGGCACTCCAATGTGCTCCAAAATCAGCTCTCATGGGCGAAAATGAAATGAGATAGAGCCAAACCCTCGTCTTAAAGGAGACACTACCCAGCCCCGACTTTCGCACCTGCGGCCTCTTCGTCGCATCTGCAGTCTCGCAGGCACGGCCATGACATCACAACTGCGCATTCCCTCTGCCTAGCTCCACTCCGCACTTGTGCCTTTCCATCCGCATCTGCGCCTTCGCAGGTGTGGACATACCCTCGCACCTACGCTCCAAGATTCTTTTCTCACTCTCGCACCTGCGACGCACCTCCGCATCTGCGACCTCGCAGGTGCGAACAACCCTTCGCACCTGCGGTCACTGCCCACCTTCGCCCAAACTGCACCTGCGACCACTGGCTCGCACTTGCGACCTCGCACCTGCGGCCCTTATTGTGTAGGTGCGATCACACCAGATATCAACTGCCTCATCTTTTCTTCCAAGTCCAAACTCGATACGTTAACCATCCGGAATCCACTCGAGACCTTCGGGACCTCAACCAATTATACCAACACGTTTCAAGACACATTACGAACTTAGTTGAGCCTTCAAATTACATCAAACAAGGTCGAATTCATGAATCGCACCCCATTCCAAGTTTAAAGAACTTTAGAATTTTAAACTTCTACATTCGATGCCGAAGCCTATCAAATCACGTCCGATTGACCTCAAATTTTGCACACAAGTTACATTTGACATTATGGACCTACTCCAACTTTCAGAATCGGATTTCGATCCTGATACCATAAAGTCCACTTCCGGTCAAACTTCTCAAGAACCTTCAAATTTCTAGCTTTAGCCAAATGACTCCAAAATGACCTACGAACCTCCGAATCCACTTCCGGACGCGCTTCCAATACCAGAATCACCATACGGAGCTATTCCCATACTCGGAATCCCAAACGGACATGGATAACATTGAAATGCACTTCAACCCAAATTTATGAAATTCTTCTAAAATGCCAACTTCCACAATGGGTGCCGGAACGCTCCAGGGTCTTCAAAAACCTGATCCGGACATACGCCCAAGTCTGAATTCATCATACAAACCTGTTGGAACCTTCAAGTATCGATTCTGAGGTTGTTTACTCAAAAATCATACTTTAGTCAATTTCTCTAACTTAAGGCTTCCGAAATTAGAATTTTCTTTCAAAATCAACTCTGAACTTCTCGAAGTTAAATTCTGACCACGCGTACAAGTCATAATACATGAAGTGAAGTTGCTCATAGCCTCAAACTGCCGAACGGCGCTCTAGAGATCAAAATGACCGGTCGGGTCGTTACATCTTCGGTAAAAATTATGCATCTGTGCATTCCACTTAAGTCCCGCCCCATCGCTTCTGCGGTCTAAAACCAGATTTTGCGGGTCCGCAGCTACGAATCATTTGTGCACCTACGCCTGGTCGTCCGCATCTACGTTCTCCCTCAATAGCTCGTCTTTCCGCTTCTGCGATTTCTATCCACATTTGTGGGCTCGTAGATATGCTAAACCCTTCGCACCTGCGACCCTTCACCAGCACTAGCCAATCACGCACTTGCAATTAGTCAACCGCTTCTGCAGCGTCGTACCTGCGGAAATTCCCTCGCATGTGTTATTGCACCAGAACTTCTAAGCTTAAGTCACCATCCCCAAGTCTGAAATGATCTGTTAACCATCCAAAACACCCCCAGGCTCCCGGAGCTCCATCCAAGCATACCAATAAGTCTTAAAACACCATGCAAACTCGTTTGAAGCCTCAAATCACATCAAACAACACCAAAACCCCGAATCGCACATCGATTCAAGCCTAATGAACTAATGACTTTTCAATTTCTAAAACTAATGCCGAATCATATCAAACCAACTCTGAATGACCCCAAATTTTGTACACTATTCCATATGACACAACAGACATATTTCACCCAGATCCAAAACCTGAACCCGATATTAACAAAGTCAAGTCTCGGACAAACTTCTCAACCTTCCAAACCTTCAACTTTTTAACTTTTGCCTAAAAGCCTCAAACCATCTTACAGACCTCCAAATCAACATTCGGATTTACGCCTAAATCCAAAATCATCATACGAAGCTATCAAAACCATCAAAATACCATTCCGGAGTAAATCTACAAAATTTCAAACTCCGATCAACTCTTTCAACTTAAGCTTCCAACCTTGGGACTAAGTATCCCAATTCATTCTGAAATATCCCCGGAACCAAACTAGCCACCTCGGCAAGTCATATGACCACAAAAGAACATAGAATAAGCAATAAATAGAGGAACAGGGTTCTAATACACGAAACAACCGATCGGATCGTTACACTTCTTTGCGCAGATTTTGCATGCTAAATAAGACCATCCACAGTCTAATTCTAGGTGTACAGTGGTTTCCACAATCCAAAACATTTCTGGCTGCGATAAGAATTCAAAATACAACTGTTATATAGTGAAAGATAAGATAAAAGTTGTGCTTATTAAAAATTTAAAAATTAGGTACTCGCATGCTTACAGTCAATCAAATCCTCAATAATTTTTATTCCAACGCTTCCAGATGGTAATTCATCAGCAACAAAATAAGTCTTTTGAGACGAAATTCGAGTAATTCTTTGTGAGCTTTCTCCCCGCATAGAAATAATTCTATTTCATTGAGATACCTTAATAAATATCAAGAATAAAATTTAATTTAAAATAACCATTAATTTAGTATAACTTATAGAAACTTGGAGCAAAAGTCAACAACTTGAGGAAGGTATGAATTGATCCAAATCTTGGAAGCATGCCAAGTGTACCTTACCGAATATTATTCTGCAATATTAATTGGATATGTAAGAGTTTGCTAATTGTATAGAGAGATTGAATTGCAAAGTAAGTAGACGATTCAATAACCTCGATATCGATGTGCTATGATCGACTGCATGACGGAGACAACAAGATTATCATTGGGTCCATATGGCTTGATCTGATCCACAAAGTCTCCCCAAAAAGTTGCAGAAATGTTATTGCTCCTACAATTATTATAAGGTTAAGCACGTGGGGATAGCTTATTCATAATCATGTATCTCAACGTTCAGGAACATAAGGTAGCTTACTTATAATCAACGTTTATTGAAACATTTATTTGACATGCTTTGTGTGGGAACTAGGGGTGTACAAACCGAACCGAAAAATCGCACCAAATCGAAAAGGCAAACCAAGCCGATTGAAAACCCCGATAAGGTTTGATTTGATTGGGTTGGTTTGGTATTGAGTAAAAGCATTTGAACTAAACCGACATATAAATATATAATTTTTATATATACTTTTAAGACTATATAGAATTTTCTTTAAAAATGTCTAGAAATACTTGGGATTCTCTTATGGTATGTAATATTTAATAGAATATGAAGTGATCCATTTTTATTAACTTGAAATAATGTGTTGTATGATCACTTTCTTATCAGATGTTATTGAAATGCGTCAATCTCTTTATTTTTTTCATATTCATATGCTAAGATCTATTAGATTCTTATATCTTTTTCGAATTTGAACGATAATCGAAAATTAAATAGTACATATCATTGTATGTGGTGTTTTCTTCTTCCTCTCGGAAATTTCAATCAAAAATTTCCTTCTTAATACAATTTTGATACATATCAACAACTTTATATAAAAAGATAATATTTATAACTTAAATACAAATTTCATATAATGATTCATACAATATATAATTATTTTTCAACTTTCATACAATATTCAAATAAGTACAACATAATATAATTTAAATACAATTTACATACAGAGCTATAATACAAATTTAATACAATTTCGTAAGTATATTGTATGCCATGTATTCTTCTTCTTCGAGTTTCAATCTGAAATTCAGCCAAAATCAAGTCTAAGCTTCACCAAACTCCCTCAAAATTGAGATATAAACTCCAAAAAATATTTTTCTTTGTTTGCAACAACAACTAATACAAACAAATAATAGTTTTTGAAAACCTAAATTCGAATTCAAAGCTTCGGAGCTTTTTAATGGCTGTCAATAGTAGAGAATCAAATACCTTCAAAATTTATTGATTGACAATTTCAATTCGTACACCAATTGTGCAACATGAAAAGGAAATTGCTAATTTAAAACTCTATATTGTAAAAAATAAAGGAAGAAAATTATAACGAACCGGCCGGTCGTTTTGAGAGTAATAACCCCGATTCCCTATTTACTATTTTCCCAGTATCTTTTTCTGCTTAAGTGACTTGCCGGGAGGTTTTGTTTTGGTTTCGGAGTGTTTTGGGACACTTAGTCCCTGAATGGAGGTTTAAGCCTTAGGATTTGGACCGTAGTCGGAACTGTATGAAGACGACTCTGGAATGAAATTTTGTTGGTTCCGTTAGCTCCGTTAGGTGATTTTGGGTTTAGGGGCATGTCTGGATTGTATTTTGAAGGTATGTAGCTCATTTAGGCTTGAAATGGCTAAAATGGGAAATTAAGTTTGGAAGTTTGACCGGGGAGTTGACGTTTTGATATCGGGGTCGGAATCTAGTTCCGAAAATTTTCATAGCTCAGTTATGTCATTTATGACTTGTGTGCAAAATTTGAGGTCAATCGAACTTGATTTGATATGTTTCGACACCGAATGTAGAAGTTGTAAATTCTTAAGTTTCATTAAGCTTGAATTGGGGTGTGAATTGTGATTTTAGCGTTGTTTGATGTGATTTGAGGTTTCAAATAAGTTTGTATGATGTTTTAGGACTTGTTGGTATTTTTGGTTGAGGTCCCGAGGGCCTCGGGTGAGTTTCGGATGGTTAACGGATCAAAAGTTGGACTTAAGCAGCTGCTGCAATTTTCTTCTGCTGGAAATGTAGAAATCGAGCCCAGGATCGAATTCCAGAAATCGAGCCTAGGGTCAAAGGCCAGGGTCGGGGCCCAAGATCGAAGCCAGGGTCGAGGCTCAGGATCGAGGGCCATGATCGAAGGCTCAGGATCTAGGGCCATGATCGAAGGCCAGAATCGAGGGCCATGATCGAAGGCCGGGATCGAGGCCATGATCGATGCCCGGGATCGAAGGTCAGGATCGAGGCCTGGGATCGAAGGCCATGATCAAAGCCATGATCGAGGGCCATGTTCGAAGTCTTGATCGAGGCAGGACCGAGGGCTGTTTGGACATAATTATAAAACAGGGGACTTCCCTGTGCCTTTTTAACGAATTGGAGCTTGGGAAGAGGCAATTTTTGGGAGATTTTCAGAGAAAATATCGGGGTAAGTGTTCTTAACTCAATTATGGTTAGATTACCCTTAATCCATCATTTGTTTTCACCATTTAATTAGTGTTTTGAGATTGAAATTTGGGAAAAATTTAGAAATCTCATAGAAAAGAATTTTTGAGATTTCAGTGTCGATTCGGAGTCAGATTTGAGTGAAAATGGTATGGTTGGACTCGTAATTGAATGGGTTATCGGATTTTGTGAGTTTTTTGGATTCCGAGACATGGGCCCCATGGGCAATTTTTGAGTTAATTTCGGATTTTTATTGAAAAATGTAGTATTTTCTTATGAAATTGATTCCTATAATTTTTGTTGACTGTATCGAATTATTTTGGCTAGATTCGAGCCATTCAGAGTTGGATATTTGTCGAAAAGGCATTCTTACCGATTGATTGAGCTTGGTTCGAGGTAAGTGGCTTGCCTAACTTTGTGGGGGGGGGGGGGAACTCTCCGTATGATTTGTACTGTTTTTGATATATGAGCGCCGTGTACGTGAGGTGACGAGTACGTATACGGGCTAATTGTGTAAAAACTTGATTTTTTCTACTAAGTAATAACATGATTTCCTTCTTATTTGAGTTCCATCGGCATGTGTGGTATCCGGCTAGGCTAGAATAGCATGCCTACTCGCCTTAACTGTTTACTTGAACTACGTGCAGCATGTTTAGTGAATTTACCTATCTTTCCTTAACTGGTACTTAGGTTGAACTATAGAATTTCGTGCCGTAACTATTGAATTCTATTGTTTGGCTGTATATTTACTTTGGGACTACAGAACGGTATTCTGAGAGATCCCCCTTGTACTGCATATTTACTTTGGGACTACGGAACGGTATTCCGGGAGATCCCCCTGTACTGCATATTTACTTTGGGACTACGGAACGGTATTTCGGGAGATCCCCCTGTACTGTATATTTACTTTGGGACTGCGGAAAGGTATCCTGGGAGATACCCCTGTTCTGCACATTTATGTTGGTACTACGAGACGGTATTCCGGGAAATCCCCTGTTGTTATCTCTGTGTACTGAGTTGTTGTCTTTTATGATTTCATTCTTGTTAAATTTCAGTCTTTATTTTACTGCAGTATTTTATTTTACCTTTTGTTATTATATATATATATATATATATATATATATATATATATATATATATATATATATATACTAGTATCCCTGACCTGACCTCGTCACTACTCGACTGAGGTTAGGCTTGGAACTTACTGAGTACCGATTGTGGTGTACTTATGCTACTCTTCTACACATGTTTTTTCATGTGCAGATCCAGGCACTCCTTATCAGCTGCACTATCAGTGAGTCGGGACAGCTTTGGAGACTTCAAGGTATATTTGCCGCGTCCGCAGACCTCGTAGTCCCCTTCTACTCTTCCCTATGTCCATTATCTTCTGTATTTTCTTTTGATAGACTCTAATGTATAGAAACACTAGATTTTCCTCCTGTAGTTTGAGATTCACGATATTCCGAGTTTTGGGAATGCTGTGTAGTATATTGAGGAGTTGGATATTGTACATGCCAAGTGGCATGGTACTCAGTTATAGTGTTATTGCTACAGCTAGTTGTTAAATTTATGTTTTTATTTCATTTATTCCGCAAAAATGTTAGGCTTACCTAGTCATAGAGACTAGGCGCCGTCACGACGTCATACGGAGGGGAAATTGGGTCATGACAAGTTGGTATCAGAGTTCTAGGTTCATAGGTGTCATGAGTCACAAGCCGGTTTATAAGAGTCTTGCAAATCGGTACGGAGACGTCTGTACTTATCTTCGGGAGGCTATGGAACTGTTATAAACATTTCACTACTTTGATTCCTTGTCATGTGAAAATTGTTGACTTCAAAAATTCTAAACTTTTGTATTCTATTCTCTCACAGCTGGTGAGGACACGTACAAGCGAATCTGATGACCAGGCACCCATGCCCCCTGCTAGAGTCGCGAGAGGCCGGGGGCAGGGTAGAGGCCGAGGACGTCCATGTGGTGCAGCCAGAGTACCCGCACGAGCTGCTACAGAGGAGCCCCCAGTAGCTCCAGCTGGAGGGCAGACACCTGAGGTACCTGTTTCTGCACTTGCTCCTGTCATATCTCAGGCCAGGGGAGGAGCACAGACTCCCGTCACCGATACTCTAGAGCAGCGGGTTCTGGTCGACCAAGTTCTAGAGATTGTACCAATACAGCTGGTAGCTCCAGCTCAGCCCGAGGTTAGGGCAACAACTTCTGAGGTGGAGCAGCTCAGACTTGAGAGGTACAAGAAGTACCACCCACCTACCTTCAGCAGATTGGATACAGATGATGCTTGGGGTTTTCTGGAGGAGTGTCATCATATTCTCCATACTATAGGCATAGCGGAGACGAGTGGGGTTTCCTTTACTACATTCCATCTTAGAGGAGCAGCCTATCAGTGATGGCGTGCTTATGAGTTGAGTAGTCCGGCTGAGACAGCTTCACTTACATGGACTCAGTTCTTGGACATGTTTTTGAGAGAGTATGTCCCTTAGAGCCTCAGGGACTCATGGCACGCAGAATTTGAGCAGTTGTGCTAGGGTGCTATGACTGTGTGAGAGTATGCAGTTCGCTTTAGTGATTTGGCCCGACATGCACCGGACTTGGTTGCCACAGTTTAAGAGAGGGTTCTACGGTTTATTGAGGGACTCTATCCCAGTATCCAGATTAGTATGGCTAGGGAGTTGGAGATGGATATTTTTTATCAGCAGGTTGTGAGTATTGCCAGGAGATTGGAGGGCATGCTTGCCCGGGATAGAGAGGAGAGGGAGGCCAAGAGGTCTCGAGAGACTGGTTCTTATTCTAGTGCTCGTGCCCCAGCAGCTCGCCATGGTAGAGGTTATGTGAGTCGCCCCGTTCATTTAGCTATTCCAGCTGCCAGCGGTGTTCCAGCTCCTTCTAGGCCCCATGAGCCTTATTATGTACCGCCAGTATCTAGTGTGCCTCCTACACAGGGTGTTCCTAATGGCCAGTAAAACAGACCTGGCTCGAGCCATTCACAGTAGCCACGCCCTCCCAGAGCTTGTTTTGGGTGTGGCGACACTCATCATATAGTGAGGGATTGCCCCAGGTTTAGAAGTGGTGCACCTTCACAGACTTCTCAGGCACAGCGTGCTCCACCGGGTCGTCAGGCTATGATTACAGCACCAGCTACCACCTCACCTGCTCAGCCAGCTCGAGGTGGAGGTCAGGGAGGTAGAGGTCGCCCTAGAGGGGGAGGATGTAACGACCCGGCCGGTCGTTTTGAGAGTAATAGCCCTGATCCCCTATTTACTATTTTCCCCAGTATCTTTTTCTGCTTAAGTGACTTTCCGGGAGGTTTTGTTTTGGTTTCGGAGTGTTTTGGGACACTTAGTCCCTAAATGAAGGTTTAAGCCCTAGGATTTGGACCGTAGTCGGAACTGTATGAAGACGACTCTGGAATGGAATTTTGTCGGTTCCGTTAGCTCCGTTAGGTGATTTTGGGTTTAGAGGCGTGTCTGGATTGTATTTTGAAGGTCTGTAGCTCATTTAGGCTTGAAGTGGCTAAAATAGGAAATTAAGTTTGGAAGTTTAACCGGGGAGTTGACTTTTTGATATCGGGGTCGGAATCCAGTTCCAAAAATTTTCATAGCTTCGTTATGTCATTTATGACTGGTGTGCAAAATTTGAGGTCAGTCGAACTTGATTTGATAGGTTTCGGCATCGAATGTAGAATTTATAAATTCTTAAGTTTCATTGAGCTTGAATTGGGGTGTGAATTGTGATTTTAGCGTTGTTTGATGTGATTTGAGGTTTCAAATAAGTTCGTATGATGTTTTAGGACTTGTTGTTTTTTTTTGGTTGAGATCCTGAGGGCCTCGGGTGAGTTTTGGATGGTTAACGGATCAAAAGTTAGACTTAAACAGCTGCTGCAATTGTCTTCTACTAGAAATGCAGAAATCGAGCCCAGAAAAATTGAGCCCAGGATCGAAGCCCAGAAATTGAGCCTAGGATCAAAGACCAGGGTCGAGGCTCAGGATCAAGGGCCATAATCGAAGGCTCAGGATCGAGGGCCATGATCGAAGGCCAGAATCGAGGGACATGATCGAAGGCCAGGATAGAAGGTAAGGATCGAGGCTTAGGATCGAGGGCCATGATCGAAGCCTTGATCGAGGGCCAGGATTGAGGCAGGACCGAGGGCTGCCTGGACAGAATTATAAAACAGGGGACCCCTGTGCCATTTTTGACGAATTGGAGCTTGGGGAGAGGCGAGTTTTTAGAGATTTTCAAAGAAAACGTTGGAGTAAGTGTTCTTAACTCAATTATATTTATATTACCTGAATCCATTATTTGTTTTCACCATTTAATTAGTGTTTTGAGATTGAAATTTGGGAAAATTTTAGAAATCTCATAGAAATGAATTTTTGAGATTTCGGTGTCGGATTTGAGTGAAACTGTATGGTTGGACTCGTAATTGAATGGGTTGTTGGATTTTGTGAGTTTCACCGGATTCCGAGATATGGGCCCCACTGGCAATTTTTGAGTTAATTTCGAATTTTTATTGAAAATATAGTATTTTCTTATGAAATTGATTCCTATAATTTTTGTTGACTGTATCGAATTATTTTGGCTAGATTCGAGCCATTCAGAGTCGGATATTCGTGGAAAAGGCATTCTTACCGATTGATTGAGCTTCGTTCGAGGTAAGTGGCTTGCCTAACTTTATGGGGGGAACTCCCCATATGATTTGTACTATTTTTTATATATGAGTGTCGTGTACGTGAGGTGACGAGTACGTACACAGGCTAATTGTGTAAAAACCCGATTTTGTTTCTACTAAGTAATAACCTAATTTCCTTCTTATTTGAGTTCCATCAGCATGTGTGGTATTCGGCTAAACTAGAATAGCATGCCTACTTCCCTTAATTGTTTACTTGAACTACGTGCAGCATGTTTAGTGAATTTACATGTCTTTCCTTAACTGGTATGACTGTAGTATTTCATGTCGTATCTATTGAATTCTATTGGTTGGCTGCATATTAACTTTGGGACTACGGAACAGTATTCCGGGAGATCCCCCTGTACTGCATAATTACTTTGGAATTACGGAATGGTATTTCGGGAGATCCCCATCTACTGCATATTTACTTTGGGACTACGAAACGGTATTCCGGGAGACCCCCCTATACTGCATATTTACTTTGGAACTACGGAACGGTATCTCGGGAGATCCCCCTGTTTTATCTTTGTGTACTGAGCTGTTGTCTTCTATGATTTCATTCTTGTTAAATTTCAGTCTTTATTTTACTGCGGTATTTCATTCTATCTTGTGTTATTTTATATATATACTAGTAGGGCCCTGACCTGACCTCATCACTATTCGACCAAGTTTAGGCTTGGCACTTACTGGGTACCGATTGTGGTGTACTCATGCTACTCTTCTGCACATGTTTTTCATGTGCAGATCCAGGTACTTCTTATCAGCCACACTATCAGTGAGCCGGGATAGCTTTGGAGACTTCAAGGTATATCTGTCACGTCCGCAGACCTCGGAGTCCACTTCTACTCTTCCCCGTGTCCATTATCTTTTGTATTTTCTTTTGATAGACTCTGATGTATAGAAACACTAGATTCTCCTCCTGTAGTTTGTGATTCATGATGTTCCGGGTTTTGGGAATGCTGTATAGTATATTGAGGAGTTGGTTATTGTACATGCCAAGTGGCATGGTACTCAGTTATAGTATTATTGTTACAGCTAGTTGTTAAATTTATGTTTTTATTTCATTTATTCCGCAAAAATGTTAGGCTTACCTAGTCATAGAGACTAGGTGCCGTCACGATGTCATACGGAGGGGAAATTGGGTCGTGACACCCAGTCAGTAGAAAATAGAGAAGAGAGAGAGAGAGAGAGAGAGAGAGAGAGAGAGAGAGAGAGAGAGAGAGAGAGAGAGAGAGAGAGAGAGATGGGGGAGAGAGAGAGTAGGGATGAGAAATAAATAATTCCCTATTCAATTCCTAATATAAAGGGATACTCATTTAAAACTATTTTGTATACTAGTATCTATGAACGTGTGTTGCACGTTAATAATAACATGTGATGGTTTCAACATTTATTTATATGAAGGAACAATAAAATTTAATTAATGAGAGTAATTTTATGTATAATAATAAAACAATCATCTAAATGCCAAATATTATTAGTACATTAGCATTATACATGAATTTAAAATAAAAGGATAGCATTAAAACTTACACAAATGATCAATTTTGTCATGTTAGTTAGATAATTATGTATTATAGTTTAAAAGTATTTAATGTGATGGTATCTTAACGAACACTTCTTTGTGGACAATATCTTTTAGTGTGTATGTTTCCTCCTAATGCTTTGGTTGCTCTTCCTTAACCAAAACTCTTGTTATCGATCTTGATATCCCTCTTGAAAGTGCAACATAC
Organism: Nicotiana tabacum; assembly: GCF_000715075.1. Classification (NCBI taxonomy): domain Eukaryota; kingdom Viridiplantae; phylum Streptophyta; class Magnoliopsida; order Solanales; family Solanaceae; genus Nicotiana; species Nicotiana tabacum. The sequence continues at coordinate 22,293,287 of NC_134103.1, forward strand.
AGTTGTTCGTGCAAGAAAATATATTGTGGTAAAAACAGTCTAATATTTAGGATGTTTGTTCTTGTGTTTTATTTATTATATTTGCAAAATATAAACAGGCTAAAAATTATTTTCACACATATTTAAAAGGATATTCCTTAGTTTCAGAAGATGAAAGTTGAATTTAGGGATAAGAATATATTTAGAAGCACATTGACCAGTATCATATTTTTTGCATGTTTGACGTTATTGTGAAAACTTTTATATACCATATGTGTGCTATAACATAAGTTATTCGGCGTATCTAAGTTTTTCAGTAGCATGACATGCATATTTTTCTTCAAAATCAATCTATATACAATAGAAGATCAATGTTAACTTAATATATTATATATACGGTGACACTAACATACGTAAGAAATAATAAAATTGATAACAAACATGTATGGTAGAATGCCATTTGGTATTAAAGTATTTAAGTATATTCTTCTTGGTAGTATTTATTGGTATCATTTTTGTAACGACCCGACCGGTCGTTTTGAGCTCTAGCACGTCATTCATCAGTTTGAGACCCCGAGCAGCTTCACGTCAGGTATTATGACTTGTGCGCGTAGTCGGAATTGAATTTCGGGAAGTTCGGAGTTGATTTGGAAAGAAAATTCTAATTTCAGAATCTTTAAGTTGGAGGAATTGACTAAAGTGTGATTTTTAAGTAAACGGCCTCGGAATCGGAATTTGAAGGTTCCAACAGGTTTGTATGGTGATTTTGGACTTAAACGTATGTCCGAATCGGGTTTTGGATGACTTGGGAGCGTTTCGGCGCCTAATAGTTAATGTTGGTTCTTTGAAGGTCTAGAAGTTCTTTAAATTTGGTTTGGAGCGAGTTTTGCTGATATCAAGATCCAAATGGAATTCCGAGACCGGGAATAGTTCTGTAATGTCATTTAAGACTTGCACGCAAAATTTGGTGTCAATCCGAGTAGTCTAAGTACGTTTCGGCGCATTTTGAGTGAATAGAAGAACTTGAAGTTCATAAGTTTGATTCAATTGGTTTTGGGGTGCGATTCTTAGTTTTAATGTTGTTTCGGGCATTCCGAGAGTTTGAGCGAGTTTGCTATATGATTCTAAACTTATTGGTACGTTCGTGCGGGGCCCCCACTCGGACGAGGCTCGGACCAAGTCGGGAGCTTGGAGCAACAGCTGAAGCTCCCAGATCTGTCATAATCGCACATGCACTTGGCCAGCCGCAGGTGCGGGCTCACAGGTGCGAGCCACGAGCCACAGAAGTGAGAAATGGAGGGCAGCCTAGAATACGCAGATGCGGAAGATTGGGCGCACCTGTGTGAGCGCAAGTGCGAGAGCCATGGTCACAGGTGCGGCTAGGCTCGCAGAAGCGGCCCTCCTTGTCCGCATCTGCGGAGCCCGGCCAGGTGAGGGAAAGGCGCACCTGTGAGGCATTTGCCGTAGGTGCGGCCCAAAGCAACGCAGGTGCGAAAGTCGTTGGGCAGTGAGGGTTCATTTAATACGGGACTTAGGCCATTTCTATCACATTTTCATCCACTCTTGGGCGATTTGAGAGCTTTCAAGGAGGGGATTTCGACCAAGCTTTGTGAGGTAAGTAATTTCTACTTAATGTGAGTTTAATACATAGATTATGGGTAGAATTTACATGAAAATTGGTAGAAATCATGGGTTTAGATGAAAAGCCTAGGGTTTAATAAAAAATAGGATTTTACCATGAAAATGGTTATGGACTTAGTGAAAATCATATATTTATGTTTCTAAGGTTATGGGTAACAACCTTCTTCAAAAATTTCCAAAATCCGGGCATGTGGGCCCGGGGTAAATTTTTAGAATCTTGCATATGGGGTTGGGTAACCTCTTTAATAGTTGGAATACGAACTCTTGAGCACGTATTGATTAGTTTGTATATTATTTGATTAGTTTGGATTGATTTGGCACCGACTTGAGGGTGTGAGCGCATTCTTGAATCGGAAAGTAGACTTTGAGACGAGGTAAGTCTCCTTTCTAACCTTGTAAGAGGGAATTAACCCCATACGTGAATCAAATTATTATGTGCTTCAATTTATGGGGGGCTACGTATGCACGAGGTGACGAGAGTCTGAGGGTAGCTACTATTATGCTTATGTCTGGGTAGTCTAGGACCCATATCATGTTGTACTTGTGATGTTACGCCCTACTTGTTAATTTGATTGTTTAAACTATTTAGAAATTAGATAAAGGAATTGTAAAAAGGTTAAACTTCATTTACTTGACCGTTAAATGGGAATTTGAAATTCTTGGAATATTTGCCCCTTAATAAACCTTGAATTTGGTTGCTTTAAATTGTATTTTCTCTTTTGTAGAGCGGGCCGAACATCTCAGCGGGTTAAATAGATGCATCTATGGTTCGTGCCGTTCGACCCTCGGCGGTACACTGTTTAAATATTATGTTTGATCGGGTCGTACGACTTCGGCATGACTTGCGCATGATATGTTTTTTTGGAATTGATGATAATTGACATTGCTTTCATTGGCCCGAGCTACAAAAATGTTAAATGACGAAAATAAATTTGGAAATTTCTTATGAACAAAAGAATTGTTTACTTATTTCATGATATTGAGCTTACAGTTGTTCTACGCAATCCATGCTTAATTATATCGTTGATTTTCTATTTATAACTCATAGTAAGTGTCGAAGTCAACCCCTCGTCACTACTTCTTCGAGGTTAGGCGGGATACTAACTGGGTACGCGTTGATTTACGTACTCATACTACACTTGCTGCACATTTTTGTGCAGGTACACATATGTTTAGCGGCCTTGTTGGCGCAGATGCGCGATTATGGCGGGGACTTAGGTGAGCTGCATTCTATACAACGAACGCACCGCAGCCAGCAGAGTCTCCTTCAGAGTATTGCTTTTTCTTTCCTGTCCAAATTTGTATTCCTGACAGTTGTTGTATTTTATTTTAAATTTTTAAAAAAGGCTCATGCACTTGTGACACCGGGTTCTAGGATGATTATGGGATGTTCAGTATTGAAATTGGAAAATATTATTATTTATTCTGTAAGTTCATCTTTTACTAGATAAATTAAAGTAAATTTTACGATTTCAAAAATATTAAAATGAGAATTTAATTAACTATTTAGTGCTGGCTTGCGTGACAGTAGTATCTGGTACCATCACGACCTTTAACGGATTTTGGGTCGTGACAGTATATCCTAAAAATAATATGATTACATGACTAAAAATATGTCTCTACCCCGAAAGTAATTATATTAAAAGGAAACATAACGTATTCCTAAAGATATTAGGTATACATACTAACATGTAGTATTATATGTCTATGCTCGAAAGTAATTATACTAATAGGGTTCCTAAAGATAATCATGTAAGATTCCTAATGTATAGTATTATGTCCTAAAACTAATAGGATTATAAGGTTAATATCTAGAATTTCGGTTATTTCCTTTTATTGTGAGTTATTATGCTTAATATTATAAGGTTATTTTTGTAAACCGACATTGCATTCATGCTTTTATAATAATATAGATAATTGGTAAATTGTATATGCCCATGTAATTAAGTTAAAATTTAATTATGGAAGGTAATAAAGCTTCATATATAGTATAGAAAAATAAAAATCTCTTTAATAAAAACCGAATCAACCCGGTTCTTACATTCCTAGCTGAAACACTATCTTGGAGGATACTTCGGAGTTATACGAGTTTGCGTTTTGTTATGTATCTTTGTATATGCTTCTATAGCCCAATCTCCTTATCCCTATTGCTCCCCAATACTTTTTTTTTATTTTTGAAAATGTACATAAATTGTCCCTTAAAAACTTATTTGAAAAGGTTAATTAATGGGTGACCCCTTACCCTTCTTGTTCGGAGGAGAACTAATATCCATCTCGAAACAATCCTAGATTTATGTAGAGTGGTGTTATATATGCTCTTGACACGTGTATAACACCACTTATATTGTTTTTACTTTTTTTTCCTCCCTCACAACAAGCATTTTACTGAAATTTACCAAATTCGGTGATTTCGTTCTAGCATTACCATCAAACCATACTTTCCCTCTCATCCACCATATTCAGATACACATAAACAGAATTACTAGATTTTCTTGGATTTCGAACACTAGTAACTAAGCTAAGATTTAAGAAATTTTTTGTTCTAAGAAAATGCTCCATCACGTTAAAAGTTTTATTATCGAGATTGATTTGGTGCAGAGTTTTATTGTCCAGATTGATTTGGTGCAGAGTTTATAAAATGGTCTTCAATTTTTTTTCCCTTACTTGCCCTATGGCCAACATTAGAAATGGCAATGGAACGAGGCGGGACAGGTTTAGCCATAACCCGATAAGAATTCAACCCGCACCGCATCGCAAAACTTTCTGTTTTCAACCCAGCCCGCCCTGCATAAATGCGCCCGGCCTCGCCCCTCAAAGCAAAAGTTTCCTTGTTTCATTTTTAGTGAATAGTTTCTCTTTGAATTTGTTTTTAAAAAAATATTACCAATGGCCGATGGCATTCTTTTCTCTTTTCTTGGTCGTTCCAGCTATGCCCATAATGTATGATGTCTACTACTGATATTGTTAGAAAATATCTTTTAGGGATATTAATTCATTAGAATAGTAATTTGATTAGTGAGTTAATTATATTAATCAATTTTAAATATATCTTCTTAAAATTACTATACTACGTTCATATTAATTCTAATGATTAATAACATGACACTAAATCTCATATATATACATTTTCTTATATTAATTCTAATGATTAATAACATGACACTAAATCTCATATATATTTTTTCTTATTGAGAACTATGAACAAAGATAAAGTTGTCAAAGAGTGCTAGTCAAGATATTTGTTCTTATCGAACAGTTAAAGAAACTTAAGAAAAACCAAAAAGAAGGAAAAAAGCTTGAATTATTGATAATATCTGAATATGTTCAGATTTATAGTTAAAATATGACCCACAAGTTTAAGCTTGAAGGAACAAGAAAAGATGAGGACATTAATGAACTAATAAAATCCAGAATAAAAATAAATATATAGATGAGCAAGGGAAATTTATAATACCAAATACCAATTCAGAAAGCAAATTAGAACAGAAGATGGAAAGCATTTGGCTCTTCATTAACGAACAGCAGCAAATGTACGGTGCAGGTATTATACAAAAGTCTAAACCGCAACCGCCCCGCAATCGCCTTTTAATTTTAAAAGAATTGCATAAACTTAAATTCGCCCCGCACCGTTTATCATCCCTAGGTAATATTTTTAACGTTTCACCTTGAAGTTTTGCCCATACTACAAATAGGGATCAAAAGTTAAAAGTATCCCTAGGATAGATAGCAGACCCAAATATTTAAGCAGTCAGATGGACACCCAACAAGTTGAGCTTTTGACAAAGTTAGTCGCTCGACTGAAACTATAAACACCCGCCTAGCCTACAATTCTATATTACAACTTGTAGCCAAAAATAAATAAAATATGTTAACCAACATATTGTGCTGCCTAGAAAATTTTATATTACGTTGGGTCTATATGTGAGACTCCTCTTAAATTTTGACAAATGGGAAAGTGGGTCCTATGGTGTCACTTTATTAACTTTTAGCAATCTCCTACCTTCAAAATAAACCTTCTTTCTTCTTGAAAAAAATTTAAATACCTTATTTCTTCCTTGTACTTCAAAGTTCAAACCATTTCATCTTCCACTACAAAAATTTGTCACTACTCTGTCGTGAGCAAACTTCTTTTTTTTTTTCTTACACAAGAAAATTATTCTCACACAAGTATTACGTATCATGTCTTACACATGATAAAATTTCTCGTGCCGCCCTATCTTCCCTAGTCGCCAAAGTCCAAAATTTTCTTGCATTCTTTGCTCTTCTTCCAATTTATCTCGTTCACTACAGCTCTACCAATCTTCGCTTTCGTATCTTCTTCTGGAAAATAAATCATTCACCAAAGAAAAAAAGAATTTGTAGTAAAAATCAACAATACAAACTCTCAGCACTTCTTTTCAGGCCAATTTTTTTTTTTATTCTGCCACTTCCATTCTTATTTTATAAAAAAATTCATCTTACCTTATCAATTTCTTCGATACAGTATATACAAAATATACACAAAAATAGATTGTCACTATACAAACAATGCACAAAATAGACTGTCACTATACAATTTATATAAAATAGACAGTCACTATATAAAATATATACAAAATAGACTGTCGCTATACAAAAAATATACTAAATAGACTGTCACTATACAATTTATATACAATAGACTGTCACTATGCAAAATACATACAAAATAGACTGTCACTATACAAAAAATATATAAAATATACTCTCACTATACAATTTATATACAATAGACTATTGCTATACAAAATATTTACAAAATAGACTGTCACTATACAAAAAATATATAAAATAGACATTCCGGGCTATTAAATATAATATGTTTGATCCGGAGGTATATTTCGTGTCAATGTAGAAAAATATGGGCTATTAAAATTTTGAAAGGTTATAGAGGGTCATTTTCTCCGACAAGTTCGAGGCACTGCGTAGGACCAACATAGTCCACCAAACAGACAAAAGCACGAATTGATTAAAGGAATATTTACAGAAATAGTCGAGGATTTATTGTCACTTTCTTAGTTGGTGTATAGATTATAATTGATTATACATAATGATACATCATATTATATTATATATCGGTATGCTATTTTAATTTAAGTGATTGAGTGAAGGGATATTTAGATTAAGTATTCTCGATTTTAAATGGGTGACGTGACACAGCATGAAAATTGTGTATCAAATTGCATTTAGCCCATGGAAGTCCTAATATGGGCTTCAGTAGTCCAGAAGGCTTGTCCTAATCTGAGAGGAAAAGAAGACATAAAGATGAGGCCCATTCTCACGATTATTAGAAAAGTTTTTTGGGCCTCTATTGTGGGTTGTCAATCTCGACATAGAACTACACCTATAGTCATTCTCAAAGATGCTACTTAGATATTAGTCAGTACTTATTTTGTCCTGAAATTTAAATTATTATCTTAACTTCAAGAAAATTCAAAATATTTTTTTCCTGAAATATTAAAATTTAGGACGCACTGATTAATTCCTAAATAACAGCCCTTTAGAGTGGCTACTTGCTATCATTTCTACCTTGTTGCAAAAATTTTGGTTCCGCTATAGCATAGCTGATACAAATGCGTCTTACAACTATTACATTGGCTTTCTACTCCCATTACATAAGTTAATGAGTTCAGTTAAAAACTCGTGTTGTCATTATAAATGAGACTTGTTTTCCTTTTACCAATTTTTATACTTGGCTTGAGACTCGTTGTCTATCTTCTTCCTTTTATCAATGATAGGATTATAATGTCAACTATCTATATATAAGTTTAAGGAATTTACAAGTGAGACAACATATCTCCACATTTGCGTTTTTAATATAAAAATAAATAACTAAAACAAGAAAGCGGAAATTGGAAAATAAATTGATGGAATAGAATAGGAAGAAATTCAATGGTAACATTACCTTAGTTGTATATTTGTATAGGTGAAAGAAAGGTACAATATACGCAGAACCTTTCTTTTTTTTACCAAAGTTTCTTACCATATAATTCGTTCTCTCTTTTCACATCAATGTCTTCTAATTCCAAGAATATTTCTTTAATATAAGATAGAAAAAGAAGAAGAAGAAGAGGGAAAATAGGACAAGTAAGATGAGCGATAAATGCGGCGAAAAATCACATGTGAAGATGTCCAAAGAATATGACATCCCTGAAGATCCCGTATCTCTCTTCTTTTGTCTGCATTTACACCTTAGCATTTACATTAGCTCCCAGAAAAAATGGAAATCTTTTCTTATTCTATTACTTTCTCAGTCTCATATTATGTGTCGTGTTTCACTTTTACAAGCCGCTTAAAAAATATTAATTAGGAAAGGGATTAGATTGTTCTACCCTTATTTATATCTTAAGATATAATCTCTCTTTATTGGATATTTATTCTATTTATGTGTTATTTGTATCTTCAAGAACAATTATTACTAAGGATAAAAAAGAAAAAAACAATCAATTTTATCTTGAACTTCTAAAATAACAAATAATTTGAGACAATTATTTTTAATAACCATGACTATTAATATGAGACGGAGGGATTACCTCTATCCCTTTGGTAGTTACTAATTTACTATAGTTAGTTTAGGGCAGTGCTCTTTAAAATCTTGGAAACAATGTGTTTGACTCATAGACTAATCACATGTTTTCATACAGAAGTATATTATTTTTTTTCTTTTTCTGCATTGGGGTTCCAATTAACGACGACGCACTTTTTTTTAGAATATTTTCATTTTCAAAGTTCGAATTTAGTTTAGTATTATGGATAGTATCCTAACTAACTTAGTTCTTACTTATAAAACGACACAATGTTATACTCCTCTAATTTAAAATCAAATGATTAAAAGAATTCTGATGCTTACTGAATTGACAATTCAAAGCGTAAACACAAGTTGGAACGTATGAGATGTACATTACAAGACATAAAGCTTAAGCCTCTCATACTTTATCCACCGACAATAGATGTGAAGCTTAGGACCCGTTTGGACATAAGCTTAGAACACCGTTTTGGGGGATTAAAATATTATTTATTTATGAAATATGATCAGTTTTTGAAAAAATAAATCAAGTTCCTATAAACTGGTTTATGACAGTTTTTTTGTAAAAAAAATTTCTTCCACTCACAAAATGTCAACTTTTGTTTTAAATAAAATACATGATCAAATACAATTTCAACTTGTAAAAATTATTTTGACCATAATTTCAAAAAATTATTTTTCAAGTTTAAACCACATCTATGTTCAAACACTACCTTAAAGGATTCTATGTTATTTCTAGACGAGTCACAACTTTTATATTTTAAAAATATTTAACATTTGAATTTGAATTTGAATTTAGTCGTTAAGAAGAAAAGAGCCTTTAAAAGAAAAAAAGAAAAGAAAAAGTGAGAAATGAATAGGAAGAGCGCACTAATGAGGTTTTGAGTGACGAGGCGAGAAAAGAAGGGTTTGACTAGTCGTCGCCGTCAGGCTTTTCATGGGCTCTCCCGCCTTGGTCTCTTTGAATACACAAATCCTTCTTACTCCCTCCTATGCTCCAATTCAATTTTCATAATATTGTTCGTATGTTTGAATATAGAATTTTCAAATTAAATTTATATATTTAAAAATTAATTAAAAAAATACTATAAATCGTAGTACTTAATTATTTAAAATAGCTAAAAGACATATATAAAAAATACGATAAAAATAATTTATTTGACTCTCGAAACCCGGACACCTTCACACTGATGGAGAGTATTTTCTACTTTCTTTTCAATTTCAATTTTTACGGCAATGAATTTTATACTCCCTCCGTTCTAGTTTGTATGAACTTATTTTCTTTTTGGTCAATTCCAAAAAGAATGACCCATTTCTAAATTTGGAAATAATATTATTTAAAACTTACAATTCTACCCTTAATGAGACGTTTTTATAACCATACAAATACTCTAAGCCCCTTTTTGACTTGTTTAGGACCAAAAATTTCAAAAATTTTATTTTTTCTTAAACTCTGTACCCGATGAAACAGGTTCACATAAAGTAGAACGGAGGAATACTAAATAACGTATCCCAACAACCCTAGGGTGAACAAATGTCACCTTGTAACTTAAATTTGTGTTGCTAAGAAGTCGTATGTTGCCGGAAGACTAAGGACCTTAGTATATTCAGTTAAGAATGTTAAATGTAACCTTAAGAGCAAAATAGGGAACTGTTTCCAAATTATATACTCCTTCCATCCCCTTTTTGCGCCACTTTAACTATTTGCATTGGTTTTCTAAAGCAGCACTTATTTTGGGACAAATTTTTAAGTTAAAATGGAACGGAAGTGGTAATTGAGCTATGGAATTTCCCTTTATTGTTTCCTTGTGTGATTAATACAGCATCACTTCTTTAAGCAGAATGGAAAGAATTCACAACTCAAGAGTGAAATTTCCTGGAAAGTTCCAGCAGTTCGCGAGACCAATCACAAATCCAGAAACTTTAATTCCCATCTGGGGCGGATGTAATGTTACACCTGTCGTTTTAATTGAACTCATAATTTTTAACATCGAGTAAAAAATTTATTAAAATTCTAAAAATAGTAGATATGAACCAATAACTTTAAAAATATAATAGATCTTATGCTAAAAATCTTAAAAGTTGAAACTATAGAGTTTAAATCCTGGATTCGCATTTGTTTTCCATGTCCTCTACTTAAAGGTATGATACTAGGTGAAACTGTTATATAAAACTCAAAAATACTTGACCCCAAAATGAAAAATCTGTTAAAAAATAAGAGAGGCTATAAACAGTACTCTAAATCAGGGGTAAAATAAGGTAAACAAGCGCTCAACTTATCTTTTTATTTGTGGAAAGACAATGTCCTCCACATGCATAGAATCTTCATTGCAAAACCATTGACTCAGATAAGAATCTCATCCACAAAAGTTGAAACATTTTAAACAAAAGTACCCACCTTTTCTTTGTGAAATTTTCAATGCTTTTTTTTTTCCCTTTTCTTTTGCAAAACAGACCTACTGCATTAGATTCAGAGGTGTCATTAGTGGGATGATCATTTAAGTGCGAGGCAAAAAAAATATTAACTACTTGTGAGAAAAGAACACTTAGCTCCCGAATTTTTTTTCAAATTTTATTTTCAAATATTTATTTGTTTATTGATTTATACCATTTTTTGGCAGATTTTAAAAATAAAATCTTTAAATCAAGTTTGCTACTCAAAAAAACTTCAAAATCTTTTCAAAATAAATGAATGTTCAAACACAGATTTAATCAAATCTTTGTCCAAACCCCACCACTTTAAAATATCAAAAAAGATAGTTTATCATAATCATTCAGAAAGTTAGGCTGATGGCAGTTTGTGGCCTGTATCAAATAAACATCAACATCTTAAAGAATATAGTTCAAAAGTTAAAGAAAATAAAAAGATAAAATACACAAAAGAAAAGAGACAAGAGAGATAAAAAGTTCAATACATAAGCATATTCTTAATTCATTACTAATAGTTAAATGGATTTTTACACTTTAGTCTCACACAAACCACCTCCATCTCCAGCTATAGGCTGAAGCAACAAAAAAAAAAAGTTGC